>NW_006921861.1:1412087-1412757 GCF_000298275.1 Orycteropus afer afer | reverse complement strand
TAACATACTATACAAAACATTGTTCCACCTCCTACTTTGGCTAGTAGCAACTGGGATCTTAAAAGCTAGCAAGCTACCATCTAGATGCAACGATGAATCTCTCCTCATCCAGAGCAAAGAAGAATGAAGAAAAACAAAATTCATGGAAACAATTAGTCCTAGTGACTGGTACACCCTCTGCTCTGCAGCCTATACAACTATGAGACCAGAACTAGATGGTGCCCAACTACCACTGTCATCCACTTGGAAGGGGATCTATGTAGGAGATCCTTGATAGAGAGGGAGAACAATGTGGAACAATACTCAAAATCTTTGGAGAAAAAAAAAGGGTGGGCAGAGACCAGGTTTGCTGTTCTGATAGAGCCTGGTAGAACCACTGAGACTATGATCCCAACTGCCCTTCAGGTCTGGAATTGAAGCCACACCCATGGTTTCCAAACAAACAGACAGGCATATGAGTTGAAGATTTACCTTTCTCCTTGGAGAGAACAAGCATGGGAGAAAGAAGGGCTGCTTATGTACAGGGAGACAGCTCAGGGGGCAAGAGTGCATGGAGGGATGGACACTGGGAAGAGGTAACTATGGGGAGGAAGTGGGAGGTGAGTGTTGCATTGCGGTACTGTGATCAATGTCATGAGACAAAGTGTATGTGAACTGCTGTATGGAAAGT
>NW_006921861.1:1399470-1411747 GCF_000298275.1 Orycteropus afer afer | reverse complement strand
TTGAACCACCAGCCTTCTCATTAGCAGTCAAGTGCCTTAGGCACTATGCTACCAGAGCTCCTATGTGATCAGTAAGTATTGATAATTACTCGTGATTGGAATGTGAACGTTGAAACAAAGAAGAAGCATAGGTAGTTGGAAAATATAGCCTTGGTTTAGAAATGCTGCTTCCCTGTGCTGCACTTCCTCCCCTACTACATGCTAGGGCAAGCCCTGAGAAGGAGAGAGGCAGACCAAGGGTCTGGGATTGGGATGAGTCCCTCCAACTAGCACCTATTTTTCTTGGTCTTTCCCATGCCCCTGTCTGCTAAACTCTGCCTGACACTTGCCCTGATAACTTGAAATCCAAGCGAACCTGAGACCCCTTGGTCTCAGGACAGAGTTTGCAGACTGTGAAGAGAAAGGCTTTCCAGTAGCCAAAGTCAAACATTTTTCCAAGATGCATTGTGAGATTCCTGTCTCCCACCCAGTGCCAGCCAAGCCAGAAGCCAACCACAGACCTTGATGATGAGGTTTTGAACCAGGAGAGGCCCAAGACAGAGAAGCAAGCCTGCCTAAGCTCTTCAAAGGGTGGTGAGAAGTATTCTCTGTTAATTCCAACAACTTCGCAAATTAAATTATATTTAGTCACTTTCCAAAAATATTTTCCTCTCTTGATTTAATAAAAGCTAGATTTATGCCACTGTTCCTAAACAGGCAGGGACCCACTGTGAAGGCAAAGCCTACTCATGCCCCCACAGACAGCCCCAGTGACCCCGCCCCCTTCCAGGCCTTCTTTCCTTGCTGAGGCCTGAGGCAGAATAGGGGTGGTTATAGAGGAAAGGATGGTAATAGATAAGTGAGAGAAATTTAAACTTGCCTTGTTTATAGCTTCAAAGCTGACATGATTCCATTTTTGATATCAATACCTTGCATGGTTGGGGCCTTGTTCTCAAGGTGGATGTTCAGTATGTGATGCTATTTCTCCAATAGCCAGGATTCATGAGTAAAGGAACCAAGGGTTGGAAATGGGAGTGACACCTCTCAGTATTATCCCTAGTGATTCATTTGCAAAACTTTTACTTTCTGTCCTGTGACTATATGCTCTGCTGGTCTTGAGGTTTTAGTCTCAAAGGAGGGATACTCCCATCTGGAGACACAATACTGATTCCATGGAATTGGAAGTTAGGAATGTCACTCAGCCATTTTGGGGTCCTCTGATCAACAGGCAAAAAATTGCATTACTGTATTATCTGATGTTTATCAATCCTGATTACCAAGGGGAAGTTGGGTTGATATTACACAACAGAGGTAAAGAAGAGTATGTCTGGAATACAGGAGATTCCTTATGACAACCATGCCTTATGATTAAAATAAATTAAATAAATTATAGCACCAGCTAGATATCATTTGGACAGCATTCACATGAGACACAAATATCTTCACTTCTTTGGCCCATCCTAAGAGGTCTATCCACATACTTCTTCCTCATATCTCCTTGTCACCAATTTTACAATCATGTTCTTTCCAAGTCCCTGACCATAATTATTAGTCCCTGATGCTATAATTATGATTTTAGAAGGCTGTTCCATTGTTCTATCAAGCCAGCTGCTTCAGGATGATGGAAAACGTGGTAAGACCAGTGAATTCCATGAGCATGGGCCCATTGTTGCATTTCATTTGTTGTTCAGTGAGTCCCTTAATCTGAGTGATGCTGTGTGGGATACTATGACATTGGATAAGGTATTCTGTAAGTCCACAGATGGTGGTTTTGGCAGAAGGCTTGGGTGCAGGGAAGGAAAATAAATATTCAGAGTAAGTTTCTATACCCATAAGAACAAAATGCCACCCTTTCTATGATGGAAGTGGTCCAATGTAATCAACCTGCCACTAGATTGCTGGCTGATCACCCTGAGGAACAGTTCCATTCCAAGGACTCAATATTGGTCTGCTGCTGGCAGATTAGGCACTCAGCAGTGACTGTAACTATGTTGGCTTTGGTGAGTGGAATGAACCCAAGCATAACTCCATCCTTGCCACCATGGCCACTTTCTTCATGAGCCTATCAATCAAGGATATGTGTGACTAGGGAAAGAAAATGACCAGTTTGCAAAGAAAGTCATCCTATCCACTTGATTGTTAAAATCCTCCTCTGCCAAGATCACCCTGAGAATTGTGATTATTTCCTTTTCCCCAGTGAACAGTCACTCTCTTAAAAGGCCTGTTCTGGTTACCTAGTGCCACTCTGACAAGTTGTTGTTGTTGTTGTTATTTGACGTTGAGTTGGCCCCGACTCATAGTGACCCCTCCTTGGGTTTCCGAGGCAGTGTCACTACGGAAGTAGGATTGCCCAACCTTCCTTCCAAGGAGTGGCTGGTGGGTTTGAACCACCAGCCTTCTGGTTGGCAGTCAAGTGCCTTAGGCACTATGCTACAAGAGCTCCTACTCTGACAAGAATATACCACAAATGGGATAACTTGAAGAAACAGGAGTTTGCTCTCTGACAGTTGGGAGGCTTTAAGTCCAAGTTCAAAGTGCCAGGCTCTAGGGGCTGGGTGAAAGTCCTTAAGTCTTGGGCTTCAGCTCTGCCTCCTGCTCCTGGTGCATTGGAGTTAGAGGCTTTTCTTCACTCAGCTGCTGGCTGCTGAGGCTGACAAGCCCAACATTGACAAGTAAAAAGGCACAGTCCTGATGTTACCAAACCACAAAACAGGCCATCCATTCAAGTCCTTTGAAAGTCCCAAGGTCAGCAGAGCATAGCAGGCTGCTACACAATGACACAGCTACATGTGGAGTTCAAGCATGCCATAAGCCAGAGACCATTCCAAAGCTGTTTCTTATATATGGGAAGCAGACCACATACCCAAAGTAGCTACTCTGCTGCTCCAGTAGATTCCACCATGAAGTTAATGACCAATCTCACCATCGGGATTAACTACATTTAGCTGCCCGGCCACTCAACCAGGCCCAGCCAAGTTGACACTCAAACCTAACTACCACAAGGCCATAGATCACTTTGGGGAATGCTGGGAGAAAGATTAACAGTACAAATTTTGGGCAGTGTAGGGGAGTCCTTCTCCAAGGGAACCCAGCTTTCCGTTCATTCAAGGGTTTGAAGGTCTGTAAACTGACTCAAGTCTGGGAATTGACTGAGGGGCTGTGACTCTATTCTGGTGATTCAAATTAGACTGCCATTCACTTGACCTAGAATTCTTGGACTTGTGCAGATCAAGTAAATATTTAGTAGATTTCCATTCTAGGGACATCATGCCTAAGTAACCAACACTATAAGTCATAAGATTCAGACTATCTGATTATTGATTTGACTCTGCTGGACACTACAGTAATCATGCTTACCTTCTCTTTGTTGATTAACTGTTGCCATTTGGTCCCTACCACCAAGGGGTCCAGCAACCCCATTGTAGTTAGGTGTCTTAATGCAATTAGGCCAGTTCCCACTGTCAAATATGACTTTCATAAAATATCAATCACAACAGTCTTCAAGGATGCTGGGACTTCCTTCACAAGTTTGTTCCTCACCACTGTGGTAAAAGGTGTATCCTCTGGGCACTACATGCATGGACCTATGGATCTAATCAGATAAATCTCCTCTAGCATGCCAATTTCCCTAAGCTATTGAATACCTTCTGCTACAGTATACCAATGAAGGTTTGGTACTTCAACTTGATTTAGTGTCAGCTACTGCATAGCCAATGCTTCAGTGAACCCAATAAACTATTAGATCCTTTCTTAACCTTTCAAGCTGAAACACTGAATGAAGAATCTGTGCTTACCAAACCCAAACAAACTCATACTGACCCAACTCTATGTTCCTTACACCACTATCTCACACCCTTAGTAGCCATTACAACCCATATTCTCCAGGTTTCTGTTTGTACATACTAGAAAAATCAAGCAATTCCGTTGGAGTGGAGTGTACTTCTTCCTGGGGGTAGTTCCTGGGAACATTCAGCAATATTTTGTGAGGCATCTGCCTCAGGCAATGCCCCAGATGCTGTACCAGGTGATATTTCAGACAATGAACCATCAGGTACTGCTGGATTTATCTTATCAGATGGGGGTAAGAAGACTGGTTCTGCTGGCAGGAGTGATTCAATGGTATTTAGGGCCTCTGTGACCCCAACTTCCTGATTATCTGCCATTATGTACCCATATCAAGTTTCAAGACCCCACTTCTTCCCAATCAATGCTCTCATTTTACTTCAGACACCATTTGAAGTTGGGAATTCTACTGGTGTTATAATTCAGCCACTCTTACGACAAGACTCTGGGGTTGTTGTTCTTGTTGTTAGGTGCCATTGAGTCAGCTCAAACTCATAGCAACCCTATGTAGAACAGAATAAAATGCTTCCTAGTCCTGTAAGATCTTCACAATCCTTACTATACTTGAGCTCATGATTGCAGCCACTGTGTCAATCTATTTCATTAATGGTCTTCCCCTTCTCTGACACTCTACTTTGCTAAGCATGATATCTTTCTCCAGGGAATGGTCCCTTCTGACAACATGACCAAAGTATGAGAGATGAAGTCTGGCCTTTGTCACTTCCAAGAAACATTCTGTCTGCACTTCCTCCAGAACAGATTTGTTCATTCTTCTAGCAGTCCATGGTATTTTCAATATTCTTCACCTACACCACAACTCAAAGGCATCAACTCTTCTTCAGTCTTCCTTATTCATTGTCCAGATTTCGCAGGCATATGAGGCGACTGAAAATACCATGGCTTAGGTCAAGTGCACTTTAGCCTTCAAAGTGACATCTTTGTTTCTCAATACTTTAAAGAGGTCTTTACAGCAGATTTTCCCAGTGCAGTACAACATCTGATTTCCTGACTGCTGTTCCATGGATGTTGACTGTGGATCCAAGTAAAATGAAGTTCCTGACAATTTCAAACTTTTCTGCATTTATCATGATGTTGCTTATTGGTCCAGTTCTGAGAATTTTCATTTTCTTTACATTGAGGTGTCATTCATCCATACTGCACACTGTAGTCTTTGATATTCTTCAATAAGTGCTTCAAGTCATCTTCACTTTCAGCAAGCAAGGTTGTGTCATCTGCATATTGCAGATTGTTAATGTTCTTCCTTCAATTCTGATGACGTGTTCTTGTTCATATACTCCAGCTTCTTGGATTATTTGCTTAGCATATACATTGAATAAGTGTGATAGTTAAGGTTGTGTGTCAGCTTGGCATGGCCTGGTTTTGAGTGAAAGGAGCTCTGGTGGCATAGTGCCTAAGGCATTTTACTGCTAACCAGAAGGTTGGCAATTCAAATCCACCAGCCACTCCATGAAAGAAGACGGGTGAGATATTTACTTAAAGCTTTACTGCCTCAGAAATCCAAAAGAGGTCACTATGAGTCAGAATTGACTCGATGGCACTGAGATTGGTTTGGGGGCTTTTTTTTTTTTTTGAGTGGCTTGGCAACTGGATATGGTGCTGTTTAGGGTATTCCCCATGATGAGACTGGTAATCAACTCCATGGTGGAATCTGATGTGAACAGATGTGATGTGAACATCTTAGGGATGTGGTCTTCTTCCAGTATATAAGAAGAAGCTTCAAGGAAGGTCTCTTGAGCTTTTTGGTATGCTTGGATCCTGCATTTAGCCAAGTATTCATTCAGCAGCCTGCCATGTTGCTCGTCTTTCTTGGTACTGTTTCTGGACTTGAACTAGTAACCTGCCATGCTGCTTGATAATCTTGGGACTGTGCCATTTTACTTGTCAGCCTTGGGTTTGTCAGCCTCAGCAGTCAGCAGCTGCCTGAGTTAAGAGACACCTTCAGTTCCAGTGGGCCCAGAGCAAGAGGCAGAGCAGAAGCATAAGGTCAAGGGGCCTTCACCCATCCCTTAGAGCTGGCACTTTGAACTTGGACTTGTAACATTCTAAACTGTAAGAGAATAAATCCCTGTTTGTTAACGTCACACATTTGTGGTCCATCTGTTGTAACAGCACTAGATAACCAATACAATAAGTATGGTGAAAGGATACAATCCTTCCTGATTTTAAACCATGCAGTACCCCCTTGTCCTTTTCAAATGATAGCCTCTTGGTCTATGTACAGGTTTGTCATTAGCACAATTAAGCATTCTGGAATTTCCATTGTTTGCAATGTTATCCATAATTTGCTATGATCCACACAGTTGAATGCCTTTGCACAGTCAATAAAACACAGATAGACAACTTTCTGGTATTCTTTGCTTTCAGCTAAGATCCATCTGACATCAGCAATAATATCACTTGTTCTACATCCTCTTCTAAAGACTCTAGGCTTGATCTTCTGCAATAGCAGCTTTGTTTCTACAAGAAATAAGGCTTTCTTTCAGGGTACAAGTAGAAATATTGAGGTATTTTATGTGGCAACTCCAAAGTCCTGAGCTCATCTCTTTCTTTCACTACTTTGTCTAGCATAAGTAGGACAAACCAACCAGCTTCCTTATACTTCTCACTCTAACAAAATTCCAAAAACCATCAAACATATGCTCACACAGAGCCTTGTTTCCCACCAATACTTGATATATTGGTGGTGGTGTTTAGGGTATTAATATTTCCACCTCACATCATGGATTAGCAGTGCCCTATTTACTAATGGAAGCAGAATCATCAGCTACTTTAAAAGTAGTCAGACTTGAGAACCAATTTAGAAAAGTTATCCTTATGATTTTTTTTTTCTCTAGCACCACTCTTGGTACCAAAAGTTTTAGACTGGGTTCTCTAGAGAAGTAAAACCAGTGAGGTTTATATTATTATCATATATATAAGAGATTTATCTGAAAGAAGTGGTTCACAAGGTTGTAGAGGCTGGCAAGTCCCAAGTTTGTGGGTCAGATGTTAGGCTGGAGGCTTCTCTTGACTCATTTAGTTGCAGGGGCTGACAAGCCAAGATCATCAGGTCAGATGGCAAGCTACTGGCTCAAGTTCAAAGAACCAGAGGTCAGATGATGAAAAGCCAGATGCAGGATCTAGATTAAGCAAAGTGCCAGAGAGCTTTGCCAGGATGTCCATATATATTGGAAGTAGGCCACAACCCTATGGAAACTAATTTTCAACTGATTGGCTGCTTGTGGCAGATCTCATCATGGAGGTGATTACATTATATTAGATCTCATCATGGAGGATGACTACATCATAGCTACTAAACCACAGGGAATCACAGCCCAGACAAGTTGACACACAACCTTAGCTATCACAGCCAGTGAGGTGTGGGTATCAAGTCTCTTCCCCCTGCACTGTAAAAGACATACAAATAAGGAAATATTAGAGTCAAAGAAAAGATTACATGTAATGGTGGAATTTCTGGCAAATAGGCAGGGCCATGAGGCAGTCAAGTGCTGTGTTGAGCAAAGAATTGTTTTCATATTCTGCTTAAAGCATGAAAAAGGGCACCATATCAATATTTGTGAAAAATTAGGCTTTGTGGTCTCCCAAAACCCTGAGCCTATCTCAACCACCACATTATGTGAAAGTATCTTATCTATTACCTGTTAACTTCTCTGTTCTCCTCCCTAAGTTACGAGCTGGCTGCAGGCAAGCAAGTGACAAATTAGTGTCTGAATCTTTTGAGTAAGTGCCCAAGGGGTCCTCTCTCCCATCTTCCAGCTCTGCATACATACTTTAGTCTCCTGATAGAAATAAAGGAATCAGCCTCCCTGCCAGGTCGGGAGTTCTCAGAGGGCAAAATTGCCTGAGGTAGTCTGACTTCTGCCCCCAAACCAACTCAACAGTCTAGCCACCAAGAGGAATGCTTGGTGAAGTCTGGCTGGCTAGGCTCCTGGCCATATAGGTAAGGAATTACTCTCTTTCTTGGAGCTTAATTTTAAAAGCATATTTAGTAACTTCCAAACAGGATCTCTGGTATCTCAGTGGTTAACTCATCTGGCTGCTAACCAAAACATCAGTGGTTCAAACCCACCAGCCACTCAATGGGAGGAAGATGAGATCATCTGCTTCTGTAAAGTTTTACAGCCTTAGAAACCCTATGGGGCAGTTCTATTCTATCCTATATGGTCGCTATGAGTCAGAATCAGCTAGATGGCAGTGGGACCATTGGAACCAAACTTCCAAACAAATTGCAGACTCTCCCAGTTTTATTTGTTTAGTTAGATTTATTCTATTTTAATGTTTTCATTAGCCATTTAATTTATTATAAAACCTGGCACTGCAAATAGTAAAACTTCTCAAATATTGAGAAACAGTAAAGTAAACGTCACCTGACTATAACCATCTGTTTTTACTCCAAGTTCCTCAAGATGAAAAATGCTACCATCAGTTTATGGCCTTTCTTGGTGTGGGGTGTCTTCCCTCAGCCTTCTTCCATCCCTAGGCTGGGATGCTTTCTGGATTTGGTCACTAGGATCAGAGGGAAAGGGGCAGGATTTGGTGTGCAGATGATAAAATCTAAATAGCAAATAGAAATGGAATCCTGGTTTTAAAAATGAATAGACCTGGTTAAAATGTAAAAGCTCACTGCCCCTTCCCACTTACCCACATACAAGTGGGCCCTTCCAAATCCCTAACTTGACTCAGTGAGTAAGTCCTGGGCATTTGGACTATTCTGAGCCCTAAAAAGGAAGTTGCTCTTTCTTTCTGCCCAGTCTAGCCTCAGAAGGGAGGGTGTCAATGCTAATAGGGTGTATAGGTGGCACTGGGGACCATCACAGAGATGGAGTAAGGATGATCTCAGGATCAAAGCTCCCCACTGTGCCCCAAGGTCTGCTTTAGGATGTAAGGATAAGGAACCATGCCAACAGACACTTCACAGGTGAGTCAAGTGTTGTGTGTTCAGGACAGTTCACAGGCTTTATAAGGAACTAAGCCAGATATGAGCCTTGATTCCTCACCTTTACATAGGGCAAGAGCATGGAATTCCCCGTGTTGGGGAAAAGTGTGTGTTGGTGCCCAGCATGCCTGACCATAAGGGAGCCCAAAAGTCCTAATGGCTCTGTTCCTCCTGTTCAGATTGCAATTTCTAAACCACTGCTCACTGAACTGGGATGGAAGTGGGATATCTCTCAAGAAGGGGCCAGAACAGGAAGCCTGAAGTCCTACCTCTGACATTTGAATATAATCAGTATTTACAAAGCACATATCCATACAATTCCTCTCTCACCTCCTGGCAAAGCCAAGGGAGTCACATATATACCCTGTGCTTGTGGGGGCCTCACAGCACACAGCTTCTTCCTCCTTACCTGCCTCTCTTACTCCCCGCTCTCTCTCCTGCCTATCTGCAGCCTGATGTTTGCTTCTTCATGAAAGACCCCCTGGAATAGGGTGGAGAAGAAATCCACCATGCCCCTCCCCAAGTCCCTTAGGGTCGGAAAGCCAGGCTATCTGTTTGTCCCACAAGCAGGAGTGTCACCTCCCATTGTGAGCTCTAGGGACACCAAGATTCCCCAAGGAGCTCAGAGCCCAGTGATGGGCAGACCAGCACTTAGTCCCTGCCCTGATGTGTCCTGGTAGGGAACAGGCCAGTACTGAGTATCTGCCCCAATATGTGCCAGTTAGGAACAGACTATACTGAGTCCCTTCACCATTGTGTTCCGGTGGTGAGCACATCAGCACTGTGTCTCTGCCCTAATGGCTCACAGTGGTGGACAGATCAGTACTGAGTCCCTGTACTTATGTGTCTCAGTGAGAAACATATAAGCACTAGGTCCCTGTCTCAATGTGTCCCAGGGAGGGACAGACCAGCATTGATTCCCTGCCTAGCTTTTGTCCTGGTAGGGGACAGATAAGTATTGAGTCCTTGCTCCAATGGGACCTGGCTGAAGACAGATCAGTACTGAGTTCCTTCCCCAGTGTTTCCTAATTGGGGACAGACAGTGTTCACTAAGTTCCTTCGCCATTGTTCCCAGACAAACTAGTAATGACTCCCTGTCCCAATGTGTCCCAGTGAGGAACAAACCAGCATGGATTTCCTGTCCCGGTGTGCCTGTGGCAGGTAGACTAGTACTGAGTCTCTGCTACTGTGTGTCTTGGTGGGAAACAGACTAGCAAGATACCATGGAATCTGCCATGGAAGTCTGTATGGACATATCAGAGCACAAAGCAAGTGGTAGGTCTACTCAGAGAACTAGCAAATGTAGCACTGATGATGAGTCCTGTAAATTAGAACATGTTTGCTCAGCAGGGTAGGGAGAATGTACCAGGAAGCAAGCAAGGAGTCAGAGGAGGAAATGGTCTCAGCAGTTCAGAGTACCCTGCACAGCTCTGCTTGACTGGAGGTAAAGGTGACAAGCCTAGACCAAAGACTGGGAAGAAAGCTCAACTATTAGCCTGATGACAATGAGAAGCCTCTGAAGGTTTTAACGTGGGTGAGGCCCATGTCACTGAGACAGCCATGGAGAGAGCTGGAGGAGGATAGGAAGGATGCTGAAAAGGATAAAACAGAGTCAGGTAAAACATGACAGACTCTCCAACACCCTGTCTTGCACAGTTTTTTGTGTGGCCCCAAAGATGGGATTCCAATAAGGCAAGTTAAACAGCCAGAAACATCCCAATTAGAAGGTTATATGGGAAGGTTGGTGGTTCAAACCCACCAGCCACTCCTCAGAAGGAAGGTTGGGCAATCTACTTCCATAGTGATGCCACCTCAGAAACCCAAGGAGGGGTCGCTGAGTCAGGTCTGACTCCATAGCACATAACTACAACATTGGGAGGTTGTGAAACTTCCGATGTAAGAAGAGTTTCAGCAGAAGCAGGAAGGCCTTGAGGGTGTTGTCACAGAGGAAGTGACATCAGGTCAGGCCTCCAACATCCAGTCCAGTATGATTGAGTCCAATGGTGATTGAGCTGGTGCAGTCACAAAAAACACACTCAGTCCCATTGAGCCTGCTCTGGAATAGGGAGACATACAGAATGAAGGAACTACACACATAACTACATTGACAAACACTCTAAGTACAGCAAAGTGGGACGTGGTACTGAGGGGGTGTGGAGTACAAGCAATGCAAGGTTGAGGTGAGGAGAAGAGCATGCTAAGCCCATCCTAGCATCTTTGCAAGACTCCCAGAGACCTGGGACATACATTGCTCTGCTCTTTCTGGGCTCTCCCAACAAGACAACCAAAAGATGTGCTTTGTGACAATGTTCTACATACTACAGAGGTAACTGAGTAGTGACTGTGTCTTAAAAGCTAACAAGCAGCCATCTAAAATGCACCTATTGGTCTTCTCCATTTGGAGTAAAGAAGACCAAAGAAAATCAAAGACTCAAGGAGAGAATTAGTCCAAAGGACTAACAGACCATGCAAACCACAGCCTCCACTACCTGGAGACCAGAAGAATTTGATGGTGCCCAGCTACCACTATGGACCACTCTGACTGGAACCACAGAACGTGCTGGATACAATGGGAAAAAATGTACAACAAAATTAAAAATTATTAAAAACACCAAATTTATTGGTCTGATAGAGACTGACAAAGCTCAGAAAGTAGGAAAGCACAAATAGATATAAGGAACCCAGGGAGGAAGTGGGAAGAGTGCATTCAATGTTATGAAACTAACTGCATATAAATTATTGAGTGGAAAACTAATTTGCTCTGGAAATTTCCATTCAAACAATGAATAAATAAATGCAGGCCCATTAAGAAACAAGTTGTCAGTTGAATCAACTCCAAAACATGGAGATCCCATGCATGTCAGAGTAGAACTGTGCTTCACAGGGTTTTTGATTTTTCAGAAGTAGATCACCAGGCTTTTCTGTTCTGGGTAAACTTGAATCTCCAATCTTTCAGTTAGCAGCAGAACATGTTAACTGCATCATAAAATATAGGATGCTCAGATAAATTTGAATTTTAGACAAACAAATAATTTTTAGTATAAATATGTTCCATATTTATACTAAGCAGCAGCAGCAGCAGTCAGGGATCCAGGGAAGGGGAGGGCAGAGAGGTTTCAAAAAGCTAAGCAAAGTGGCTTGTTAAGATGGTGGAATAGGCAGAAAGACTGCACAGACCCTCTTCACAAAGAAAAGAGGAACCAATTAACACAGCTACAGAAGATAATCCTGGATCCCTGAGCTTTGAAGGGAAGGATATAGAAGTGGACTAAGCTCCAACTAACAGAAGAATTTGCATGAAAACACCAAAAAGGAGACATACAGATCTGTGGTCTGGCAGTGATCATGATGGCACAGACACCTTGGATATTGCCAAGTGGTGTTAGGACCTAAGAACTAACATAAAAATTGGCACTGCTAGCCAGGGACTGCAGGAGCTCTGGTAGCATAGTGGCTAAGACACTTGCCTGCTAACCAGACGGCTGGCAGTTCAAACCC
>NW_006921861.1:1397742-1398975 GCF_000298275.1 Orycteropus afer afer | reverse complement strand
ATCTGTTTAAAAACTATTATTATTATTATTACTTTTGTCATTTTTACTATTATTTTTTATTCTTCCCCTCCCAGGTTCTAGTTTTCAGCTTTTTTTCTTTTCCCTATTCCTGGTTGGAATTCTTTTTTTTTTTTCTCCCCTGTCTCATGGTTAACCTTGTTCCTTGTTTTTCTTTTTGTGTTTTTCCCATTTTTCTCTTCATTATTCTCCTTTTGTACCTGTAGTTTCTTATTGCCCTCTCCCCAGATATTGCAGGGTTCTTTTCTTTTTTAATTTTTTGTTTTCTTCTTTTTCCCATTTTTCTTTTCTTTTCTTTTCTTTTTTTGGTTACTGTTCCTATGTGATTACACAGTGTATTTTTTGTCCATTTGTCCATGTGCTTTTACATTTTTGATGATTATTCAATTGTTATTTTTGTCTAATGGAGTGGAAGACAGCAACAGTCCCCATATGACACAAGTACACCCACATGTGCTGCAGCTTCACTTATGGAATGAGAGCCACCAATTCCTTCTCCACCAATGGGCCAACAATAAACAACCACCAAGAGAAGCCTGACTCACCCTTGGCTTCCCTTTGCAAACAGTTAAAAGAGATCTAAATACAACACTGTGATGTCTCAGAGACAACAGATCATCACAGTCCACACAAAGAAGCAAGGTAAAGAGGTAGAAACAAGGGAGTAGGATACAGACCCAGAACAAATCCCTGAGGAGGAAACAGCATTGGAACTCTCTGATAAGGAATTCAAAAGAATTATATTTAAGTACCTTCAAAGGATTGAGAGACAGACCAAGGAAAACACAGACAAAACCCAGAAGAATTTTGGAAGAAAATACAAGAACAAAATGATCAAATAAATGAAAAATTAGAAATGATTGTAAATCTACAGATAGAAATCCAAAAGATTAATACAAATTGGCAGAAATAGATAACACATTGAAAAGACAAAGGAGTAGAATTGATGCAATGGAGGACAGAACTAATGAGATTGAAGACAAATACCTAAATACTTCTTTAGAAACGGATCAATTAGAAAAAAGATCGAAACAAAATGAAGAAAGCCTAAGAGGTTCATGTGGGATACCATCAAAAGGAACAACTTATGTGTCATTGGAATTCAAGAACAGGAAGAAAAAGATAAAACCACTGAGAAAATTGTCCAAGATTTGTTGGAGGAGAACTTCCCTCATATGATGAAAGATGAGAATATATCTATTCAGGAAGTCCAAC
>NW_006921861.1:1362942-1389350 GCF_000298275.1 Orycteropus afer afer | reverse complement strand
CATCTTGCTCCAGTACTAGTAGCAAAGTTCAAGAAGACAATAAATAACAAATGTCAGCAAGGATGTGGAAAGATTGGGACTCTGATACACTGCTGGTGGGACTGTAAAATGGTACAACTGTGGAAATCAGTATGGTGATTCCTTAGAAATTTGGAAATAGAAATACCATTTGACCCATTCATTCCATTACTAGGAATACATCCTAAAGAATTGAGAGCCATGACAAGAACAGACATATGCACATCCATGTTCATCGCAGCACTGATTACAACAGCCAAAATATGGAAACAACCTAGGTGTCCATCAACCGAGGAATGGATAACCAAACTTTGGTACATACACACAATGGAATACTATGTAACACTAAAGAATAATGTAGAATCTGCAAAACACTGCATAACATGGATGAACTTGGAGGACATTATGCTGAGTGAAGTAAGTCAATCACATAAGGACAAATATTGTATTAGTCTGTTATAGTAAAAATCAAGGAAAGGTTTATCTATGGAAGGAAATTTTCTTTGTTGGTTACCAAGGGTGGGAGGAGAGGGGAGGGAGCACTGTTAGATAGGTAGAGATAAGTATTGATTTGGGTGAAGAGAAGGGCAATGTACCAAATATGAGTGATCAATATTGTGACTGACATAGAGGAAGAGGAAGACACAGAGAGGTGCATGGGAGGTACAGACAACAAAGATGAACCCTTATGCACATACAGTGCTGTGTTGTCAGTGAAGGCAAACATGGGTATACAGGTAGACAGATGGGTGGACAGGCTGAACTATTAGGTATGTCTATGAAGTAGGGAGTGTACCAAGACCATGTATAGGGTTGGAAGACAATGCTCCTATAAGTATATTTGTATGATCTGAATTCCCAGGTGTATAGAGCTGACAAGGGACAAGGTTGTAGTCACTTCTTGGTCACAGTCAGCTACCCAGAGGAACCAAGTAGTTGAACCTATGGGCTCAGGACCATAGTCACAGGGGACATCAAGATCAATTGGCATAACATACTACAGAAAATATTGTTTCACCTCCTACTTTGACAAGTAGTGACTGGGATCTTAAGAGCTTGCAAATAGCCATCTAGATGCAACAATGGGTCTCTCCTCGTCTAGAGCAAAGAAGAATGAAGAAAACCAAAGATTGATGGAAAGTATTAGTTCTAGTGACTGGTACACCATGCGATCCGTAGTCTATATGACTATGAGACCAGAAGAACTAGATGGTGCTGGGCTACCACTGTCAACCACTCAGAGGGGGATCTATCTCCTGGATAGAGAGGGAGAACAATGTGCAACAAATCTCAAAATCATTTGGTGTCTTCAACTTCAAGGTGAACTTGCATATGAGCAGTTGATGGTCTGTTCCACAATCAACCCCTGGCCTTGTTTTGGCTGAAGATATTGAGCTTTTCCATTGCCTTTTGCCTCAGATGTCATCAATCTAATTCTTGTGTATTATATCTGGCAAAGTCCACATGTATTTCCACTGTTTGTGTTGTTGAAAAAAGGTTCTTGCAATTAATAAGCTGTTGGTCCTACAAAATTTTATCATGTGATCTCTAGCACTATTTCTGTCACCAAGGCCAAATTTTCCAACTACTGGTGACTCTTCTTTGTTTCCAACTTTTGCATTCCAGTCACCAGTGATAATTAACACATCTTGATTGCATATATGGTCTATTTCAGACTACAGAAGTTGATAACAATCTTCAATTTCCTCATCCTTGGCTTTGGTGGTTGGTGCATAAATTTGAATAAGAGTCATATTAGTTGGTATTCCTTGTAGGTGTATGGATATTATCCTATCACTGACAGCATTGTACTTCAGGACAGATCTTGAAACATCCTTTGTGATGATGAATGTCATGCCATTCCTCTTCAAATTGTCATTCACGGCATAGTAGATCATATTCTGATTCAAAATGGCCCAAACCGGTCTATTTCAGCTCACTAATGCCTAGGATATTATCTTTATGCGTTCCATTTCATTTTTGACAACTTCCAGTTTTCCTAGATTCATACTTTGTACATTCTGTGTTCCTATTATGAATTGTGATCAATGTTATGAGACAAAGTATATGGGAACTCCTATCTAACAGTGCTCCCTCCCCTCTCCTCCCACCCTTGGTAACCAACAATTTTCACCCAAATCACAATTAAAAAAAAAAAAAAAAAAGCTAAGTGAGACAAACTTGTCTGTCAGTTTGTCATACTGCTGTGGCTTGCATGGTGCTGTGAGAGTTGAGACTGTGCCACGGTGTTTCAAGTTCTGGCAGGGTTCCAAATGGTGTACAGATTTCAATGCAGCTTACAGACTGAGACAGACTAGGAAGAAGGAAATAGCCATTCACTTCTCAAAGAATTGGCCAGGGAAAACCTTATGAATAGCAGAGAAACACTGTCTGATCCTTATTGATACATGATGTGCAACTTTATGAATAGTCCAGAAACATTATTCTATACAGTGCAGGAGGATGTGCAGCTGGAATTCTCCTTGGAAGTAAGAATGGCCAGACTTCATATCACCAACTTTGGTCATGTTGTCAGAAGGGACCATTCCCTGGAGAAGGATGTCATTGCTTCATAAGATGGAAGGTCAACAAAAGAGGGGAGGGCCCTCAATGAGATGGATTGACACAGTGGCTGTGGAGATGGGCTCAAGTATAACAGGGATCACAGAGCTGGCATGGGACCAGGTGGTGTTTCATTCTGCTGTGCATAGGGTTGCTATGAGTCAGAGACAACTGGATGGCACCTAACAACAACAACATATCCCATGCAATATCTGAAATTCAAATTTAACTGGGCATCCTGCTTTTGTTTGTTTTTGTGTTTGTTTGACAAACTGGTCTTAGTTTGGGACATAATAAGTCTGACTGAGATACCTATAGACATCAGGAGAGATCACATATCAAATACATGAGTATAAATTTCAGGTAAAGTCAGGGACTGGAGATATATATTTTGGAGTTGTCAGCCCATCCTTGATATTTAAAACCCTGAGATTGAATAAACAAATGTATAGAGACCAAAGAGGTGAGAGGGAGGGGGAAAGAGAGAATCATTATTTAAGAAGCAGTGACTTTCTATTTATGGTGATGGAAATTTTGGCAATTATTATTGCACAGCATGATTAATGTAATTGATATCACTGTATTGCTCACGTGAAAAATGTGGAATTGGTCAGTGTTGTGTTATATATACTTTTACAACAATAAAAGAATGGGGAAAAAAGAATATATAAAAAAAAGATGTATTTTGAAATAGTAATATCAGCCACTGTCATCGCAAAACACCCATTGGGTCAGGCCCACAACCCTCCTTCATTTCCTGTGAGCTTTATCACAACATCAGGTGTGTCCCTAGGCAATGCAAATATTTAAGCCCTTGGCTGCTAACCAAAAGTTTGAAGGTTCAAGTCTGCCCAGTGGTGCTTTGCAAAAGTCTGGCAAACTACTTCTTAAAAATCAGACATTGCAAATCCAGTGGGGAACAGTTCTGCTCTGATACACATGGAGTCATTATAAGCCAGAGTCAAAAGGATGGCAGCTGGTATTGATAACATAAGGTGTGAACAGTATTCAACAGGTCACCCAGACAAAGAAGAAAACACAGAGCTTGGGAGCACTGGACTGGATCTAAACCTCCCACATTTCTCCAAACATCCCTGCTCTGAATGAATGGTGGGGACTCTGCCATTTCTTGTTCAAGCTCCTGCAGCACACATCTCCCCAGGACACTCAGCATCTCTCAGACAATTCATCACCTCCCAGGGCTGCTTTTCCATCTCCCCATAAGCTGCGTTTTCAAAGAAATGACATAAAACACATCTAAGTGGCATTCCCTGATTCTTTATCTACACATTGGGTCTTCAATTACCTCAACAAGTTTTGCTAACATTACCCTCAGAATTAATGAAGCCCATGCAATCCAGTAATCTCACAGGTCCGAAGGACAAAAAAAAAAGTGTGTTTTCACAACCAAAGGAGTTCATATATTCTCATAAGATGACTTCTGTTGTTAGGCGGTGCCATTGTTAGATTCCAACCCATAGGAACCCCATGTGGCAGAATAAAACTGCCCTTATAGGTCTCCTAGGCTGTAATCTTTACAGGAGCACACTGCCAGGTCTTTTCTCCCAAGAAGCTGCTGAATGGGTTCAAACCACCATCCTTTTCATTAGCAGCCAAGCACTTAACCCATAAGATAACTAGAACTGTGAAATTTGTGACCAAGCCAATTGCCACCAGCCTCTGAGGAGCAGAGAGCAGCTGTAAGGGGTAGGGGACAGCTGCCACAAGCTCCCTGGGCATGCCTTCTCTGCCAGGGGGCTGAGAGCTCATCAGAGATGCCAGATGTGAAGCAGGTTGTGGGCCAGGATGCAGTGTAGTGGAGGACTACAAGAACACAGTACTCCATCTAGTCCTCATGCCAGGATGGCTGTGAGCAGGTAACCCTCTAGTGCCATGCAGGCCTTAAGGGTATGCCTGTGTGAGGCACCATGTGAGAGGTATGGCTGCTCTTGCCAGCTGGGACCACTTGGGATATTTACCGTGGCCCTTCATGCATGGTGCTAGTGACAGGGAGTGTCACCAAGGCTACAAGATAGCTACAGACATTTACCTTACAAACAGCCAGGTCAGCCACCCAACTCCCTACATGTCAAGATCTTTGCTTTTATGGACAATGGCTAGGCCTCCAAATGAGAACCACCAATGAGTACTGGTACAGGAAGAGGAAAAAGGAAGAGCTCAACAAAATGTCTCAGGATATATTCCTCACAGACAATCTGAACTTTCTGTGTATTCATTTTTCAGCTGAACATACTGAGTTCTGAGAAGTTATGACCTCTCCAAGATCACACACATGTGCTAAGTGGCTAAAATGAAGTTTCAAATTCATAGCTGACTACTCCAAAACTCATGCTTTTTGCTACACCACTTCTTCTTAAGCCTGGGTGAAAATCAGAGGCAACAATTCTTGGGTTGAATGGAGAATCACAAGTGTTCTTTTCATTATCATGCCTTATAACTTACACTTACATAGGATAAAGAATTTGGTTTGGCCTTTATCTTAGGCTAGGTTCTCTAAAGAAGCAAAACCAGTAAAGCTTATAGATGTATATATATATATATAAAGAGAAATTTACCTCAGAAAATTATTGTAGAGGCTGGCCAAGTCCCAAGTTTGTGGGCCAAACATCAAGCTGGAGGATTTTCCTGAGTCATGCAGCCACCGGGGCTGACAAACCCAAGATCACCAGGCAATGTAGCAGGCTGCTGACTTCAGTGGATGATAAATCAAAGATTAGCAGGTAAAACGGTGTATTGTTGGCTCACAGGCTGTAAAGGCAACAATTCCAAGATCAGCAGCCTATATAGCAGGCCATTGGTTCAGCTACAAAAACCGTATGATGATAAGCTAGATGCAGGATCCAGATCCAACAGAAAGTCCAAGAATTTTCCCAGGACAACCATATATACATTGGAAGTAGGCCACACCTCTGAAGAAACTCCCTTTCCACTGATTGGCTGCTCATAGCATATCCCACCAAGGAGGTGACTAATTTACATCAGATCTCCACATGGGAACAACCACACCACAGCTGCTTAAACTCAGAATCATAGTCCAGCCAAGTTGACACACAGCCTAACTATCACAGCCTTTGTTTCTTGTTTCCTGAAAATAACCCTTGGGATTTTCCAGAAATTGATGTGCCTTTATGTGGCTTTAGTAAGAGCCCCAAAGGCCACACCTAGAAGGGAAGGGGGCATAATGCACTTAATCACATGTGTTCACTGTATGCTTATGTGTGGTAGTTAAGGTTGTGTGTCAATTTGGCTGGGCCTAGTTGAGTGACTGGGCAGCTGGTGGTAGTTATTCCCTATGATGAAAATGGCAGCAATCAACTCCATGGTGGGATCTATCACATGCAGCTGAGTAGCTGCTTTAGCGATGTGGTCAGCTTCCCATATATAAGCACAGCTTTGGGAATGGTCTCTAGCTTATGGCACACTTGAACCCTGCATGTACCTGAGTCGTTGCTCAGCAGTCTGCCATGCTCTGCCAACTTTAGGACTTTCAATGGACTTGAATGAATGGCCTGCCATGTGGTTTGGTAACGGTGGGACTATGCCTTTTTACTTGTCAACCTTCAGCTTGTCAGTCTCTGAGCCAGCAGCTGTCTGAGTGAAGAAAAGCCTCTAGCTTCAATGGGCTGGGAGCCGGAGGCAGAGCTGAAGCCCAATGTTGAGGGACTTTCACCCAGCCCCTAGAGCCTGGCACCTTGAACTCATACTTAAAGCCTCCAAACTGCAAGAGAATGAACTGCTGTTTGTTCAAACCATCCCACTTATGGTATATTCTTGTCAGAGTGGCACTAAGTAACCAAAACAATATGCAATGAGGTCCTAATCACTGACTATGAATAAGCCAGTAAAAGCTTCGGTTGGGAAAATTCCTTGGAACTTCTGGAATGATTATTGATACACATGGGAAGACCTCTCTTCTCTGGGGACAGAAAACTCTAGAGTTCACCTCCACTTGCCTTCTCAACCTCGCCTGTGCATCTCCCCATGTATTCATTTGTGTTTGTATTCTTTCTCAGTTAAATTAGAGACGGCCCTTTTCCAGGAGTTGATGAGTCATTGCAACAAATTATCAGATCTAAGGGAGTAGTGAAGGAGCTCTGGTGTTGCAGTGGTTAAGACAATTGTCTGCCAACCGAAAGATCAGCAATTCAAACCCACCAGCCACTCCACAGGAGAAAGATGAGGCAGTCTGTGTCTGTAAAGATTTGCAGCCTTGGAAACCCTATGGGGCAGTTCTAGTCTGTCCTATAGGGCTGCTATGAATCAGAATCAATTCAATGGCAATAGATAAGGGAGACTGGGGCTTCTGGTCTAAAGTGGAGGGAGTCACAGGAACTCCCTAACTTGTAGCTGGTACCTGCTGATCTAGCCCTGGGTGAAAGAAGGCTGTATGGAGCAGCTGGGGTCTGAACTGTACATGGAAAGGAAGCTAAGATTTCCCTGGGCTGGTTTGATAACAAAAATTAGTGTCAATAAATGTGGGCTCCAACACAATGACTCCCAACCTAGGGAAGCATGGCTTGGAAGAGAGAGGATTCTGCATGCTTACTTTGGTCGATTTCATCTATAAATGAAAGTAAGCTGTTTTTTATAAGTAATTAAATGGCTTTTTGTTATTTGCCAACAATTCTTGTACATGTGGCTTGATCATACTGAATGAACAAAGCACCCCTGGAGTGAGATACCATAGGATGAAATCCTCATCCTATCAGTCAATTGACTGCTTGGAATTTTGAGGCAACCTGTGTTTGCAACACAATATATATCTATAGATAGATAGATAGATAGATAGATAGATATGTATATGTGTGTGTATGTGTGTGTATATACATATATATATATATATATATATATATATATATACACATACATACATATATATTCTTTCACATGTGCCAAGTATTACATTTTGAAAGATCGTTGTTGTTACCTCCCATCAATCCAACTCCAACTCATACTGAACAGAATAAAACATTGCTCAGTCCTGCATCATCCTCATAACTGTCAATGTGTTCAAGTCCATTGCTGCAGTTATGTCAATCCATCTCACAGAGGGTCTCCTTCACCCTCACTGGCCCTCTGCTTCACCAAATGTGATATCTTCCTCCAGTGATTTATACCTCCTGATGATATGTTCAAAGCAAGTGAGTCAGACAATGTTCTGTTGTGATCCATAGGATTTTATTGGCTAATTTTTTTGGAGGTAGATTGCCAGGCCCTTCTTCCTAGTTTGTCTTAGTCTAGAAGCTCTACTGACAACTGTCCACTATGGGTGACACTATTGGTATTTGAAATACTGATTGCATAGCCTCCAGCATCATAGCAACATAGAAGCCACCACAGACGATAAACTGACAATGGGGTGGTGGATTTTAAAAGATAATAAATTAAAAATACCAAAGACAGAAGACCAGAGTTCCTCTACTTACATTCCTAACCATTCACTTTTATCCTCATGCTGACACATTTGCACCCAGCCAAAGGCCTGAGATAAATCACCTTACAACAAGGAAAGGAAGTTTCTGGATCTCCTGGACCCATCCAACTGTGAGCCTCTTGGGAGCCAGATTCACCAGACCTTAAGGAAGCCACCCAGCACCAGCAATGTCCAGCCAGTCCTGGAAGCAGCCTCAACCATCATGTGAGAGGTATGTATGCTTCTGTGACTGGGCCTCCAAACCACACGGAGACTCTGCCAGTCAGCCCAGAAAAACTGTGATCTACTGGGAGATTATTATTTCCTGGCAAACACCCCTGATGTGTCCATCGCACTGTTAGGAAGAGGGAAGAAAAGGCCACACTCCAGCCTCATTGTGAGCAGTGAGTCAGAGGCACCCACGCCCACCCATCCCTCAAGAGAGCTCTCTCCTGCCAGCTGAAGACTTAAGTATTCTGAGGTCACAGACAGATTAGGACCTGAAAGGCTAGAGGAGAGAAGGAGCTTGAAGGACTAGGAGCTTGCTAGAGGGGAGCCAGCATAGCAAATATAGTATGGCCTGTCAGGAAAGGCAGGACAGGTCAGCTCAGCAGACAAGTTGCACTAATTACCTTGAATTGACTGCTTCATCAAACCTCAGGATGAAAGAGACCTCACCACCATCCATGGTCTGCTGAGCTCTCTGGCCACCTGAGAATTACTAAGTCCTTTGATGTAGGGGAAAGTGCTGCAGGGAGTATGCTAATGGCATTACTGACCCACACAGTGGTCATTCTCTCAGGCCTTAGTTTACCTGCAGAAGAACAAGGGGTTGCACTGTTAGCTTCTGAAGGACCTTCCCACTCTGTGGAAATGGGAAATTCCCCAGCACACTCAGATTCTGATTATTCTTGAAACCAAATTGTCCAGGCTCCCTAAATCAGCCACAGAGGTGTCACCAATTGCCCTTTAAGTTGGAAAACATGCTCTTTTCATGATTCCCAGTGGAACTGGGCTGAACAGCACCACTGCTTGCTCCAAGCACTGACTGATCCACTCCAGACCAGGATCCAGACAGTCTGTGCCCACCAGGAGCTGTACATGATGGTATGTGTGGAAGCTCCCTGGTGCAGAGCTGTGCATTTTCTTAAGGAGAGGGAGAGAGGCAATTAGAACAAGTGGCTGATGGGCACATCAGACTCAAGCCACATGGGGAACATGAATGAATTGGCCAGGAATTAGAGACACAAGTTGGACTGAGGCATAGCCTCTGTTAAACAAGGAAGAGCACCTGAAACAGGGTTGGGTTGGTCATAGCAATGGTCCCAGCATGTATCCAATTCACAACTCCTTTACCTTCTTTTCTGAACCCATGGCCATTGGAGGCTGGCCTGCAGTGAAAGCCCAGTGAGTAGTCTAGAGACCTGACCAGTCTAGAGCCACAACCCTATGAGACTCCCACAGCCTGTGATGGTAAAAGGAGATCCAGGCTCCCACCAGCCCTGATTCTGAGGCCTGGTGTTGACATCCAAAAATGACAGCAGTTGGGTCTCCTTTACCTAACAGTACTCCCAACGACTTTGCAAAGAGTTTTAAAAAAAAAAAAAAACTCAACTTCACAGGATGGAGACACCCAGCACCAGCATCCAGGATACCAGTCTTCAGGTCTTCAGTAGCATCTGAGGCTGGATATTTTTGCTCCTTTCCATCCTGACAGACACCAGAAATGCAGCTCCTGTCTCTGGCCTCTGGCCTCTTCTGACCTCACATGTCACCTCTGTAGAGAATGTGTATAGCTTTTTAAATCAAAGCAGAAAAGGAAACAGTAAAGTTGTTTTGCTTTGTTTATAGGTGAGTTGTTCTCAAATTCACAACCATAAATGCCTTCCCACAACCTGTTGGGAAGGTAGAACCCAAGGAGGTCAAATTCCCAGGGAGCTCACATAGAAAGCCCTTTATCTGGGAAAAATGATCTACTTAATCCAAAAACAGTCCTCTGAGAAAGAAGCCAGACTGCATTCCATTTTCAACCATGGAAAGGCAAGTGGCTCACTTGCCCATACTCAACAAAGAGGTAGCAAGCAGAGGTGGGCTGATGGTTGGGGTTGGATGTTCACAGACTGTCTCCAACTCCCAGGAGGACCCTGGTCCCTGACTCTTTACAGAAGACAGGTGCCAATCTCAAGCCTGAGATGAGCTGCAGGGGACTCTAGCACAGGAGGAGGCTCATTTTGTGACCTTGGGCTGTAGAGCCTCACTGGGTCATCAGAGCCTACACCAATCACCTAGACTTTTCTACTTTTACCACATTGGCCCAGATGCTCAGGCCAAACCTGAGGCCCAGATAGCAGGGTATATAATGGTGCACCATTGCAGAGAACCTGGGCCTGGACAGACGGTGTGCAGGGCACACAGCAGTCGCCACTGCTCAGAGCTCCCAGTTAGGAGTACAGGCAGGAAAGATGGCGCCAGGCACTTCTCACATTCTCCCATGCCAAACACAGGCTCAGAGATGTCTGGCAGTTGCCCAAACACCATACAGCTAGTGAGTCAGATCAAGGCTGTCCCTTCCTAGCAAGTCCCCCACTGATGTTTCTAAGAGTCTAGGCCCATGTCTAGGGTGGCCTGCAGATCCAGGTGTCCTTCTGGCCTTTTCTAAGACTGTGGAAGCCAGATCACCCTCAGCAGCTGAGTCCATGGTCACTGCACAGGCAGCCCTCAGACCACTCTGGAGGCTAAGGCTTCAAGGGAGGACAGGACCAGGTCTTCCACCCACCATAGAGCTTTTTATTTTCCAGTCCCTAAATGTTCTGTGGCTTCACATGCCAGGGCTTGTGTCCTTCCTCAACCCTCAGCTCCAGGCCCCAGACCTGCCACCCAGCCTATGAGCCATATAGGAGTCACCATTCTGAAAATAAAACACAGTCTAAAAGTGATGTACAGACTCTTAGGGGACATTTCCCATTTTGAAACAGTTTCCCATCCATAATCTGCTATTTGCAACAACCTTGTGAGGTGTTTTGGAAAAAGTGTCATTCTGTCTATTTTACAGGTGAGAAAATTGAGTCTCAATGTACTACTATCCATTGCCATTAAGTCAATTCAGAGTAATTAGTGCTGGTTGCTATAACAACCAAAACATCAGGCTTAACACAAGAAGTACTTATTTCTTTTCCTTATCAAGCCTGGTGCAGATGCTGTGGTTGGTAGCTTTACTGGAGGTTCAGGGTTCCCAGCTTCTACCTTTTCATGGTGCCACCATCTTCATGGGCCTTTGGGGGCCTCTGCTAGGTCCTCTTCATTCTGCTGGTGAGTGGAAGTGTGAGGACCATGCATGGACCCTTCATTCCTGCCCACATACCATTGCTCAGATCCACTTACGAGGTCCGTTTTCCTACAAGGGAGGCTGGAAAACCTGGTCTCCAGGTGTGCCCAGGAAGAGGAGCTGGGGTTGGGAATTTCCCAGAAAGGCCCACCACAGGTGAGTGACAGAACCAGGATTAGATTCCAAGGCTCCCATCACTCCTCTTTCCATCCTCCCATCACGTCCCTCCAAGTTCTGCTTCTGGGCTGGCATGAAACTGATAGCTACACAAGGAGCTTTAGCTACAGAATGTTTGCTCAATGAACTACAAGAACAGTATGAGGAGATAGAAAGATAATTCCATTCATCTAAGAGGAAATTGCAATGAAGAAAATTAAAACTATATTTGATTTATAGAAAAAATAATTGGCATATTCCCTGGAATTTCCTTCAATGAGCTACTAGGGTTGAAGTTTTCTTCCCCAACTGCAGAGCAGTACATCTGGTTCCAAGAGGCTCGACTTAATTACAATCTCCTTGGATATGGAAGTCACAGCCACTAGAATTCTAAAACAGTTGCCTAATTATGCGGTTTTAGGTGGTGGTGGGGGGGGGGATGTTAATAATCACTTTTAAAAATAGTATCTCCTACTCACAGCACTTTTCCAGAATGAGCACTGTTCCACATGACATCTTTCCAAACAGTAATAATGTCTCTTCAGGAAGTCCCAAGCCCATAGACTCTGGGGACTGACAAAATTTGGAGTCCTTGTCAGTGGAATATGTGTGACTCAGATGTAGCACCGTGGAGGCAATGGTTCAAGGTCCAAAAGGGGAGGGGCAAATTCAAAGTGTTGAGGATAGAAGGGAGCATGGAATCCCATCTGGAAAGAAAAGGTGGGGAGAGGAAAAAGTCTAGGAAATGACTGTAGGTTCCAGAATTCTGTCTATGCAATGAAACATTTCAAGGCAGGGAAATGTCACCGGAGCACAAGGGCCATGGAGAAACCCAGGTCCAAAAGGGGAGGGGCAAATTCAAAGTGTTGAGGATAGAAGGGAGCATGGAATCCCATCTGGAAAGAAAAGGTGGGGAGAGGAAAAAGTCTAGGAAATGACTGTAGGTTCCAGAATTCTGTCTATGCAATGAAACATTTCAAGGCAGGGAAATGTCACCGGAGCACAAGGGCCATGGAGAAACCCTCTGCCCTAGTTAGAAGGAGCTTGGTGGTGTAGTGCTTAAGGCATTTGACTGCTAACCAGAAGGCTGGCAGTTCAAACCTACCAGCAACTCCTCAGAAGGAAGGCTGGGTAACCTACTTCCATAGTGATACCACCTCGGAAACCCAAGGAGGGGTTGCTATGAGTTGGATCTGACTCGATGACAGTGAGTTTGGGGTTTTTTTTGGTAGTTAGAAAAGAGTCTTGTGCCACACACATTCAAGGGGAGGAACTACACAAGGGCACTAACACCAGGAGAGAGATCACTGGCACCTCTTGGAAGCTGTTCACCACACTACCATTGCTGTGACAGATAGCATTTTCCAAAATGGGCTACAATGATATCTCCCATTCCACAGACTTTTCGAGAATCTGGCTACACGTCCACCTGAGGTAAAGTCTATGCTCCCCTGCCTTGAAACTGGGTGAGCCTTTGTGAC
Source organism: Orycteropus afer afer (assembly GCF_000298275.1). Lineage (NCBI taxonomy): Eukaryota > Metazoa > Chordata > Mammalia > Tubulidentata > Orycteropodidae > Orycteropus > Orycteropus afer. Next base: position 1,376,374 of record NW_006921861.1, on the reverse strand, counting down.
TCAGCTGTAAATAACTGGTAAATTCCCAAAACTACCCCTTCCATTGAAGGAGTGGAGTGAGGGGCTCCTGCTCACATCTTCCCAGGTTGAGGATGGCCAAAAGAAATCAGGAGCTAGGAAAGCAAGATCTGCTGTGAGGGTGAAGCCATCTGGCAACAACCTGAAACAAGGACAGAGCCAGAACCTGACTTATAAACATCCCCTCAAGGATGTGCATGCCCAGAGGGAATAGAAGACACTTGACTTAAAAGTGTACACTTTAACTTAACCTGCATATGGCTGTCCCAACCACTGAGGTTGGAGGGTTGTCAGAATTCCCACACTCAGAAAGCAGCCAGAGACAACTGTCAGGGAAAGCATAGGACTGGGCCACAGCTGACTCCCACTCTCTGCTGGAGCTAAAAGAGAACTTCCACAATGCCTGCCAGTAGGGCTTCAGCACAAGCACAACATGGCACAGAATTTTAGAGGCATGCAGAGCCACAGCCCTCTTTATCCAAGTGTGAATGCCCACCCCCATGGGTGTGCAGAAGACCCTCTCTTACACATGGCACTCCATGAAACTAGCCCAGTCTCCATAGCCTTTCCATTTAAGCCCCACACTCTCAATGCACATCTCAGCAAGACACACAGAGTGCAAACAGTTTACAGAGTTATCAAGCAAAAATGGCACCCAACCCACTGCCCTCGACTCAGATCTGACTCATAGAGACCCCTCCTTGGGTATCCAAGGCAGTATCACTATGGAAGTGGATTGTCCAACCTTCCTTCCGAGGAGTGGCTGGTGGGTTTGAACCACCAGCCATCTGGTTAGCAGTCAAATGCCTAAAGAACTTTTATTAAGAAACAAACCATGTTGCAAATTGGGAATCACAAGGTCCAGAAGATTCTGAACTAAGTAATGTGGGGAGACAGTTCAAGGTGTTTTTATAAGGAAATACAAGGAATTTTAATAAAAATTCAGTGATTGGTTGACATTTAGGTAAAAGCTACAAAATCGGATGGGGATACATAAAGTAGGTGAGAGATTATATACATTTCTAAAAAAAATTGAAGTTACAAAGTAATTATTACATTTGATATATGTGACACTGAAAACATCATAGACCCTCCTTACATGAGCCCAGAGTGGAAATGCATAATTCTAAGGTTTATCTTGAGTAAGCATCTGTTCTGAGAATTTTTTTCAACCCCATTTTCTGAGCACAGTGCATTCTCTAAAATTGTTTACCAAATAATTTTCTCAGGAAGCACTGTACAGTAAAAGAAATGACAAGCTGCATTCTTCATTCAGAAGTCACTTTTATTTCAAAATGGGGCTCTGCTCATTTTTCAATTGGATTTTTTTGTCTTTTTGATGTTGAGGTAGTATAGATTTCTATTTAAAAAAATATAAACAATCCAATTAAAAAATGGGCAAAGGATATGAACACATAATTTACCAAAAGTATTTAGGCAGCCAACAAATACATGAAGAAACACTCATGATCATTAGCCATTAGAGAGATGCAAATCAAAACAACTATGTGATATCATCTCACTCCAGCAAGAATAGCAAAGTTCAACAAGACAGAAAACAACAAATGCTGAAGAAGATGTGGAAAGGTTGGAACTCTCATACATTGTTTGTGGGACTGTAAAATGGTACAACCACTGTGGAAAACAGTATGGCACTTCCTTAAAAAATTGGAAATAGAAATACCATGTAATCCAGCAACCCCACTATTAGAAATATATCCTAAAAAGATGAGATCTGGGACACTAACAGATATATGCACACCCATGTTCATTGTAGCGCAATAGCAAAGAGATGGAAACAATTTAAGTGTCCATTAACAGAAGAATGGATAACCAAACTATGATACATACACACAATGGAACACTATGCAACATTAAAGAATAATGAAGAATCAGTGAATCACCTCATAATATGTATGAATTGGAGGGTATTATGCTGAGTGAAATAAGTCAATTGCAGAAAGGCAAATATTGAATGAGTCTGTTATCATAAAAAGTCAAGCAAAGAGACTTCCCACAAGATGGTGGAATAGGCAGACACAGACCTTCTGCAACAGAGAAATAAGAAATCAGTTGAAACAGATACAGAAGATAATCTTGGAGCTTGAGCTTTAGAAGGAAAGATAAATAAGTGGATTAAATACCAACTAGTAGAAGAACCTGAATGAAAACAGTGAATAAGAAGAAAAATGAAGCTCTGGACTATCACTTATCCTGACAGCATGACCAATTTGAATATTTATAAGTGGGGTTCCAATCCAGTCAACAAGCTAAGAATCAGCTCTGCTTGTCAAGGACTGCATGGCAACTGAGCTGATAGCTGAAGACTAGAAAGAAAAACAGCAAATAAGGAGACAAACAGAACTGCAGACTGTCAGCTGTCCTGAGGGCACAATCATTTTGAACATTTGCAAGAGGCTTTCCAATCTGGGCAGCAACCTAAGAAAAGGCTTGATAAGAAAGATAACATGCGCAACCCCACTGGAGGCTGATAACTAGAAAGGTGCAATATTACCCTTGTTACCTTTATACCACTGTGTTAGATTGGGTTCTCTAGAGGAAAAAAAAAAAGTAAAGCTTACATATAGAGAAAAAAAGATATTTATCTTAGGAAAATGGCTCACACACTTATAGAAGCTGGCAAGTCCTAAGTTCCTGGACCAAACGTCACGCTGGAGGCTTTTCCCCACTCATGCATCTGCAGGGGCAAAGGAGCTCAAGATTGGCAAGCAGTATACTGGCTGTTGACCCCAGTGAATGATGAATCCAAGATCTCCAGGCCGAATGATGGATTGTTTACTCACGAACAGTTGTAGGCAGCACAACAGAATCCTGATCCACAGAAGAGTGCCTCTTTTCCCAGGATGTCCATAAATATATTGGAAGGAGGCCACACCCCTAGAGAAACTCCCTTTCAGTGGATTGACTGCTCAAAACACATACATCTGATCCCACCTTGGGAACAACCCACACCATAATTGCTTAAACCACACAGAATTGTGGTCCAGACAAGTTGACACACAGCTCCAACTATCACAGTCCACCCCTTGTCAACTTGGCAGTTGTACACAACTTCTTCACCATATATAATCTCTAAATAATGACAATTATAGTCATATTTGTGCCTCACATGATACACTAACACACTTACAAACAAAATGCATTAACCTTATTTACATTTCACAGTTCATAACAGAAGGAAACAAAAATATTTGATGCACATATACAATGAAGAAATATAACAATCACAGTCCTCATTTCTGCAACTGGTCACATGATCATAGCTGATATTCAGAACTACCTTCTTCCACCACCCATTCCATATTTCCCTTCCCCTCAAAAACACCTCAGCTGGTCATGGTTCTTTGCCTGGTGGGGTGACCCAAACCTTCATTCCTGAAGGGTCTGGGCCATTAGCAGTCTTCTCACAATTGAGTTGCTGTAATTTTCCATTGACTTTAATCACAGGGCATGGTAGTACTAAGAAACGTCATAAAGAATCTCCTGTATTCCAGACATTTTCTTCTTTACCTCCATTATGTAATGTCAATCCAATTTCCCCTTGGTAATCTGGATCTATCACATCAAATAGTACAGTAATGCCTTTTTTTGTCTCTTGATCCAGAGGCATGAGGAAGCCAAAATGGATGGGTGGCATTCTTAACTTCCAGTTCAATGCAATCAGTATTGTGTCTCCAGGTGGGAGTATTCCTCCCTTTGGGACTAAGATCTCCAGACCTGCAGAGCACAGGGTAGCAGAAGTAGGAAGCAAACATTTTGTGAGTGGGTCACTAAGGGTAATAGTGAGTGGTACCACTCCCATTTCCACACCTTGGTTCCTGGACCATGAAGCCTGCCTATTGGAGAAACAGCACCGTATATTGGATGTTGGTTTAGAGCATATACAGCTTCCTGGAGAACCTTGCAACCAACCATTCAAGGTATTGCCACCTAGCTTGTGCCATAATTGTGTTTTCAGTAGGCCATTGCATCATTCTATCAAGACAGCTGCTTCAGGATGACGGGGAACATGGTAAGACCAGTGAATTTCATGAGCATAAGCCCATTGCTGCATTTTGTTTGCTGTGAAGTGAATCCCTTGATCTGAAGCAATGATGTGTGGGATACCATGACGGTGGATAAGGCATTCTGTAGGCATTCTGTAAGTCCACAGATGGTAGTTTTGGCAGAAGCATTGCATGCAGGGAAGGCGAATCTATATCCAGAATAAGTATTTATTCCAGTAAGAACAAATGCTGTCCTTTCCATGATGGAAGTGGTCCAATGTAATCAACCTGCCATCAGTTTGCTGGCTGATCACCCCAAGGAATGGTTCCATATTGCGGAACAGTGTTGGTCTCTGCTGCTGGCAGATTGGGCACTCAGCAGTGGTGGTAGCCAAATCAGCCTTGGTAAGTGGGAGTCCATGTTGCTGAGCCCATGCATAACCTTCATCCCTGCCACCACAGCCACTTTGTTCATGAGCCCTTGAGCAATGACAGGAGTAGCTGGTTTCCACTGAACGTGTCATTCTATCCACCTAATTGTTAAAGCCCTTCTCCGCCAAGGTCAACTTTTGCTGGACACTCACATGAGACACAAATGTCTTTACTCCTTTGGCCCAATCAGAGAGATCTATCCACATACCTCTTCCCCATACATGTTTGTCACCAATTTACCAATCATGCCCCTTCCAAGTCCCAGACCATTCAGCCAAGCCATTAGCCACAGCCCTTGAATCTGTATACAATCACACATCTGGCCATTTTTTTTCCATGCAAAGTGAACAGCATGTACGGCTCGAAGTTCTGCCCATTGGGAGGATTTTCCTTCACCACTGTTCTTCAAGGAAGTACCAGAAAGGGGCTGCAGTGCTGCTGCATATTGTGCAAAACCATCTGTAAACAATGAATGAGTTTTATCTTCCTCAGTCAACTGATCATAAGGAACTCCCCATGATGCCATAGGTGCAGACTGGGAGAGGAAAGGTAATGTGACTGGAATAGAAACCAGAGGCATTTGGGCCACTTCCCCATGCAACTTGTGCCTTCAGGTCCTGCTCAAGCCTGGTCTCTGATATATCACTTCCATTTAATGATGAAGTACAGCTGTGCACGTCCAACTTTATGACTGTGGGTCAGACAACACCTAGTTCATTATGGGCAGCTCAGGCCTCATAGTGACTTGGTAGCCAATGGTTAGGTGTTCAGTCTCTACTAAAGCCCAGTAACAGGACAAAAGCTGTTTCTCAAAAGGAGAGTAGTTATCTGCAGAGGATGGCAGGGCTTTACTCCAAAATCCCAAGGGTCTGTATTGTGATTCACCAATAGGGACCTACCAAAGACTCCAAACAGCATCTCTATCTACTACAGGCACATCAAGCACCATTGGATAAGCTGGATCATATGGCTCAAGTGGCAGAGCAGCCTTCATGGGAGCCTGAACTTGTTGCAGAGCCTTCTGTTGTTCTTGGCCCCATTCAAAACAAGAAGCTTTCTGAGTCAATTGATGAATAGGCTGAAGCAACACAACCAAATGAGGGAAACGTTGCCTCCAAAGAGGCCTCCAGACATTGTGCCTCCTTTTTTGTTGTGGGGGAAGCAAGATACAATAACTTATCCTTCACGTTGATAAGAATATCTCAACATGCCCCACACCACTGGACCACCAAGAAATTTTACTGAGGTGGAAGGTGGCTGAATTGTTGTTGGGTTAATTTTCCACCCTCTAGCACACAGATGTCTCACCGATAACTCTAGAGTCTTCAATACTTCTTCTTTAGTAGGCTCAATCTGCATAATGTCATCAATATAATGGACCAGTGTGATGTCTTGTGGAAGGGAAAGGCAATCAAGATCCCTACATACCAAATTATGACATAGTGCTGGGGAGTTGATATATTGCTGAAGAAGCACTGTGAAAGTATACTGTTGGCCTTGCCAGCTGAAGGCAAACTGCTTCTGATGGTCCTTTGAAATTGGTATTGAGAAAAAGGCATTGGCCAGATCAATAGCTGCATACGAAGTACCCGGGGATGTACTAATTTGCTCAAGCAATGAAAGAACATCAGGAACAGCAGCAATTGGAGTCACCACCAGATTAAGTTTACAATAATCTACTGTCATGCTCCAAGATCCATCTGTTTTTCGCACAGGCCAAATAGGTGAATTAAATGGACATGTGGTAGGAATCACCACCCCTGCATCCTTCAAGTCCTTGATGGTGGCAGTAATCTTTGCAACCCCTCCAGGGATGCAGTATTGCTTTTGGTTTACTATTTTTTTAGGTAGAGGCAGTTCTAATGGTTTCCACTTGGCTTTTCCTACCATAATAGCCCTTCCTTCACATGTCAGGGACCCAATGTGGGAATTGTGACAATTGCTTGGTATATCTATTCCAATTATGCATTCTAGAACAGGGGAAGTCACTACAGGATGGGTTCAGGGACCCACTGGACCCATTGTGAGACTCACCTTAGCTAAGACTCCATCAATAACTTGACCTCCATATGCCCCCACTCTGACTGGTCGGCCAAAATAATGCTTTGGGTCTCCTGGAATTAGTGTCAGTTCAGAATCAGTGTCCAGTAATCTCTGAAAAGTCTGATTATTTCCTCTTCCCCAGTGAACAGTCACTCTCATAAAAGGTGTCAGATCCTTTTGGGGACAGCTGGGAGAAAGACTGACATTATAATTTTTGGCAATGTAGTGAGTGGGGTCCTTCCTCAAAGGAACCCAGCCTCCCCTTCATTCAAGTGATTGTGGGTCTGTAAACTGGCACATGTCTAGGAAATTGATTGAGAGGCCATAACTCTGTATTCTGGCAATTCAATCTAGGCTGCTGTTCATTCACGTGACCTAGAATTCTTCTGTCTATACAGATAAAGTAAATATTTAGTAGGTTTGTCATGTATTTCAGTCCTAGGAACACCATGCCTAAGTAGCCAATGCCTTAATTCCACATGAGTCAGAGTATTCTGATTACTGTTTCAACTCTGCTGTCCATTATGATAACTGTACCCACCTTGCCTTTGTCGATTAACTGCTGCCATCTGGCTCCTACTACCACAGGTTCCAGAGCTCTGGTAGCATAGTGCCTAAGGCACTTGACTGCTAACCAGAAGGCTGGCGGTTCAAATCCACCAGCCCCTCCTCGGAAGGAAGGTTGGGCAATCTACTTCCATAGTGATATTGCCTCAGAAACCCAAGGAGGGGTCATTATGAGTCAGGTCCAACTTGATAGCACAAAACAACAAACAAAAACCACAGAGTCCAATCAGCCCCATTGTAGTTAAGTGTCCTACCTCAATTAGGGCAGTTCCCACTGTCAAATCTGGCTTACATAAAATAGCAATCACAACAGCCCTCAAGGATGCTGGGGCTCCCTTCACAAATTTATTCTTCACCGTACTGTTGCAAGGCATGTCTTGTGGACTCTCCATTTCTGGCTCTAGGGCTCTAATCTGATAAATCCATTCTAACAGGCCAATTTCCCTAAGCCTCTGGATATCTTCTTCTACATTATACCAAGGCAAGTCTGGTACTTCAACTTGACTTAAAGTAGGCCACCTCATAATCCATGCTTCAGTAAGCCAACCAAATAAATGATTAGATCCTTTCCTAACCTCTCAAGCTGACCTTGAATGAAGAATCTGTACTTGTTGTTTGTTGTTGTTATGTGCCGTCGAGTCGGACCCGACTCATAGTGACCCCTCCTTGGGTTTCCAAGGCAGTATCACTATGGAAGTAGATTGCCCCATCTTCCTTCTGAGGAGTGGCTGGTGGGTTTGAACCGCCAGCCTCCTGGTTAGCAGTCAAGTGCCTTAAGCTCTATGCTATCAGAGCTCCCTCTGTACTTAGTGGGCCTAAATCAATAAACTCAGACTGATCCAATGTTACATTCCTTACACCATTATCCCATACCCTCAGTAGCCATTCCCATACATATTCTCCAGGTTTCTGTTTGTACATGTTAGCAAAATCAACTAGGTCTTTTTGGGTGTACTGTACCACCTCCTCGGTCACACTTTTTATTTCACCTTTTGGGGCTCACTTGGACTTAACTTTAGTTATAGGTCTAGCAGCAACAATGGGCGGTTGGGGCAGTTCCTGAGAACATTCAGCAATGCCTTCCATGGCCTCTGCCTCAGGCAATGACCCATCAGGAACAGTTGGGTTAATCCTATCAAACTGAGGTGGAGGTGATGATGGTTTTACAGTAATCCTTTCAGATGGAAAAGATTCAACAGAATTTACAAGCTCCACATCCTCATCTTCCTGACTATCTGCCCATATGTCCCCATTCTAGGTTTCAGGATCCCATTTTTTCCCAATCAATGCCCTCATTTTAACTTCAGATACCATTCTGGGTTGGTAATTTAATTGGCGTTGTAATTCAGCCACCCATACAAAAAGACTCTCGGTCTGGTTTTCGGCAATATCAGCTCTGTTACTAGAAAAAAATAAGGCTTTCTTTCAGAGCATAACTGGAAACATTGAGGTCTTTTATGCAGCACTTAAGCTGTGACTCAGCAGCCCTGAACTCATCTCGCTCTTTCATCACTTTGTCTAGTGTAAGTAGGACCAACGAACCAGCTTCCTTATACTCCTCATGGTGAAAAAATTGCAGAAAAGTATCAAATATGCGATCACCCAGAGCCTCACTTCTCACAAGTACTTGATCTATTGGTGTTGCTATTTTGCATATTAATGTTGCCACCTCATGCCATGGATTAATGGGGCCCTCTTTACTAATAGAGGTAGGATCACCAGTGCCCTTATGATTAATCAAGTTGAAGAACTAATTTAGGAAGCCCATACTTATGATTTTGTCTCTCTAGAACCACACCTAGGAGCTCTGGTAGCATAGTGGCTAAGACACTTGCCTGCTAACCAGACGGCTGGCGGTTCAAACCCACCAGCCACTCCTCGGAAGGAAGGTTGGGCAATCCTACTTCCGTAGTGATACTGCCTCGGAAACCCAAGGAGGGGTCGCTATGAGTCGGGGCCGACTCGACGGCACATAACAACAACAACAGAACCACTCCTGGTACTAAATGTGTTAGGCTGGGTTCTCTAAAGAAGCAAAAGCATTAAAACTTATATAGAGAGAAAAAGAGAAATTTATCTTAGGAAAATAGCTCACACACTTATAGAAGCTGGCAAGTCCCAAGTTCTTGGATCAAATATCAAGCTGGAAGTTTTTCCTGACTCACAGAGCTGCAGGGGCTGAGGAGCTCAAGGTTGGCAGTTCACTCCAATGAATGATGAATCCAAGATCTCCAGGCTGAATGGTGGATTGTTCACTCAGGACAGTTGTAGGCAGCACAACAGAATCCCGATCCACAGAAGAGTTTCTCTTTTCCCAGGATGTCCATACATATATTGGAAGCAGGCCACACCCCTAGGGAAACTCCCTTTCAATGGATTGGCTGCTCAAAACACATACATCTGATCCCATTATGAGCACAACCCACACCACAATTGCTTCAATCACAAAGAATCGTGGTCCAGCTCCAACTATCACAACCACACACTCCTTTGGTGAACAGAGGTGTGGCCATCCCCATGTCCACCCACCTTCTAGACTAGCAATAATTCCACCCCAGTCTAGGTACCCTGAGAGAGCGTGGGTGCCCTGCAACCCCAGTTTTTCTTTTGTTTTTAAATTATTCTTTTCTTCTTCCTCCGATCTTTATTTTTTTTTCCTGCTTTCCTTCCCTGTTTCTTGTGTATTTGTGTGTGTGTGTGTCCTCCCTCTTCCTGTTTCCTTCTTTTTCTTATTCTTTTTCTCTTTTTATATTTTGGTTCTTCCCACCCCTTGTTTTTCTTTTTCATTTTTTTATTATTATTCTTTTTCTCTTGGTCTTTTCTCTCTGGCCCAGATATTTTGGAATTATATTTCCTCTTTGTCTTTCTTCTGTCCCTAAAAAAAATATTTTTTTTAATTTATTGCCTTTTCTTTTTCTTCTGTTATTGTTACTGTCCATTTACAAGAATTGTGTTCTTTTTCCATTATTTTTATTTTTTTCGGTGTTTGCTTGTTTTTGTTGTTGTTGCTGTGTGCTTGTTTTTTTGTCTAACTCTGCCTACATGACCCAACCACACCCACACCTCCTCAGCTCCACCCACAGGATGAGAACCACTATTTGTTTCTGCCCCAACTGATCAACAATAGATGGCAGCCAATACTAGTCCAACTCATGCTCAACTGTTCTTCATGAACAGCTAAAAAAATCTGTGTACACACTCTCATTCTCTATCACACCCACCAGGAGAAAGGTAAGGAATGCATAAGTGCTGCCTACTAGCAAGTAGAGGAGCACAATAGCCCTGCTCATTCAGGCATATCAAAACAAAATAAAACACAAAAACAAAAAAAAAACCTGAACAAATCACACCAACATACAATCACCAATTAAATAGAAATATAATTACATCACAATGCCTCAGAGACAAATGATCACCCCAGTCCACACAAATAAGCAAGATAAGTAGTACAAACAAAGAACAGGAAAATGCACCCAGAACATCTACCTGAAAAAAGAAGCTGTATTGGAATTGCCTGATAAGGGATTCAAAAGACTTATATTTAGGTACCTTCAATGGATTTTCCAACAGAATGTGGAAGTTATCAAACAATATCATTAAAATTGCATGCAAGTAAAATCTTGCTGAAGATAATCCAGAGAGAGTTGCAGCAGTTTATTGACAGCAAACTTCCAGAAATGCAAGCTGGATTCAGAAGAGGATGTGGAATGAAGGATGTCATTGCTGATATCAGATGGATCTTGGCTCAAAGCAAAGAATGCCAGAAGGATGTTTACTTGTGTTTTATTGACTATGCAAAGTCATTCAATTGTGTGGATTATAACAAATTATGGATAACATTGGGAAGAATGGGAATTCCAGAACACTTAATTGTACTTATGAGGAACCTGTACATAGGCAAGGAGTTATTTGTTCAAACAGAACAAAAGGACACTACATGGTTTAAAATCAAGAAGGGAGTTTGTCAGGGTTGAATCCTTTCACCATACTTATTCAATCTGTATGTTGAGAAAATAATCTCAGAAGCTGGACTATATGAAGAAGAATGTGGCATCAGGATTGGAGGAAGAATTATTAAGTCTTCATATGCTGACAACACACTTTGCTTGCTGAAAATGAGGATGACTTTAAGCACTTAGATTGCACCTCAGTATAAAGAAAACAAAAATCTTCAAAACTGGACCAATAAGCAGCATCACAATAAGCGGAGAGAACATTGAAGTTGTCATAGACTTCATATTACTTGGTTCTACAATCAACACCAATGGAAGCAGCAGTCAAGTTGTCAGATGATGTTTTGCATTGGGCAAATCTGTTGCAAAAGACTTCTTTCAGATGCTGAAGGGCAAAGATAATCTCCTTGAAGACTAAGGTGCACCTGACACAAGCCATGGTATTTTCAATTACCTCATACACATGTAAGAGCTGGACAATGAATAAGGAAGACCAAAGAAGAGTCAATGCTTTTGAGCTGTGGTGCTGGTGAAGAATGCTGAAAGTACCATGGACTTCTAAAAGAACTAACAAATCTGTCCTGGAAGAAGTGCAGCCGGAATGTTCCTTGGAAACAAGAATGACCAGACTCCATCTCACCTAATTTGGTCATGTAGTAAGAAGCGATCAGTCCCTGGAGAAGGGTATCATGTTTGTTAAAGTGGAGGGTCAATGATAAAGGGGAAGGTCCTCAACAAGATGGAATACTACAATGATGGGCTCAGGTATAGCAAGGATCATGGAGCTGGCACAGGACTGGGCTGTGTTTCATTCTGCCATACACAGGGTCTCTGTGAGTTGGAGACAACTCAATGGTACTTAACCATAACATGAATGGATTGAGAGACAGATCAAAGAAAGCACTGAGAAAATTAAGGAAAACACAGACAAAACTCTAGAACAATTTAGGAAAACAACAAGAACAAACTGACAAGCTAAACGAAAAATTAGAAACCACACAAAAACAACAACTAGAAATCCAGAAAACTAATACTAAGATTTCTGAAATAGATAACACATTAAATGTGCAAGGGAGTGAAATCAAATCATTGGAAGACAGAATTAATGAGGTTGAAGACAAATACCTCAATACTACTTTGTTAAGGGATCACTCAGAAGGAGGATCAAACTAAATGAAAGAAGCCTAAAATTTATGTGGGATACGATCAAGAGGAATAACTTACATTTGACAGGAATTCTAAAAGAGGAAGAGATGAATAAAATCACAGAGAAAATTGTCAAAGATTTGTTGAAAGAGAATTTCTCTAATTTGATGAAAGATGAGAAGATATCTACTCAATCTCAATGAACCCCAAACAAGACAGACCCCAAAACAAAATCGCCAAGATATGTAATAATCAAATTCACCAAAATCAAAGACAGAGAAAGAATCCTGAAAGAAACACGGGGAAAAAATGAAAAGTTACCTACAAAGGGCAACCAATAAGACTAAGCTCTGATTTTACAATAGAAACCATGCAGACGAGAAGGCAATGGGATGAGATACATAGAACCTAGGAAGAAAAAAAAAAGCCAACCAAGAATTATACATCCCGCAAAACTGTCCCTCAAATATGATGGTGAAGTTAGGATATTTCCAGATAAACAGAAATTAAGGAAATTTGTTAATATCAGAGCAACATTACAAGAGAAGCTAAAGGAAATCCTTCAGACAGAGAACCAACAACAGCAGACAACAACTGATGATTAACACACATGACAACATAACCCAGAAACCAATCCAGTTATAGAAGTCCCAAAGTAAAATATGGTTGCAAGACTATAAACAGGGAACCAGAATAAATAGTATAAGTACAGAACTTCCAAATGGAGAAGTAAAGACAATTGTGAGATAGCACCAAACCCACAAAAACCAAACCTACTGCCATTGAATCAATTCCGACTCATAGCGACACCCATTGGGTTTCCAAGGCAGTAAATCTTTACAGAAGTAGATTGCCTGGTCATCTTTCCACAGAGTGGCTGGTGGTTTTGAACTGCCAGCCTTCTGGTTAGCAGTCAAATGAGATACAAAAGACAGTTCTAAACTTTAGAAGAAAATAATAAATCACAGGGTAAGCATAAAGAATAATAATAAAACTTCCTATCTAATTAACAATGAAAAGAGACACAAATATTTAGCAAACATTAAAACAATAGCAATGAGATAAATGATAATAAAATTCACAAACAAAATTACTTCAGCACAGAAAATTATATGGAGCACAGAAATCAGCAACACTGTGAAAAAAAAACACATAACAAAATGACAGCAATATATTCACAATCATAATTTATATATATATATAGTATATAAATTATATATACATATATATGTATATATAATATAGATAGAGAGAGAGAGAGATAAA
>NW_006921861.1:1361873-1362501 GCF_000298275.1 Orycteropus afer afer | reverse complement strand
CTAAGGCATTTGACTGTTAACCAGAAGGCTGGTGGTTCAAACCCACCAGCCACTCCTCGGAAGGAAGATTGGGCAATCTACTTCCATAGAGATACTGCCTTGGGAAAACAAGGAAGGGTTGCTGAGTTGGATACGTACGACTCCATGGTTCTGAGTTTGGTTTTTTTGAACTGTGATTAAGGGATTCTGCTAATCTCTTGTGCTTAGTGTCTAGATTTTTTTTTTCTTCCAGGGTTCTACATATCTCATCCCATTGCCTTCTCACCTGCATGGTTTCTGTTAAAAAAAATCAGAGCTTAGTCTTATTGGATGCCCTTTGTAGGTAACTTTTCATTTTTCCTGTGTTGCTTTCAGGATTCTTTCTCTGTCTTTGATTTTTGGCAAATTTGATTATGACATGTCTTGGTGATTTTGTCTTGGGGTCTATCTTGTTTGGGGTTCATTGAGATTGAATAGATAACTTCTCATCTTTCATCAAATTAGGGAAATTCTCTTCCAACAAATCTTTGACAATTTTCTTGTACCTAGTGCCTAGGCCAGTCCCCATGAGGCAGAGGTTAAAGATGTCCCAAATGTCCAAACTACCGTGCCACTCCATCATTTCAGACATTAACTCCTCCTCCTCCTC
>NW_006921861.1:1359513-1361083 GCF_000298275.1 Orycteropus afer afer | reverse complement strand
AGGAACGGTGGGTGAAAGGGCTGGAGGGAGGCAGCATGTCTGGCCTTGCAGTAATAGGCCTTGGGTTACTGCTGGTAATCCTGCCTTCCCCTTGTAGGGTTAGAGGAGGTCAGGACATGTGGCCTCCTTGCCGTTTTTGCAGCCACACACACAGCATCTTAAGATATTGGTGTAATCATATCCAACTGTACAAATAAGATAAAATAGAATTTTTTTTAATATTTTACTTTTAACTTTTCAATAGTATGCCCCAAATAACCATGATTGATATAGTTGGATTTACTGAATTATACACATGAAAAATTTTAAATTGGCAAACACACTATCTGTATTTTTACAATGATAACAAAAAGAATTTCCTATGACACTTGGTCCCTAATTTAAGTAGTATCATTTTAGGCACTATTTTTGGATCCCAAGGGCCCTAGGGAATAAACCCCTACCCACAACCTGGGATTTGCTGGTAGAGGCTTGGTGGGAGGGCTTCTCCCCAGGCAGCAGGGAGGTGGAGGTGACTCTGGATGTTCTGGCATGTAAGAATGGCCCCCAGAGGAAGCATTTTAGAAAGCTCCCTCCTCTAACTTTGGGGCCAGAACTGAACAGATCTGGACCTCATAGCTCATTGAGCTCCTGAATTACAGCCAGGGCAGGGCCTGGAAAAAGGAACAGACATGCCTGGAATTCCAAGAATGTGTCCCTGTTTTAGGCCTCTGCTTGTTCCCCAGGCTGTCTGAAACTCCTCTAGATGGTTGCTGAGACTGAAAGCCCATCCCCCTCCAAGAGAAGGAGAGAAATTTCTGTCCTCAAAGCCCAGTATAGCCTGAGGGTGCCCTCTGCACACACCTAGGCTGGAGAGAGGGACTCTGATGGTCTGTTTGTTCATCTCAGAGAGACATGTACAGGGAGAATCCTGGCTCTTATCACCCCCTGAAATGAAGCCCCAGTGACAACCTCTAAGACCCAGGTCATCAGGAAAAGCCTCTCCCATAGCTCAGACTTCTGCTACAAGGGAAGACATAAAGGGGGGCAGGGAGAGGCCACATCAGGTCCCACCCTCCCCTCCAGCCTTACCTCTGTAACTGGGGAAAAGAAACCCCAGATTCAAACAGGTTCAATACAGACACTTTTATTAAGCCTTTGACAGGACAAAGACAATCATCCAGGGTGAGGGAAACCATCAGCATGTACACAGTACAGAAAGCTGAGTGGAGGCTGCTGAGTCATGGCCATGGGGCTAATTACATATGATTTGAAAAAAGGGGAATCATCACGAAATCAGAAATACCACATATGTGGGACTTCCTGTAAGATGGCAGAGTAGGCAGACAAACTACACAGACCCTCTTCAACAAAGAAAAGAGAAACCACTTTACACAGATACAAAAGATAATCCTGGAGCCCTGAGCTTTGAAAGGAAGGATACAGAAGTGGATTAAACACCAACTAGTAGAAGAACCTGCATGAAAACTGTGAATAAAGAGACAAACAGAGATGTGGACTATCAGCTATCCTGACAGCATGGACAGTTTTGATATTTCTAAATGATGTTGTTGTTGTTGTTATGTGCCAT
>NW_006921861.1:1354761-1359413 GCF_000298275.1 Orycteropus afer afer | reverse complement strand
AGCCTTCTGGTTAGCAGTCAAGTGCCATTGGCACTATGCTACCAGAGCTCCTATAAATGATGTTAGGACCTGAGAATTAACTTAAAAATCAGCCCCGCTGCATGGATGACAGCATTGATGGATGACTAAAAAGGTAAACGGTAAAAAAGGAGACAAACTGAGCTGTGGATTTCAGCTCTCTGGAGGGCGCAGACATTTTGAAAGTTTAAAAGCAGTGTGGCCATTTTGGATATTTAAAGCAACTACATTCTCATTCAGATTCCAGGGACCTACGAATAGGCTTTGCTTGCTGAGGACATCACAGACATACCAGACACTGATGACTAGAAAGGTGAAATATTCCCCTCGTCACTCTCATACCCCAAACTCTCTTGGTGAATGAGTGTGCAGCCTTCTCTCACCTCCACCCACCTTCTGGGACAGCAAGATGCTGTATGGTCTGACGGAGCCTGGGTGCCTTGCATGCCCCCAGATTTGGTGGTTTTGTTTTGTTTTTAAATTCTTCTTCTTCTCCTACTTTTTTTCCTTCTTTTTCATTTTAATTCTTTCTTTTTCCCTACCCAAGTTCTAGTTGTTGGCTTTTTTTCACTTCCCTTTTCCCAGTTCCATTTTTGTCTTTCATATGGTACTTCCCATACCTTGTTTTTCTTTTTGCATTTTTCCAGTTTCTTTTTCTTCACTATTATCTTACTCCAGCTTTTTTTCTTATTCCCCCCTCCCCAGATATTGTGGGTTGTTTTTGTTTGTTTGTTTGTTTTTATATTTATATATTTTTTTCTCTTTTTAAAGTATTCCTTTAAATATTTTGTCTCATTTGTTGGCTTTCCTCTTCTTCTCTTTTTTTTTTTTTTTTTCTTTCTCTTGTTGGTGATTGTTCCTGTGTGTTTATGCAGTGTGTGTTTTCTGTCCTTTTGTTTTTACTATTTTAGTGGGTTTTTTTTTCTGTTGTTTTTATCCAACTGAGTGGGAGACAGACACAATGCCCATACAACCCAACCATACCGACCCTTCCTGCAGCCCCACCTACTAAGTGAGGGACACCACTTGCTTCTGCACCAAATAGACAACAATACATGACAGCCAATACAAGCCTGGCTCACCCTTAACTGCTCTTAACAAACAGCTAACAGAGGTCTGGGCACCCATTCTCATGTTCTATCACACCAGACAGGATACAGATGGTGAGTGCATGAGCGATGCCAACTAGCAAATAGAGGAGCACAGTATCCTGCTTACTCAGTTATGTCAAAATAAAACAAAGAAAATTAAAATCTTGGATGAATCACTCCAACATACAATCACCAATTAAATATAAATACAACAATGTCACAATGTCTCAGAGACAACAGATCATCACAGTCCACACAAAGAAGCAAGATAAAGCAATAGAAACAAGGGACTAGGATACAGACTCAGAACACATCCCTGAGGAAGAAGCAGTATTGAAACTCCCCGATAAGGAATTCAGAAGAATTATATTTAGGTACTTCAACAGAATGAGAGACAAAGTGAAGAAAACACTGACAAAACCTAGAACAATTTGGGAAAATATTACAAAAACAAAATGACAACATAAATGGAAAATTAGAAATGATCCAAAAACTACAGATAGAAATCCAGAAGATTTTCAGAAATCTGTAACACATTGAATGGGCATAGCAGTAGAATCCAAACAGTGGAAGACAGAATTAGTGAGACTGGAGACAAATGCCTCAATACTACTTTCTTAAGGGATAAATCAGAAAAAGATCAAAACAAAAGGAAGAAAGCCTAAGATTCAAGTGGGATACCATCACAAGGGAGCTCTGGTAGTATAGTGCCTAAGACACTTGACTGCTAACCAGAAGCCTAGCAGTTCAAACCCACCAGCCACTCCTCAGAAGGAAGATGGGGTAATCTACTTCCAGAGTGATACTGCCTCAGAAACCCAAGGAGGATGTGCTATGAGTTGGGTCCAACTCAATGGCACATAACAACAACAACCATCAAGAGAAATAATCTATGTGTAATCAGAATTCTAGGACAGGGCAAGACAAATAAAACCACACACACACAAAAAAAAAAATTGTCAAAGATTCGTTAAAAGAAAAAGTCCCTGATATGATGAAAGACAAGAATATATCCATTCAAGAACTCCAACAAACTGCAACAGGATAGATCTGAACAGAAAATCACCAAGACATATGTCCTGGTTACCTAGTACCACTCTGACAAGAATACACCACAAATGGGATGGCTTGAAGAAACATGAGTTTATTCTCTTACAGTTTGGAGGCTTTAAGTCCAAGTTCAAAGTCCCAGGCTCTAGGAGCTGGGTGAAAGTCCTTAAACCTTGGGCTTCAGTTCTCCCTCCTGCTCCCGACCCACTGGAGCAAGAGGCTTTTCTTCACTCAGACAGCTTCTGGCTGATGAGACTGACAAGTACAAGGTTAACAAGTAAAAAGGTACAGTCCCAATGTTCTCAAACCACATGGCAGGCCATTCATTCAAGTCAACTGAAAGTCCCAAGGTCGGCAGAGCATGGCAAGCTGCTGAACAATGACATGCCCACATGCAGGGTTCAAGCATGCCATAAGCTAGAGACTATTCCCCAAGTCTTCTCCTTACATACAGGAAGCAGACCACATCCCTAAGGCAGCTACTCAGCTGCTCACAGTAGATTCCACTATGGAGTTGATTACCAATCTCATCATGTGGAATACTACATCCAACTGCCCAGCAACTCAAACAGGCCCAGCCAAGTTGACACACAGACTTAACCACCACAACATATCATCATCAAACTCATCAAAACCATAGACAAAGAATCCTGAAAGCAGCACAGGAAAAATGAAAACTTACTTAAAGGGCAACCATAAAACTAAGCTCTGATTTCTCGGCAGAAACCATGCAAGCTAGAAGGCAATGGGATGGTATACATAAAACCCTGAAAGAGAAAAATTTCCAAATAAGAATTATACCCAGCAAAATTGTACCTCAAATATGATGGTGAAATTAATACATTTCCGGATGAGCAGAAATTAAGGGAATTTGTTAAAACCAGACTAACCTTACAAGAGATGCTAAAGGGACATGTTCTCTTTGGACAGAGAATCAACTTCAGCAAACAACAACCAACCATTAACATCTATGATGACATAACCCAGAAACCAATCCAGTTATGGAAGTATCCAAAGCTTAAAAAATTGTAAAGAAAGAAAGAAATACATCAACTGGCAAATGAGGACAACTACAAACCAAAAAGAGAGGAAAAAACAGTGTAGTTACAAAATTTCTAAATGGTGAGGAAGTCAAGACAATTGCAAGTTAGAAAAGACAGTTCTAAACTTGGGAAGAAAATTATAAATCACAGGGTAACCTCACAGAAAAATGATAAACCTCTGCATCAAAATAAAAAAGAGACCAAGCACAAATATTTAGCAACTATTAAATAATAGAAACAAAAGAAATGACAACACAACTCATAAACAAAATGAGTGCAGCACAGAAATTATATGGAACAAGAAATCAGCAACACCACAAAAAAAAAAACAAATAAGGGACTTCTGGTAAGATGGAGGAATAGGCAGACAAGTGACACAGACCCTCTTCAACAAACAAGAGAAAAGCTAATTGACAGAGACACAGAAGATAATCCTGGAGACTTGACCTTTGAAAGTAACTATACAGAAGTGGGTTAGGCACCAACTAATGGGAAACCCTAAACAAAAACAATGAGTACAGAGATGGTCAGAGCTGGGGACTGTCAACTACTCTGAAAGGACCAACAGCCTGAATATTTCCAAGTGGTGTTGGGACCTGAGAATTGACCTAAAGATCAGCCCTGATCATCAAGGGCTGCAGGGACTACTGCACTAGTAGCCTATGACTAGGAAGGGAAACAGCAAGCAGGGAGACAACCTGAGCTGTTGACTTTCCGCTGTCCAGAGGGCACAGCCATTTTGATTGTTTACCTTTGGCAGCCATTTTGAATATTTACAAGTGGCAAGCATTTTGGATTTTAAAGTGATAGCAATCTCATTCAGATTCCAGGGACCTAAGAATAGGCTTTGTTTGCCGGACGGCAGGGACATATGAGGCTGACAACAGGAAAGGGGACAGGTGGTAAGTGGATAAGTGCTGTCAACTAGTGAATAGAGGAGAACACCACAGTACCCTGCTTGTGTAGACAACATACAAAGAAAACAAAAATTGTGAGCAAGTAACTCCAACATATAATCACCAATTAAATATAAACACAAAAAGGTCACAATGCCTTGGAGACAACAGAGCATCACAGAAAGAAGAAGCTAAAGCAGGAGAAACAAGGGACCAGGATACAGACCCAAAACACATCCCTGAGGAAGATGCAGCATTGGAACTCCTTGATAGGGAATTCAAGAGAAATATATTTAGGTATCTTTGACAAATTGAGAGACAGATCAAGGAAAACACAGAGAAAACCCTAGAACAATTTCAAAAGACAATACAAGAACAAAATGACAAATTAAATGAAAAATTAGAAATGATACAAAATCTACATACAGAAATTCAGAAGATTAATATTAAATTTTCAGAAATAGATAAGACATTGAATGGGCAAAGGAGCAGAATTGAATCAATGGAAGACAAAATTAGGGAGATTGAAGGCAAATACCTGAACATTTCTTTGG
>NW_006921861.1:1344505-1353641 GCF_000298275.1 Orycteropus afer afer | reverse complement strand
GCCAATAATTACATATCTGAAAAGGGACTTATCTCTAAGGTTTATAGCAGAAGAGTGGATGACCAAACTATGGTACATATGCCAAAGGAATGCTATTCAGCACTAAAGAATAATGTAGAGTCTACAAAACACTGCATAATATGGATGAACTTGGAGGACATTATGCTGAGTGAAATAAGTCAATCACAGAAGGACAAATATAGCATTAGTTTGTTCTTGTGGAGGGAAAAGAAAAGGTTTATATATGGAAGGAAACTTTCTTTGTTGGTTGTCAGGGGTGGGAGGGGAGGAGGAGGGTACAGTGCAAAAAAAAAAATTGCACTGAACCATGTCACTTTGGTTTTATGTATTTCACTGTACATAAATTATATTTCAATAAAATGTATTAAAAAATATAATAAAACAACAAAATGACAACAACAAATTCATACTTGGTGATAATTATACTGACTGTTAAGGGATTAAATGTACCACTCAAGAGACAGAGAGTTGTAGACTGGATAAGAAAACATAACCCATCAACATGCTGTCTACAACAGACACACCTTAGAGACAAAGACAAAAATAGACTAAAACTCAAAGGTTGGAAAAAGATATATCAAGCAAATGGCAATCAAAAAAAGAGCAGGAGTGGTAATATTAATTTCTGATGAAATTGACTTTAAGATAAAAAACATTATACGAGACAAGGAAGGACATTACATAATGATTAAAAGATCAATTGAACAAGAGGAAATAACCATAATAAATATCTATGCACCCAATAGAAGAGCCCCAAAATACATAAATCAGACTTACACAGAAATGAAAAGATGATAGATGACTCCACAATACACCACTTTCAATGAAAGACAGAACAACTGGAAAGAAACTCAACAAAGATGCAGAAAAATTAAAACATACAATCCAACAACTTGACCTTATGGACATCTATAGATCACTTCACCCAACAATTGCACAGTATACATTCAATTCCAGTGCACACAGAACATTCTCCAAGGTAGACCATATGTTAGGCCACAAAGGAAGCCTTAATAAACTTAAAAACATTGAAATCCTGTAAAACATCTTCTCAGATCACAATGCTGTAAAATTAGAAATCAATAATAGGAAGATCAATGGGAAAAGAGCAAACATATAGGAACTGAGTAACACCCTCCTTCAAAATGACTGGGTAATAAAAGAAATAAAAAATGAAATTAAAAAATTCCTTGGAACAAATGAGAATGAAAATACAACATACCAAATTTTGGGGATACAGCAAAAGCAGTGATCAGGGGCACTTTATAGCAATAAATGCACACATCAAAAAAGAACACCTTAACGCAACATCTCAAACAACTAGAAAAAGAGCAGCAAAAAAAAAAAAAAAAGCCTATAGTTACCAGAAGAAAAGAAAGAATAAAGATTTGAGCAGAAATAAATGAAACAGAAAAGAGAAAGGCAATAGAAAAAATCAACAAGACTAGAAGTTGGTTTATTGAAAAGATTAATGTAATTGACAAACCACTGGCAAAGAAGGAGAGCATAAAAATAACATGAATAAGAAATAGGTGTCATCACAACATAGCCAACTGAAATAAAAAGGATAATATCAGGATATTATGAAGAACTATACTCCAACAAATTTGAAATGGACAGATTTCTAGAAACATACTGTTTAGTTAGGAGCTCTGGTAGCATAGTTCCTAAGGCACTTGACTGCTAACCAGAAGGCTGGCAGTTCAAACCCACCAGCCACTCCTTGGAAAGAAGGTTGGGCGATCTACTTCCACAGTGATATCACCTCGGAAACCCAAGGAGGGGTCGCTATGAGTCGGGGCCGACTCGATGGCACATAATAACAACAACAACAACTGTTTAGTTAGACTAACACAGATTGAGGTGGCAAATTTGAACAGACCCATAACAAAAGAAGAAATTGAACAGGTTATCAAAAAAAAGTCCTGGGTCAGATAGTTTCACTGGAGAATTCTACTGAACTTTCAGAGGAGAACTGACACCAACCCTACTCAAACTATTCCAGAACATAAAAAAGGATGGGATCCTCACAAATTCATTTTATGAAGCAAGCATAACTTTGATACCAAAACCAAGGAAAGACATCACTAAAAAGGAAAACTACAGACTAATACACCCCATGAATATAGACACAAAAATCTTCAAGAAAATCCTAGCCAATAGACTCCAATAATATATATATAAAAAAATAATACATTATGACCAAGTAGGGCTCAAAGCAGGTATGCAAGGATGATTCGACATTAGAAAAACAATCAGTGCAATCCATCATATAAGTAAAATAAATAAAAAGAACTATATGATCATATCAATCAATGTAGAAAAGGCATTTGATAAAAATCCAACACTTGTTCCTGATAAAAATTTTCAGAAAAATAGGAATAGAAGGGAAATTCCTCACCGTAATAAAGGGCAATAATGCAAAACTAACAGCCAACATTATTCTCAATGGAGAGCGACCAAAAACATGCCCTTTGCAAACAGGAACCACACAAGGATGCCCTCTATCACCACTTCTTTTCAACATTGTATTGGAAGTTCTGGTCAGGGCAACAAGCCAAAAAAGGGAAATCAAAGACATCCAAATTTGTAAGGAAGAATAAAACTATCCCTATTTGCTGACAATATGATCCTTTATTTTCCTATACTTTTCACTTGGGGGCAGCTCTATTTTAAGGCCAAGGCCCAAGGTAGGCTGGCATGGGGCTCAGGGGCTGCTTTTCACTTAGTGGGGGCTCTATTTAACACTGGGTCCCAAGATAGGTGGGCCCTGAGTTTAGGGGCTGTTTTTCATTTCAGGCAGCTCTATTTTAAGGCTGGGGCCTGAAGCAGGCAGACCCAGTGTTCAAAGGCTGCTTTTCACTTGGGGGCGGCTCTATTTTAAGGCCGGGCCCAAGGTAGGTGGGCGCAGAGGGGTTAAGAACAACTAAGGGAGACGAACTTGTCTGTCAGTATGTCTTCCTGAGGTGGCTTTTGTGTTGCTGTGAGGCAATGGCACCAGTGTTGCAAAATGCCAGGAGGATTACCCATGGTGGACCAGTTTCAGCAGTGCTTCCAGGCTAAGACAGTCGTAGAAGAAGTAAGAGGCCATTCACTTCTCAAACAAGTGAAAAACCTTATGAATAGCAGTGAAACACTGTCTGGTACATTACTGGAAAACTTTATGAATAGCCCTGAAACTTTGTCCAATATTGTGCTGGAAGATGAGACCCTGAGGGTGGGAGGCATTCAGAATTTGACTGTGGAAGACCTGACTCCTCAGAGTCGAGACAACCTTAATGATATGGATAAAGTTTTTTGTTTGTTTGTTTGTTTTTGTTTTTTAAATTTTTTTTTTTTTTTGCTATTGTGCTTTAGATACAAATTTACAGAGCAGAAATTGTTTTACATTCAACATTTCATGTATATTTGGTTTCACTCCCCAATTACCATTCCCAACCCTAACCTACTCTCCTCCTCTCTCTTCTCAGTAAGCACTGCCCCCCATGCCCTTCATAGTTATACACTCCTGTAAGTCCTGCTTTTCTTCCCTGTGCATGTTGCCCCTCTGGTGCCCCACGGTGGATTGCTCCAACAGATGTATCTCCATAGAGTATGTGGGTGCATCCCCTGGGTTGAATGGTCTGCGTGTGCGTCTTATTTACTATTGGGCTGAGAGCCAGCCCTTGGGAGTGAGTTTTATCCGAGGCCCAAAGTGTATCCCAGGGCCATAGTCTTGGGGGTCCCACCAGACTCCATTTGAACAGTAATACTGGCCATTACTGTGTTTTTGGATTTTGTTCCATGTTTTTCCTCCCACTCTATCCAGGATCTCCAGTGTTGGTCACTTCCCAAGTGATTAGTATTGGTAGCAGGGCACCATCTAGTTCTTCTGATCTCGAAGTCCATCATGTTCTACAGCTGATTGTTTCCAAATGCCCTTGGTATTTTTGCACTCTTCTTCACTTCTCATGATAGGAGACCGTTAGCTGCATCTTAGATGGCTACTCAAAAGCTTTTAAGACCCCAGCTGTCACTCACCAATGTAGGTTGTGGAACAAGATTTTTATGTATTTTGTTGTGCTAAATGAGTCTGGTGTCCCCCAATACTATGGTTCTGAGTCAGTAGATCCATTGGATCTCTCTCCAACAGTGTCTGGCTATCTGTGAGGGATTGCTCTACGTCTGTCTTCTGTTGTTTCTGTAATGATTGCAAGTATTTTGCATCACTGGTATCTGTGCAAGATTACCCTGAGCTGAATCTCTTTTTGGTCTAGAGTATAATCCTGTTCACTGACCCCCATCTGATCTTCTCAGATGTTTATTGTTTATATGTTTACCTGTAGCCTAGTGTTTGGTGTTAATGGTAATGCAGTATTTTAGATATACTGATATTAGCCTCTGTTATCTATATCTTATGTGCACAATTCGGTGTCCTCCCTTTCCCCAATGTTATGAAGCTGGTCACAGAGTCTTTCCATACCATCCCTCCCCTAACCCACCTCAGAGTATGCCCTACAACTAGCCCAAAATTCTTCCCTCCTCTCTCTGGTAACCTACAAATTGAGTTCCATTCCTTAAGCAAACCCTTCCTTGTCTTTTCACAGTAATGGACTCATACAATATTTGTCCTTCTGCAACTGGCTTATTTCACTCAACATAATGTCCTCCAGGCTCATCCATGTTGTGAGATGATTCATGTATCCTTGATTGTTCTTAAATGTAGCATAGTGTACCATTATGTGAATGTACCATAGTTTGGTTATCCATTCATCTGTTGATGGTTATCCAGGTTGTTTCCAACACTTTGCTATAGTGAATTGTGCTGCAATGAACATGAGGGTGCATATATTTGTTTGTGTCCTGTATCTCACCTCTTTAGGATATATTCCTAGTAATGGAACTACTGGTTCAAATGGTATTTCTATTTTCAGATTTTTAAGGAAACACCATATCATTTGCCACAATGGTTGCACCATTTTACATTCCCATCAGCAGTGTATGAGAGTTCCAATCTGTCCACAACCTCGCTAGCACTAGTTATTTTCTGTCCTGTTGAACAGTTGCTGAGGTGAGATGATATCTCATGTTGTTTTGATTTGCAGCTCTCCAATGACTAAAAATTGCAAGCAATTCCTCATTTGTTTGTTGGCCACCAGCATACTGTCTTTAGTGAAATGTCTGTTCATGTCCCTTGCCCATTTTTTAATTGGATTGTTTGTCTTTTTGGTGTTGAGCTGTCGAAGTTTTCTATAGATTTTGGAAACAAATCCTTTGTCAGACATGTCATAGGCAAATATTTTCTCCCAATCTGTAGATTCTTTTTTCACCCTTTTGATGAGCATAAGAATTTTATTTTTAAAAGGTCCCAATCATCTAGCTTCTCTTCTACCTCCAGTGCATTCTGGGTTATGTTTGATAATCTATTTATGCCATATATTAGGGTTCCTAGATTTGCCCCTATTTTATCTTTGATGAATTTTGTAGTTTTACACTTAAGATTGATTCAACTTGAGTTTGTTTTTGTGTATGGGGTGAGGTATGGATCTTGTTTCATTTTTCTGCAAGTGGATATCCAATTTTGCCAGCACCATTTGTTAAAGAGGGTATCTCTTCCCCCATTTAATGGGTTTTGGACCTTTGCCAAAGACCAGCTGTCCATAGATGGATGGGTCTATTTCTGGGTTTTCAATTCTATTCCATTGGTCTATCTGTCCATCATTGTACCAATACAATGATGCTCTTTTGCTACTGTAGCTGTACAGTAGGTTTTGAGATCCATGAGTGTGAGACCTCCCACTTCGTTCTTCTTCCTCAGGAGTGCTCAGCTTATCCAAGGTCTCTTTCCTTTCCACATGAAGTTCGTAACTGGTTTGTCCATGTCCTCAAAAAATTTTGTTGGTATCTGGATTGGGATTGCATTGAATGTGTAGATTGCTTTAGGTAGTATTGACATTTTCATAATATCCAGTCTTCTTATCCATGAACAAGGCAGGTTCTTCCATTTATGTAGATTCCTTGTAGTTCCTTGTAGTAATGCTTTACTATTTTCTTTGTATAGGTCTTTTGTGTCTCTGGTAAGATTTATTCTTAGATATTTTATCTTTTTAGTGTTGTTGTTGTTGTTGCTATGTGCAGCTATTGTAAATGGTATTGTTTCACTTATTTCCTTTTCAGAGGTCTCTTTGTTGGTGTGGAGGAATCCAACTGATTTTTGTATGTTGACTTTGTATCCTGCCACTTTGCTGAACCTATTGGTTCTAGTGGCTTTTTTGCTGATTCACTTGGATTTTCTATGCATAGGATTCTGTCATCAGCAAATAGAAATAGCTTTACTTTCTCTTTGCCGATTTGGATGCCTTTTATTTCACCTTCTTGCCTTATTGCCCTGGCTAGGACTTACAATACAATATTAAATAGAAGTAGTGATAGAGCGCATCCCGGTCTGGTTCCTGTTCGTAAGGTGAATGCTTTGAGTTTTCTTCTACTATTAATTATGTTGGCCATTGGCTTTGCATATATGCCCTTTATTATGTTGAGGAGTTTCCCTTCTATCCCTATTTTGCTGAAAGTTCTGAACAGGAACAGGTGTTGGGTTTTATCAAATGCCTTTTCTGCATTTGGTCATTGATTGATATGATCATATGGTTCTTTTGTTTTGTTTATGTGTGGTTTACATTGATTGTTTGTCTGATGTTGAACCATCCTTCCATACCAGATATGAATCTCACTTGGTCAGGATGTTTTATTTTTTTATATGTTGTTGGATTCTGTTGGCTAGGATTTTGTTGAAGATATTTGCATCTATATTCATGAGGGATATTGGTCTATAGTTTTCCCTGTTTTGGGTATCAATGTTATGCTTGCTTCATAAAATGAGTTTGGGAGTATTCCATCTTCTTCTATGTTCTGGAATAGCTTGAGTAGTATAGGTGTCAACTCCCCCCTGAATATTTGGTAAAATTCTCCAGTGAAGCCATGGAGGCCAGGACTTTTTCTTGTGGGAAGTTTTTTTTTTTTTTTTTTATGATCTGTTCAATTTCTTTCTTTGTTATGGACCTGTTCGAGTATTCTATTTCTGACTGGGATAGGTCTTGTGTTTCTAAAAACTTGTCCCTATCTCCTAGAGTCTTGAATCTGTTGGAGTACAATTTTTCATAACATTCTGTCTGTATCTTTTTTATTTTAGTTGGTTCTGTTGTGATGTCACCCTTTTCATTTACTATTCTTGTTATTTTCATCTTCTCTTTCTTTTCTTTTATTAGATTTGTCAATGGTTTGTCAATTTTTTAATCTTTCCGAAGAACCACCTTGTTGTTTTGTTGACTTTCTCTATTGTTTTTTGTTTGTTTGTTTTGCTTTGTTTTCTCTTTCATTTATTTCTGCTCTGATCTTTATTATTTCCTTACTTCTGGATATTGTAGGATTCTTTTGCATTTCTTTTTCTAATTGTTGGAATTGTTGACTTAGAGTGTTGATTTTATTTCTTTCCTTTTTTTGATGTGTGCATTCATTCTTATAAACTGACCTCTGAGTACTTCTTTTGTTGTGTCCCATAGATTTTGGTAAGATGTATCTTCATTCTCATTTTTTCTAAGAATTTTTTTGTTTCACTTTTTATTTCTTCTAATATCCAGTAGTTTTTGAGCAGTGTATTATTCAACTTACACATGTTTGATATTTTTTCCTTGATCTTCCTATTATTAATTTCTAATTTTATACCATTGTGGTCTGAGAAGATGCTTTGTAGTATTTCAATGTTTTTTAATTTATTGAGGTTTGTTTTATGTCCTAACATTTGATCTATTCTGGAGAATGATCTGTGTGCACTGGAGAAGAAGGTGAATTGTGCTTTTGTTTGGTGGAGTGCTCTGTATATGTCTGTGGGGCAAGTTGATTGATTGTGTTCTTGAGTTCTTCTGTATCTTTGTTGAGTTCTTTTCTAGTTGATCTTTCCTTCCTTGAAAGTGATGTGTTAAAGTCTCCTACTATTATTGTAGAGTTGTCTATTTTCCCTTTCAATTCAATTAGTATTTGTTTCATGTATTTTGGAGCACTTTCACTGGGTGCATAGATATTTATTATAGCAATGTTTTACTGGTAAATTGACCCTTTCAGCATCATATAGTGACCTTCTTTGTCTCTTATGTTCTTTTTCACCTTAAAGTCTACTTTATCAGAAATTAATAATTCCACTTCTGCTTTTTTTTGGGGGGGGGGTTACCATTGGCTTGAAATATTTTTTTCCACCCCTTAACTTTTAATTTGTGTTTATCTTTGTGACTAAGGTGGGTCTCTTGTAGACAGCATATTGGTGGGTCTTCTTTTATTATCTAGTCTGCCACCCTCTTTCTCTTGACTGCTGCATTTAGTCCATTCACATTGAGTGTAATTAGTGACAGGTATGCATTTGTTGCTGTCATTCTGTTGTGTTTTTTGTCACATTGTTGGAGTTTCCTTGGTCCATATACTTTTCTGTGGTGAGTTCATTTTGTTGTCAAGTGTTTTCTCTCTTTTCTTATTTACTCTCGATTTTGTGCTTACTAAACCCATATGTTTCCTTTTTTCTGGGTTTGCTTAGGGGGATGGTTAATTTTCTCTGTGGTTACCTTGGAGTGAATTCTTGTCTCTATATTTTTGGAACAGTCTGTCCTGTTTTCATCTCCATTTGGAAGTTTTGTACCTGGAATTTTTATTCCCTCTGTTTGGTTAGTTGCTGTTGTAATGTGTAGATTGACTTCCTTGCTTTTTAGTGTACAATGTTTTATGGGCTTGTTTTGAGCATATTTCTGATTTGGTCTCTGTTGTGGGTTCTCTATTGAAAGGACTTCCATAAGCATTTCTTGTAGGGTTAGTCTGGTTTTCACAAAATCCCTTAATTTCTGTTTGCCTGAGAATGACTTGAGTTCACCCACATATGTGATGGACAATTTAGCTGGATATAGGATTCTTGATTGGATGTTCTTTTCTGCCACGACAGCCCCGGTGGGGTCCGCGTGACATAGTCACCGGTCTGAAGCGGCTGTTTCAAGGAAACTCTAAGCTTCCCGGGGTGAAGTGTGCTCTCTCAATTTTTATCATTTGTTCCTGTTTTGCTGATGTTTTTGATAATATTGTTTGGTTCAATAGTTGCTAG
>NW_006921861.1:1331169-1338090 GCF_000298275.1 Orycteropus afer afer | reverse complement strand
AAAAATGATCCTATACATAGAAAACCAAGAGAATCAGCAAGAAAACTACTGGAACTAATTGAGAGATTTAGCACAGTGGTAGGACACAAGATCAACATACAAAAATCAATTGGATTCCTCTACATCAGCAACGAGATTGCTGAAATGGAAATAAGGAAATCAATATCCTTTACAATAGCTATGAAAAAAATTAAAACTTGGGAATAAATCTTAAGAGGGACACAAAAGATCTGTACAAAGAAAACTACAAAACAATACATAAATGGAAGAAAACATCATGCTCATGGATAGGAAGTTTGAATATTTTGAAAATGTCAATGCTACCCAAAGCAATCTATACATTCAATGCAATCCCAATCCAGATCCCATCAACATTCTTTCCTTTCCATATAAAATTAGGGATTGGAAAAAACAGTCCCTAATTTTATATGGAAAGGAAAGAGACCTTGGATAAGCAAAGCACTATTGAAGAAGAATAACAAAATATGAGGTCTCACATTCCCAGATCTCAAAACGAACTACACAATCACACTAGTCAAAACAGCCTGATATTGATACGACAACAGGCAAATAGACCTGTGGAATAGAATTAAGAACTGAGAAATAGATCCATTGCCCTATGCTCAGCTGATTTTTTTACAAAGGGCTGAAATCAATTAAGTGGGTAAGAGACAGTCTCTTTAACAAATGGTGCTGTTAAAACTGGATATGCATTTGCAGAAAAATGAAACAAGATCCATACCTCACACTATACACAAAAACTAACTCCAGATGGATCAAAGACTTAAATGTGAAACCTAAAACTATTCATTTCCTCAAGGAAAAACTAGGGGCAAATTTATGGGCCCTGATATATGGCATAAATAGACTATCAAGCATAACCCAAAATGCACAAACAGCAGAAGAGAAACTAGATGAATGGGACCTTGTAAAAATCAAATTTTTATGTGCTTCCAAAGACTTCTCCAAAAGAGTCAAAAGAGAACCTACAGATTGGGGAAAAATATTTGGCGATGACATATCTGACAAGGGACTTACCTCTAGAATTTATAGAAAACACCAACACCTCGATAACAAAAAGACAAATAATCCAATTAGAAAATGGGCAGAGGATATGAATGGACGCTTCACCAAGGAGGATATTTAGGCGGCCAATAAACACATGAAAAAATGCTCACTATCATTAGCCATTAGAGAGATGCAAATCAAAACAACAATGAAATACCATCTTTCTCCAGTACTAGTAGCAAAGTTCAACAAGACACAAAATAACAAATGCTGGCAAGGATGTGGAGAGATTGGGCCTCTCATACACTGCTGGTGGGACTGTAAAATGGTACAGCCACTGTAGAAAGCAGTATGGTGACTCTTTAAAAAGTTGGAAACAGAAATACAATATGACCCAGCCATTCCATTACTAGGTATATATCCTAAAGAAGTGAGAGCCATGACAAGAACAGATATATGCACACCCATGTTCATAGCAACACAATTTACAATAGTTAAAAGATGGAAACAACCCAGGTGTCCATCAACTGAGGAATGGATAACTAAACTTTGGTACATATGTACAATGGAATACTATGCAATGCTAAAGAATAATGTAGAATCTGCAAAAGACCACAGAACTTGGATTAATTTGGAGGACATTATGTTAAGTGAAATAAGTCAGTCACATAAGGACAAATATTGTATTAGTCTGTTATTGTAAAAATCAAGGAAAGGTTTATCTATGGAAGGAAATTTGTTGGTTACCAGGGGTGGGAGGGGAGGAGAGGGAACACTGTTAGATGGGTAGAGATAAGTATTGATTTGGGTGAAGAGAAGGGCAATGTACCAAATGTGAGTGATCAACATGGTGGCATTGAGGAAAAGGAAGACAGAGAGAGGTACATGGGAGGTACAGACAACAAAGATAAACCCTTTTGCACATACAATACTGCACTGTCAGTGAAGGCAAACATGGGTATACAGGTGGATAGATGGGTGGACAAGCTGAAATATTAGGTATGTCTATGAAGTGGGGACTATACCCAAGACCATGTATAGGGTTGTCAGACAATGGTCCTATAAGTACATTTGTATGATCTGAATTTCCAGTTGTATAGTAGAGCTGACAAGGGACAAAGTTGTAGTCACTTCTGGGTCACAGCCAGATACCCAGAGGGACCAAGTAGTTGAACCTGTGGGCTCGGGGCCATAGTCACAGGGGATATCAAGCTCAATTGGTATAACATACTACACAAAACAGGTGGAACCTCCTACTTTGGCAAGTAGCGACTGGGATCTTAAAAGCCAGCAAGCAGCCATCTAGATGCAACAATGGATCTCTCCTCATCCAGCACAAAGAAGAATGAAGAAAACCAAAGATTCATGGAAAGAATTAGTCCTTGCAACTGGGACACCATGCAATCCTTAGCCTATATGACTATGAGACCAGAAGAACTAGATGGTGCCCAGCTACCAATGTCAACCATTCAGAGGGGGATCTATGTAGGAGACCCTGGGTAGAGAGGGAGAACAATATGGAACAAAACTCAAAAGCATTTGGGAAAAAAAAAAAGGGGACCAGATTTCCTGGTCTGATAGAACCTGGTGGAACCACTGAGACTATGGTCCCTAACTGCCCTTCAGGTCTAAAATTGAACCCCCACCTGTGGCTTCCAGCCAAGCAAAGACAGGCAAAGAAGTTGAACATTTACTTGAGGTAAATACACTCCTTGGAGAGAACAATCATGGGAGAAAGAAGGGCTGCTTATGCACAGGAAGACAGCTCAGGGGGCAGGGGTGCATGGAGGAAAGACACAGGGAAGAGGTGACTGTCATGAGGAAGTGGGAGGAGAGATGTTGCATTATGGTGAATTGTGGTCAATGTCATGAGAGAAAGTGTATGTGAACTTCTATAAGGAAAGTGAATTTGCTCTGTAAATTTTCACCCAAACCACAATACAAAAAGAAAAAGAAATGCTCACAATCATTGGCCATTAGAAAGCTGCAAATCAAGACAACAATAAGATGCCATCTTGCCCAAGAACTAATAGCAAAGTTCAAGAAGACAGAAAATAGCAAATGCTGGCAAGGATGTGGAGAGACTGGGACTCATAATGGCTGGTGGGACTGTCAATTGATTCAATCACTGTGGAAAGCAATATAGCAATTCTTTTGAAAGTTGGAATTAGCAATACCATTTGATCTAGCAATCCCATTACTAGGTATATATCCTAAAGAGGAGAGAGCCTGGACAAGAACAGATATATACACACTCATGTTCATAACAGCACTATTTACAATAGCAAAAAGATGGCAACAACCTAGGTGCCCATTAACAGAAGAATGGACAAGAAATTATGGTACATATACACAGTGGAATACTATGCAACACTAAAGAATGATGTAGAATCTAGAAAACATCACTGTGGTAGTTAAGGTTGTGTGTCAACTTTGCTGGGCCTGGTTGAGTGGCTGTGCAGCTGTGGTAGTTATTCTCCATGATGAGACTGACAATCTACTCCATGAGATCTACCACAAGCAGATAAGTAGTTGCTGTAGGAATGTGGTCTGCTTCCCATATATAAGAAGCAGCTTTGGGAATGGTCTCTAGCCTTTTGGCACACTTGAGCCCTGCATTTAGCCAAGTCATTGTTCAACAGCCTGACATAACCTGCCAATCTTGGGACTTCATCTGGACTTGAATTAGTGGCCTGCCATGTTGTTTGGTAACATTGGGACTGTGTCTTTTTTACTTGTCCACCTCGGGCTTGTCAGCCTCAGCAGCCAACAGCTGTCTGAGTGAAGAAAAGCCTCCAGTTTCAGTGGTCAGGAGCAGGAAGCATAGCTGAAGCCCAAGATTGGCGGGCTTTCACCCAGCCCCTAGAGCCTGGCACTTTGAACTCGGACTTAAAGCCTCCAAAATTGTTAAATTTTGGAGTTTTGTTAAAACCCCTGTTTCTTAAAGCCATCCTATTTGTCATATATTCCTGTCAGACCAGTATTAGAATTAAGCAGAACAACTGCATAACATGAATAAACTTGGAGAACAATATGCTGGGTGAAGTAAATTAATTACAGAAGGACAAATATTGTATTAGTTAATTATTGTAAAAAGTCAAGGAAAGGGTTATATATGGAACAAAACTTCTTTTGTTGGTTACCAGAGGTGGGAGGGGATGGGAGGGTAAACTGCTACATAGATAGAGACAAGTATTGATTTGGATGAAGGGAAGGGCAGTGTACTAAAATAACGATAACACTAAACTTTCTTTGCCTTGCCATGTAATGTATTAAAGATAAGTGTATTTAATATTGAAAAAAAAAAAACAGCAGTGGAACAGAGGATAAATAAATAAAAAGGTTAATACAACATGATTCCACTTATATAACATTCTTGAAATGACAAAATTATAGAGATGGAGAGAAGTTTAGTGGTTGTGAGGTGTTAGCAGTCAAATGCCTTAGGCACTATGCCACCAGAGCTCCCTTAGAGGGGTTACAGGTAGGGGAAAAAAAAGAAATACCACATGTGAATGGCTTCAACAAACAGAAATTTACTCTATCACAGTATAAGAGGCTAGAAGTCAGAATCCAGGGCACCAGCTCTAGAGGAAGGCTTTACTTCCCTGTCAGCTCTAAGGGAAGGTCCTTGTCTCCTTTCAACATCTCTGAACGCAGAATTCTTTGGAGATCTCCATGTGTCTTGGCATCAATCCTTCCCTGGTCTAGGAGGTTCTCAGCACAGGAACGCTGGATCCAAAGGACATGCTCCAATCCTGCTGTATCCTCTTTGTTGGTGATAGTAGGTCTTTCCTTTCTCTCTCCTTTTATTTCTTATAAGATAAAAGGTGATGCAGGTCACAATCCAGGGATCCTTCCCTTACATTGGATCAGGGCTGTGACCTAATCAACTTACAGCTCATTAGCTGACCAATCATGGGGTGATTACATCATTAGAGAACTGCCATACCACTGA
This sequence comes from Orycteropus afer afer, assembly GCF_000298275.1. Taxonomy (NCBI): domain Eukaryota; kingdom Metazoa; phylum Chordata; class Mammalia; order Tubulidentata; family Orycteropodidae; genus Orycteropus; species Orycteropus afer. The sequence continues at coordinate 1,333,124 of NW_006921861.1, read as the reverse complement.
GAATCATAACCCAGCCAAGTCAGCACAGGTTTTGGGGATACACTATTCAATCTATGACAGATCCAAAAAGTTTGAGAGCTACTGCTCTATATCACCTTGTTCCAATAATGTACAGAAGGGTATGTTAGGCAGAGGACATGGCCCTACCTTATGGTAACTCCAGCATAATTCAAGCAAGTGAAGGCTGACTGTAGGGTCAAGCAGAAACTGAGGCAGGAAGGCTGAGAAAGAGATGGTGACACTCGTGGTCAGGAGCAGGCCCTTAACTAGAGCCTGGTGCAGAGAGGGTGTTATAGGACTTGGGATCAGATGGAATTGGCTGTGGCCAGTCCCAAAGGCACTGCTTTCCTGAACTGCCCTATGAGCCACATTCCTCTCTGAAGACATCCAGGGCCCCACTGCAGGGGCATAGTGAGCGGGAGCCAAACATTGGTTTGAAGAATGATTAATGGAGGAAGATACCCTCTGGAAGGAGGCTGATTCAGCAGAGCAGGTCAGGCTCCTGTTTACTCAATGATCTGCAGTTTATCTTTACCCACTGAAGTTGTGAGCTGAAGCCCAGCAGGCTCAGTGACTCTCCCCAGACTCTTCATCACTCATTGTGCTTTTTCTGAGTGTTCCACTTGGCTGGCTCTGGTCGAGGAGTGAGCCCTCAAGAAAAATAAGGTGGCCTTGCCCTTGAGCTGCCTTGAGCTAGACAGGGAGGCACATGGAGAACCCAGAGGGAAGGCCAGTGTGTGTGTGTGGGGGGGTGGGTGCTGCTATAGTCTGAAGGGGCATGGAGGAATGTCTTCCAGAGAAAAGGACATGTGCAGACTAAGAGAGAGCAGTTGGAATCCTGTGCCAGGGGGATGATTTGGGGCCAGAAATAGATGCCAGCAAAGGTATGGACCAGCTTTAGGTCAGACCTCCAGGTCTCCAGAGCCCAGTACAACCACAAAGTGATCAAGGATGAAGCCTCAGCATAGGCATATACAGGAGACAAGGACTGTTGAATGCATCACCCAGTTAGGAAACCAAGCTGCCAGTTTCCTGTCCCAGAGAGGCCCAGTGATCTGTTCCTTGTGTGCCTTGGGTGCTCTGTTGTTTTCTGTCTGCTCAGAAAGTTCTCCCCTCCCTCACTTCCCATAACACCAGGGTAGACATGGCCTAGATCCTCTCACCCCTCTCTTCCCCCAGGGACTCCCTTTGTGGTCTTGGCTTTGGGGAAAAGGTCTCTCCTAGAACACTAGGTTGAGATGATGTAAGCTTGGGACTGCTGACAGCCATCTTTCCTTGCCACAAGTAGGGGACCTCAGAAGGAAAATGAACACAAGTGGTCAAACAATTCTGTGGACAAGAGTGATTCCACCTAATCTAGTCTAGGGCCTCCAAAGTGGATGTCAATAAATGTCCTTTTGGCCCACACAGAGCAGAGGTGGCTTGAATTCCATGACTTGTAACCAAAGATTAAATTTTCATTTGCAGAAGTAGAACTAGCAATGGAGAAATGAAGGAACAAGTTGCCAAGAAGGGGAATTACCAGCTTCCAGGGCTTAGAGTAAATGGACAAACTGTACATTCTTGGCACAGCATCATTATGTCTTTGTCATTCTCACTTTTACCTGTTGAGACTTCAAAATGTGTCCAGTGCCCTTTACACAAACTATCCCATTTAATTCTCCACACCCTGCAAGACTAGCTGGATTTCCCTAGGAGCTCTGGTGGCATAGTGCCTAAGACATTTGGCTGCTAACCAGAAGGCTGGCAGTTTAAACCCATCAGCCACTCCTTGGAAGGAAGATTGGGCAATCTACTTCCTTAGTGATTGTGTTGGATTGGGTTCTCTAGAGAAACACAAAAACCAGCAAAGTGTATATATATATTTATAGAGAGAGAAAGAGAGAGAGAGAGAGATTTATCTTAGGTAAATGGCTCACAAGTGTGTAGAAGCCGACAAGTTCAAGCTGAAAAGT
>NW_006921861.1:1326751-1331069 GCF_000298275.1 Orycteropus afer afer | reverse complement strand
GTTTGGTTATCCATTCCTCAGTTGATGGACACCTAGGTTGTTTCCATCTTTTGGCTGTATAGGGTTTTTTGAACTTCTAGGACAAAAATCTTTTCTTCCTTTTAGATATTGGGGGGATTTTCTGTTAGTAAGTCTTTCACAATTTTCTCAGTGTTTTGTTTGTTTGTTTGTTTGTTTGTTTTGTTTTGTTTTTTTCCACCTCTTCTTGTTCTGGAATTCCAATAAGGCTTATGTTGTTTCTTTTCATGTCATCCCATATAACTCTTAGGTTCTCTTCATTTATCTTCAATCTTTGTTCTTATTTTTCTGCATACAGGCTGGTGTCAAGGGATTTATCTTCTAGTTGGGAAATGCATTTGTCAACCACTTCTAGCCTATTTTTTTGTGTTTCCCCTGTGTTGTGTAATTCTGTAATTTGGTGATTCTTCTTCTAGATTTCTAACTGCTCTTTTTTGTATGAGTTATTTTATCGTATGATTGTGTATTAATCTTATTATTTTGTTCTTGAATTGTTTTCCTGAATTCTTTCAGGGTACTGTCTGTGTTCTCCTTGGTTCTATTTGAGGTTTCCTTATGCTCTTGTAGAGTTCTATAAACATATCTTCTAAAGTCCTTTTTGGATAATTCTATTGTCTCCTCTTCCTCCATGTTTAATGAGACTTTTCTTTGGGATTTTATTTATATTGTCTTATCCTGTTTTTGTTTGTTTGTTTGTTTGATTTTAGGTTGCCTGTTGTTTCCTAGACATTTTTAACTCATTAACTTTAACTGTTAGTTATATATTTATTTGTTTTCTCTTGATTTTATGATTTAATATTTTTGCAAAGGTGAAGCTGGTGTATTTTATTTTGGGGGTTATTAATTCAGGTGTGCTGGGGTGCTCTTCAGTTTTCTTTGTAATGATGGAATCACTATGTGGAATGTGGATGCAGGTCTCTGTTCATTGTGAAGGGGATTTAGGATTGGAGAAGGCAGGTGTCATGGTGGTTTAATGTGGTTTTTCTATTGGATGAGGCAGAGGAGAGGCAGGGAAGGGAAGAAGGAAAGAGGAAAAAAAAAAAAAAAAAAGCTCCAAGGCACCAGTAGCCATTTCCAGGACTTTGGGCAGGTTGCTACTGATGATGTTATATTGTCAATCACAGGCCCACAGCTTAAATTCAGGAAAGATCCCAATGTTTAAGGGGCCACCACTTTCCATCACATTCAGATAGCCACAAAAACCCCATACTCCAGGCCCATCCATCCCAAAAAAGCTGTCCTGGAAGAGCTGGACCCCTACCCCATGCTGCAAGTTCTCCCAGGGCCCACCCACCTGTGGTGTGCTTCCCTCTCTGCTCCAAATTCAGTGGTGACCTGAGTCAGAGGGGTCTCAGCTCCACTTCTCAGAAATGCCACCTTCCCATTTAGCACCAATCCAAAAGTAACCAATAGAAGCCAGTGCTGTAGTTAAATCCCTGGAGTGGCAGCTGGTGCTTTAGTGTTTCCACTCTACTGCCCAGGGTGCCCTCCAATGATCTGTCTTGCCAGCTGGCACTCCATAGGGCAGTTTCATTTATTTTTATTCTCCCTGGCTGTTTACCCTGCCTCTCCCTTTCTTCTTCTGCACCAAATCTGGCCTTCTCCAAACTAATGAGCTCTTCCAAGCTCCAGAAGCCCCAATTCAAACTGCTACACCTAGTTTTTCAGAAATTAAGATGGAAGAGGAAACTAGCATGTGGGGTACAGGTAAGACACCATCTTACCTGTAAAGAGTACCCCAAGAGTAATGTTTTGGGTACCTCCATTGGCTAATGTGGCATGACTCAAAATGAGTAGAAACAGATGCAAATATCCATTAATAATTGGAATATGAAATGTACAAAGTATGAATCTAGGAAAATTGGAAATTGTCAAAAATGAAATGGAACCCATAAAGATCAATATCCTAGGCATTAATGTGCTGAAATGGACTGTTTTTGGCCATTTTGAATCAGACCCATATGAATTACTATGCCAGGAATGACAAATTGAAGAGGAATGATGTGGCATTCATCATTGCAAAGACTGTTTCAAGATATGTCCTGAAGTACAATGCTGTCAGTGATAGGATATTATCTATATGCCCAAAAGGAAGACCAGTTAATATTACTATTATTCAAATCTATGCACCAACCACCAAAGCCAAAGATGAGGAAATTGATGATTTCTACCAACTTCTACAGTCTGTAATTGACCAAACATGCAATCAAGATGTGTTATCACTGGTGACTGAAATGCAAAAGTTGGGAACAAAGAAGAGTGACCAGTAGTTGGAAAATATGACCTTGGTGATAGAAATAATGCTGGAGATGGCATGACAGAATTTCACAAGACCAATGACTTATTCATTGCAAATACATTTTTTAATAACATAAGCGACAGCTATACATGTGGACTTCACCAGATGGAATATTCAGGAATCAGATTGACCACATCTGTGGCAAGAGGTGATGGAGAAGTTCGTTATCTTCAGCCAAAACAAGGCCAAGAGCTTATTGTGGAACAGATCATCAACTACTCATATGCATGTTCAAGGTGAAGTTGAAGACAATTAAAACAAGTCCATGAGAGCCAAAATATGACCATTATAATATCCCTCCTGTGTTTAGAGACCATTTAAAGAATAGATACACTGAACACCAATGACTGAAAACCAGAAGAATTGTTGGATGGCATCAAGAAAATCATCCATGAAGAGAGCAAGAGGTCATTCAAAAGACAAAAACGGAAGAAAAGACCAAAATGGATGTCAGAAGAGACCCTGAAACTTGCCCTTGAGTTGAGAGTAGCTAAAGCAAATGGATGAAATGACAAGATAAAAGAGAAGAACAAAAGATTTCAAAGAGCATCTTGAGAAGACAAAGCCAATTACTATAATGAAATGTGCAAAGACTTGGGATTAAAAAACCAAAAGGGAAGAACACGCTCAGCATTTCTCAAGTTGAAAGAATTGAAGAAAAAAATTAAGCCTTGAGTTGCAATATTGAGAGATTCTATGGGCAAAATACTGAATGATGTGGGAAACATCAAGAGAAGATGGCAGGAATATACAGAATCACTGTACCAAAAAGAACTGGCCAATCTTCATCCATTTCAGGAAGTGGCATATGATCTAGAACCAATGGTAATGAAGGAGGAAATCAAAGCTGCAATGAAAGAATTGGTGAAGAACAAGGTTCTGGGAATTGATGGAATACCCATTGAGATATTTCAACAAACAGATGTCCCATTGGAGGCACTCACTCAGTTATGCCAAGAGATTTGGAAGACAGCTACCTGGCCAACTGACTGGAAGAGACCAATATTTTTACCCATTCCAAAGAAAGGTGATCTCACAGAATGTAGAAAGTACCAATCAGTATCATTAATATCACAAGCAAGTAAAATCTTACTGAAGATCATTCAAAAACAGTTGTAGCAGTATGTTGACAGAGAACTTCCAGAGATGAAAGCTGGATTCAGAAGGGGACATGGAATGAGGGATATCATTGTAGATGTTAGATGGATCTTGGCTGAAAGGAAAGAATACCAGAAAGATGTTTACTTGTGTTTTATTGACTATGCAAAGTCATTCAATTGTGTGGATCATAACAAATTATGGATAACACTGAAAAGAATGAGAATTCCAGAACACTTGATTGTGCTCCTGAGGAACCTATACATAGAACCTCCTGAGGCTGTCATTCAAACAGAACAAGAGGATACTGCATGGTTCAAAATCAAGAAAGGAGGGCATCAGGGTTGTATCCTTTCATTAAGCTTATTCAACGTGTGTGAATAATATGAGAAGGTGGATTTTATGAAGAAGAACATGGCATCAGGATTGGAGGAAGACTCACTAACAACCTGCGATTCGCAGATGACACAACTTTGCTTGCTGAATGTGAGGATGACTTGAAGCACTTATTGATGAAGGTTAAAGACTTTAGTCTGCAATATGGATTACACCTAAATATAAAGAAAACAAAAATCCTCACAACTAGTGTAATAAACAGCTTCACAATAAATGGAGAAAAGATTGAAGTTGTCAAGGCTTTCATATTACTTGGTTCTACAATCAACATCAATGGAATCAACAGTCAAGACATTAGACAACATATAGCATTGGGCAAATCTGCCGTAAAAGACCTCTTCCAAGTGCTGAAGAGCAAAGATGCCTCCTTGAAGACTAAGGTGCACCTAACCAAACCATGGTATTTTCAATCACTTCATATGCATGTGAGAGCTGGACAATGAATAAGGAAGACTGAAGAAGAGTTGATGCTTTTGAGTTGTGGTGTTGGAGAAGAATGCTAAGAGT
>NW_006921861.1:1288768-1298787 GCF_000298275.1 Orycteropus afer afer | reverse complement strand
AAAAAAAAAAAAAATCTGAACATAAAAAAAAAATAGCAGCAAAAAATGAAATAGGAATGAATTTAATAAAAGAAATGCAAAGCTTGTACACCAGAAACTATGGAAAGGTATTGATAGAAATTTAAAAAGATCTAAATAAATGGAAAGACATTTTGTGTTCATAGATTGGAAGGCTTAATAGGGTTAAGATGACAATACTACCCAAATTGATTGACAAATTTAATTTACACCTATAAAAATTCTAACTTCAAACTACCATTTTTGCAAAAATTAACAAGCTGATCCTAAAATCAATATGAAAATACAAGAAACCCAGAATAGCCAGAACAGTATTGAAGAGTAAGATCAAAACTAGAGGACTCATACTTCCCAACTTCAAAACTTACTAGACAGGTACCATAATCATGACATATGAATAAACACATAGATTAGTGGTAAAGAACTGAGAGCCCAGAAACAAACCTACACATCTTTGGGCAACTGAATTTCACAAGGGTGCCAAGATAATTCAATGTATGGTACTGGGATAATTGGATATTCACATGTAAATAAATTAATTTGTACCTCTACCTCATACATATAAAGGAAATTAACTCAACATGGAACAAAAACCTACATTTAAGAGGTAAAACTACAAACTATTCCAAGAAAACATAGGTGAAAATCTTCATAACCTGGATTAGGCATAAGTTTCTTAGACATGACACTTAGAATGCAAGCAATCAAAAGAAGCCAAATTAGACTTCACTGAAAATAAAAACTTTTGTACATCAAAGGACACTATTACACATATGAAATAGCTAGAATAAGCAAATTCATAGAGACAAAAGTTTAGTGGTAGTTACCAGGGACCATGGGGAGGGGGAAATGAGGGGTTATTGCTTAATGGGTACTGTTTCTGTTTGAGGTGTTGAAAATTTTGAAAACAGATAGTGATGATGGCTGTATAACATGGTGAATGCAATTAATGTCACTGATTAATTACAAATGATTAAAATGGCACGTTTTGTATCATATATTTTATCACAATAAAAATTATCATTAAAAAAAGATACTATCAATAAAGTGAAAAGACAACCCTCTGAATAGGAGAAAATATTTGAAAATCATGTATCTAATAAAAGTCTAGTATCAAGAGTATAAAAAGACAAATAATCTAATTTAAAAATAGGTAAAAGGTTTGAATAGATATTTCTCAAAAAAAAAGATGTACAAATGGCCCATAAGCAGATGTAAAGATTCTCAACACCACTAATCTTTAAGGAAATGCAAATCAAAGCCACAGTGTGGTATCCTTTCACACCCAACAGGATGACTAGAATCAAAAAGATAGACAATAACAAATGTTGGAGAGCACATGGAGAAACTGGAGCTCTCATACATTACTGATCCAAAACCAAAAACCAAACTCATTGCCATGGAGTTGATTCCAACTCATAGTGACCCTTTAAGACAGAGTAGAACTGCCTCATAAAGTTTCTAAGGCTACAAATCTTTACAGAAACAGACTACTTCATCTTTCAGACTGCCTTATCTTTTTCACATGGAGTAGCTCCTGGGTTCAAACTGCTGACCTTTTAGTTAGCAACCCAATGCTTTAATCACAGAGCCACCAGAGCTCCTTACATGGCTGATCAAAATGCAAAATTGTGCAGCTGCTTTGGAAAACAATTTAGCAGTTGCTCAAATTGTTACAGTTACCATATGACACACCAATTTCACTCCCAGGTATACACACAGGAAAAACGAAAATTTATACCCACAAAAACTTGTACACAAATGTTTACAGTAAAATTATTCATGGTAGAGAAAAAGTTAAAACAACACAAATGTTCAACTGATGAATGGATAAACAAAATGTGGTATATCCATATAGTGGCATTTTATTCAGCCACGAAAAGGAAAGAATTTCTGATACATATTACAACATGGATGAACCTAAAAAACATTATACCAAGTGAAAGAACTCAGTCACAAAAGATCACATATTTACAATACCATTTTATGAAATGTCCAGAACAGGCAAATTCATACAGATAACAAGCATATTGGTAATTGGGAGAGTCTGGGGGAAAGAAAAATGGGAAGTGACTAATGGACACTGGATTTCTTTTGGAAGTGTTGAAAATACTTTGGAATTAGTTAGCGTTGATGGTTGCACAACCTTGTAAATATAATAAAAACCACAATATTATACCTTTTTAAATGGTGAATTTTATGGTGTGTGAATTATATAATAATAATAAATTATCCTTAGTATTTAAGCCAATTTGAGGTAAAATTGCCTGATCCTTGCAAACAAAAGCCTCCTATCCAATACTTGATGTGGCTTTCTCTTGCAGGCAGTCAATCTGCTTCCTTTTAAAATATGGATGGGGAAGAATTGGGTGTGATTGCCCAGGCCCTCAGCCTAGGGATAGCCCTGGGAGAGCTGTGTGCTGAACCAGAAGTACCCTACATCTTCTGAGAGGGAATACAGCCCCAAATTCTCCCCAAATTTCCTGGTTCTTGTTAGGATGGGGACTACTCCATCTGTGGCCCCAGAGGAAAGGGATTCAGAGGGTCCCTGTCAGACTGGCTCATAGACCACCACCAACCCCTCACAGTTCACTGGGCAGCCTATGGCCAGGCCTCCTGAGAGAGTAGGTGCCCATCTGGTACAAGCAGAGGCCTCCTATAGACAGAGTAGCTTAGGTTGCTTCCATGAGCAGAGAAACATGAACGGTGAGCAGAGGTGTTGTGGAAGGCTGAAGTGGAAGGTTGAAGGGGCCCCTCACTGAAAATTGCAGAATTTTAACAGATTATCGGCATGATTAAAGTAGACATTAATCATAGTAACTAACTTGCTATTTTTCCCTCCCTTTTGCTTTAAGTAAAAAGAATAGCCAACCTCTTTGGGGATGCAGAGTTCTTTAGGTTTGTTATTTTCTATTATACATTCTTCTAAACATACTCCCATCACTGGTTTTGGCTGAGAACCATAACCTATGATACAAGACAACCCTGGGAAGAGGGACACTGAGACTGGAGTAACCAGGGAAGAGAAGAACAAAGGCATTCCTGGCAGTCTAAGGGATCTTCAAACCCCTGCCCATCTCCCTATATACTCATGTTTACCCCTTTGCCGGGGATGACACGGCAGCAGGATCCAGGTAAGGGGAGGGCAGAGAGGTTTCAAACAGCTAAGGGAGACAAATTTGTCTGTCAGTTTGTCTTACTGTGGTGGCTTGCATGTTGCTGTAAGGCTTGAAGCTGTGCCACTGTTGTTTCAAATGCCAGCAGGGTTGCACATGGTGCACAGGTTTCAACACAGCTTACAGACTGAGATTGAGTAGGAAGAAGGAAGAGGCCATCCACTTCTCAGAGAATTGGCCAGGGAAAACCTTATGAATAGCAGAGAAATACTGTCTGATACATTACTAGGCAACTTTATGAATAGCCCAGAAACACTGTGCAATACAGTGCAGGAAGACAAGCCCCTTAGGTCAGAAGGCACTCATACTACTATTGGGAAAGAGCCACCTCATCAGAGCAGAACTAACCTTAAATGATAAGGATAAAATAAAGCTTTTGTGACCTCCATTTACTGACATGGCATGACTCAAATTGAGGAGAAAGAGCTGCAAACATCCATTAATAATCAAAACATGGAATGTATGAAGTATGAATCTAGGAAAATTGGAAGTTGTCAAAAATGAAATGGAACACATAAAGATTGATATCCTAGGCATTGTTGTTGTTGTTATATACCATCGAGTTGGACCCAACTCATAGCAACTCCTCCTTAGGTTTCCAAGGCAGTATCACTATGGAAGTAGATTGCCCCATCTTCCTTCCAAGGAGTGGCTGGTGGGTTTGAACCGCCAGCCTTCTGGTTCGCAGTCAAGTGCCTTAGGCACTATGCTACCAGAGCTCCCATCCTAGGCATTAGTGAGCTGAAATGGATCAGTTTTGGCCATTTTGAATCAGACAACCGTATGATCTACTATGCTGAGAATAAATATTTGAAGAGGAATGGCATGGCATTCATCATCACACGGGATGTTTCAAGATCTGTCCTGAAGCACAATGCTGTCAGTGATAGGATAATATCCATACACCTACAAAGAAGACCAGTTAATATTACTATTCTTTAAATTTATGCACCAACCATGAAAGCCAAAGATGAGGAAATTGAAGATTTTTATCAATTTCTGCAGTTTGAAATTGATCAAACATGCAATCAAAATGTGTTAATTATCACTGGTGATTGGAATGCAAAAGTTGGAAACAAAGAAGAATCACAAGTAGTTGGAAAATTTGGCCTTGGTGAAAGAAATAGCACTGGAGATCACATGATAAAATTTTGCAAGACGAATGACTTATTCATTGCAAATACTCTTTTTTCAACAACACAAACAGTGTTTTTGAAAAAAAAAGTACACGGAGTACACAGGAATCCGACTGACTACATCTGTGGCAAGAGACGATGGAAAACTCAGTATCTTCAGCCAAAAAAGGCTAGGAGTTGATTGTGGAAATGCTCATATCAACTGCTTATATGCAAGTTCAACTTGAAGTTGAAGACAATTAAAACAAGTCCACAAGAGCCAAAACATGACCTTGAATATATCGCTCCTGAATTTAAAGACCATCTGTGGTGGTTAAGTTTGTGTGTCAACTTGGCTGGGCCTGGTTGAGTGGTTGAGCAGCTGAATGTAGTATTCCCCATGATGAGATGGGTAATCAACTCCATGGTGGAATCTACTATGAGCAGCTGGGTAGCTCCCTTAGCGATGTGGTCTGCTTACTGTATATAAGGAGAAGGATTGGGGAACAGTCTCTAGCTTATGGCAGGCTTGAACCCTGCATGTATCTATGTCATTGTTCAGCAGCCTGTCATGATCTGTCAACCTTGGAACTTTCAATGGACTTGAATTAATGGCCTGCAATGTAGTTTGGTAACATCAGGTCTATGCCTTTTTACTTGTCAGCTTTAGGCTTGTAAGCCTCAGCAGCCAGCAGCTGAGTGAAGAAAAGCCTCCAGCTTCAGTGGGCCAGGAGCAGGAGACAGAGCTGAAGCCCAAAGTTGAGAGGCTTCCACCCAGCCCCTAAAGTCTGGCACTTTGAACTCAGACTTAAAGCCTCCAAACTGTAAGAGAATAAACTCCTGTTTCTTCAAGCCATCCCATTTGTGGTATATTTCTGTCAGAGGGGCACTAGGTAACCAGAACACCATTTAAAGAATAGACTTGATACATTGAACACCAGTGACCGAAAACCAGAGAAATTGTGGGATGACATCAAAAACATCATCCATGAAGAAAGCAAGAGGTCATTAAAAAGATGAGAAAGGAAGGAAAGACTAAAACAGATGTCAGAAGAGACTCTGAAACTTGCCCTTTAGCAGAGAGTAGCTAAAGCAAATGGAAGAAATTACAAGATAAAAGAGCTGAACAGGAGATTTCAAAGAGCAGCTCGAGCAGACAAAGCCAATTACTATAACAAAATAGTAGACCTGGAGTTAGCAAACCAAAAGGGAAGAACACACTCAAAATTTTCTCAAGCTGAAAGAACTGGAAAAAAAAAAAGAAGACTCGAGTTGCAATATTGAAAGGTTCTATTGGGAAAATATTGAATGATGCAGAAAGCATCAAAAGAAGATGGAAGGAATACACAGAGTCACTGTACCAAAAAGAACTGGTCGATCTTCACCCATTTCAGTGACATATGATCAAGAACCAATGGTATTGAAGGAAGAAGTCAAAGCTGCACTGAAGGAATTGGCTATGAACAAGGCCCCAGGAATTGACAGAATACCAATTAAGATGTTGTAACAAATGGATGTCCTGCTGGAGGTACACACTTGACTATGCGAAGAGATTTGGAAGACAGCTACCTGGCCAACTGACTGGAAGTGATCCATATTTGCACCCATTCTAAAAAAAAAAAAAATGTTATCCCACAGAATGTAGAAATTATCAAAAAAAAAAATCATTAATATCACATGCAAGTAAATTCTTACTGAAGGTAATTCAAATACAGTTGCAGCACCATATTGACAGAGAACTTCCAGAAATGCAAGTTGGATTCAGAAGATGACATGGAATGAAGGATATCATTCCTGATGTCAGATGGATCTTGGCTCAAAGCCAAGAATACCAGAAAAATGTTTATTTGTGTTTTATTGACCATGAAAAAGCATTTGACTGTGTTGATCAAAACAAATTATGGATAACATTGAAAAGAACAGGAATTCCAGAACACTTAATTGTACTGATGAGGAACCTGTACATAGACCAGGAGGCTGCCATTTGAACAGAACAAGGGGATACTGCATGGTTTAAAATCAGGAAGGAAGTGTGATAGGGTTGTATCCTTTCACCATCCGTATTCAATCTGTATGCTGAGCAAATAATCCAAGAACATGGACTATATGAAGAAGAACACAGCATTAGGATTGGAGGAAGTCTCATTAACAACCTGTGATACACCGTCAACACAACTTTGATTACTGAAAGTGAGGATGACTTGAAGCACTTACTGATGAAGACTGAAGACTACAGTCTTCAGTATGGATTACACCTCAATATAAATTAAAAAAAAAAAATCCTTGCAACTGGACCTATAAGCAGCATCATGATAAATGGAGAAAAGATTGAAGTTTTCAAAGACTTTACATTGCTTGGTTCTACAATCAATGCCAGTCACCACATCAGACGATGTATGTTGTTGTTGTTGTTGTTGTTATGTGCCGTCGAGTCAGACCCAACTCATAGCGACCCCGCCTTGGGTTTCCGAAGCAGTATCACTACAGAAGTAGATTGCCCAATCTTTCTTCTGAGGAGTGGCTAGTGGGTTTGAACCGCCAGCCTTCTGATGTATAGCGCTGGGCAAATCGGCTGCAAAGGACCTCTTTCAAGTGCTGAAGAGCAAAGATTGAGGGCTAAGGTGTGCCTGACACAAGCCATAGTATTTTCAATCACCTCATATGCATGTGAGAGCTGGACAATGAATAAGGAAGATTGAAGCAGAGTTTATGCTTTTGAGTTGTGCTGCTGGCAAAGAATCCTGGAAGTACCATGGACTGTTGAAAGAACTAACAAATCTGTCCTGGAGGAAATGCAACCAGAATTCTCCCTGGAAGCAAGAATGGCCAGACTTCATCTCACCTACTGTGGTCATGTTGTCAGAAGGGATCATTTCCTGGAGAAGGATGTCATGCTTGGTAAGGTGGAGGGTCAACAAAATAGGGGAAGGGCCTCAACAAGATGGATTGACACAGTGGCTGCATGAATGGGTTCAAGTATAGCAAGGATCACAGAGCTGGAGCAGGACCAGTGTTTCATTCTGCTATGCATAGAGTTGTTATGAGTCAGAGATGACTCAATGGCACCTAACAATAACAACACCCCTTTGCTCAAGGAGATCATTTCAGTAAATGATTTTTTTCTGTCTCCTTGGATATTGATACTCAGTAAATTCTTTTGCTTTCCCATTGCAACCTGTTGTGATCATTGGCTCTTTGTGACGGGGGTAAGGACCTTATTCTTCCTACAACAATGTGAGTGGCCTCAACCTGAAAAAGGTATGTCACATTGTGCAAAAATGGTGGAAGTGTACTGTGTTGAGATGTGTCTTTGACCATGGGGTAATGGGAACCCCGGCTTCGAAAATGCCCAGCCTAACCTCACACAGCCATGCTCTGTGGTGAAGAGCTTTTGACCCACCTCATCCCCAGTGTATGTGCATGAGAGTATACAGCCCTGGTAACATTCAGCCAACATTTATTGTCTTTTCCTGTCAAAGGTGGAGTATAGATATATGTTTAGGTGAGAATCAAGTTGAGACTTCCTTACCTTCAAGATGACATCAAACCTACCATCACACCATTTCATCTCTAATGTGGGTGAGCTGGCCTCTGGTCAGCCAAGATGGAGGCCCTTGCTAGAGAGCTAATCCTCAAGCTTGCTACTCCCCAGCTTTCATAAAGCAGTGTTATTGCTGGCAGATTGCCTGAAGAACACACATTCCGCAGGTTCCTCCGGGTCATGCCCACTAAATTGCATAGTTGGCCCTGGTAAAACAGCATCCTCTGAACTGCACACCAGGACCACACGCTGAGTCTGCACTGAGGGCTTTACAACAGGCCCGTAAAACTATGGTTTTGATATTATTATACTATTGTTGTTTAATCTTTTCTAAGGTATACATTTACACAGAAGAAGGTATAAAACAAAATATGCAAATAACAGTAACCACACCCAAGTAAAGAAATCAAACATTGCTAACTCCCTGGAAGGACTCTGGGTCCCCTCTGCCTAACCACAAATAACTTTATTTAAATGGAATATAAGTACGCTCTCTATTATATCTGGCTTCTTTCACTCCAGATTATGTAATGAGTACTATTTGTGTTATTGTGTATAAAAAAACAAACCAAACTCACTGCCATCAAGTCGATTCCAACTCATAGTGACTCCCTTTGGGTTTCTGAGGGCGTAAATCTTTATGAAGTAGATTGCCCAGTCTTCCTTCCACTGAGTGGCTGGTAGGTTTGAACAGCCAATCTTCTGGTTAGCAGTCAAATGCCTTAGGCACAATGCCAGCAGAGCTCCTGTTACTGTGTATAGTTATAATTTATTAACTTTCAAAGTTTACAGTACTCTACTGGATGAATGAACTGTGCATGTCTACTGGTCCACTTCCAGTCTGTTTATAAATAATACTGATAAGAATATTCTGCATATGTATCCTGGGGTGCAAACACAAATTTCTCTTGGGCAAATTTCTATAAATGGAACATATCAATCATTAGGGATGGGTCATTGGAGATGGATGCTTCCAGTTATTTAGAATATAAATAGAAATATATCATATAATACCAATTTTTTTCCACCAGTTGTACCAACTTTTACACTTATTGTGGTTACATATTCCCCATGATGAGACAGGTAATCAACTCCATTGTGGAATCTACTGTGAGCAGCTGAGTAGCTGCCTTTGCTTATGTGGTCTGCTTCCAGTATATAAGCAGCAGCTTTGGGAATGGTCTGTAGCTTATGGCACCCTTGGACCCTGCATGTAGCCATGTCATTGTTCAGCAGCCTGCCATGCTTTGCTGACCTTGGGACTTTTAACGGACTTGAATTAATGACCTGTTGTGTGGTTTAGTAACATCAGGACTGTGCCATTTTATTTGTCAACCTTGGGCTTGTTAGCCTCAGCAGCCAGTAGCTGCCTAAGTGAAGAGATGCCTCTAGATTCAGTGGGCCAGGAGCAAGAGGCAGAGCTGAAGCCCAAGGTCAAGGGGCTTTCACACAGCCCCTAGAGCCTGGCACTTTGAACTTGGACTTAAAGCCTCCAAACTGTGAGAGAATAAACTCCTGTTTGTTAAGGCCATCCCATTTGTGGCATATTCTTGTCAGAGCAGCACTAGGTAACCAAAACAACACCCATCATCAGTGTATGCGAATTCCAGTTTGTTTTGCATTCTTACCACAACTTAGTATTATCACTGTTTTTAATGTTAACCATTCTGGTTAGTAGACGTAGTATATTGGTTATCTGTTGCTGCATAACAAATTACCCTCAAAATTTAGTGGCTTAAAATAACAAACATTTATTATCTCACAGCTTTTACGGGTCAAAAATGCAAGAGTGGCTTATCTGAGTGATTATGCCTCAGGATCTGTCATGAGGTTTCAGGCAGCCAGAGTTGCAATCATCTGAAAACTTGACTGATGCTGGAGGATCCACTTCTAAGATGATGTACCCCACAGGGCTTATGGCAGATGGTCTCTGTTCCTTACTTCATGACTCTCTCCAAAGGACTGCTGGGTATGTCCTAACAACATGGCATCTAGTTTCCTCTGCACTGTCTTTTTTGACCAGTGTTGGAAGTGACACATCATTACTTTTACCATATTCTATTCATTAGAAGAGGAGCTCTGGTAGCATAGTGCCTAAGGCACTTGACTGCTAACCAGAAGGCTGGCAGTTCAAACCCACCAGCCACTCCTTGGAAGGAAGGTTGGGCA
>NW_006921861.1:1278949-1288668 GCF_000298275.1 Orycteropus afer afer | reverse complement strand
GCAAATCACCGCAATACAACACACTGACAGATGGGTGGTGGAAAGTTGCAATTTATAACATCTAAATCATGGAAAGTTAAAACTGAAAGGGATGTGTGAGATCTTCTAGTAATTTTTAAAGATGAGAAAGTTGAAGTCTGGAGAGGTTATAGTAGCATATGCCTAAGGCACTTGACTGCTAACCAGAAGGCTGGCAGTTCAAACCCACCAGCCACTCCTTGGAAGGAAGGTTGGGCAATCTACTTCCGTAGTGAGACCGCCTCAGAAACCCAAGGAGGTGTCGTTATGAGTCAGGTCCAACTTGATGACACATAACAACAACAACATAACATTCATTATAAGTGCTCAATGGAGAGGTGACTTGAGTAACACCTTTTGTAGTACAATTCTTTTTTTTTAATTCTGATTTGGGTTAAAGTTTACAGAGAAAGTTCACTTTCCATACAGCAGTTCTAAGTAACATCTTTTGAGGAGAAAAGTATCAAAGAATTTGTAGACATATTTTAAAACTACCACAGGTATCTTTGCTGGTCTGATAGATCCTGGTGGAACCCTTGAGACTATGGCCCCTAGCTGTCCCTCAGGTCTGGAATTGAACCCACTCCTGTGGCTTCCAGCCAAACAAAAGACAGGCATATGAGCTGAACATT
Organism: Orycteropus afer afer; assembly: GCF_000298275.1. NCBI lineage: Eukaryota > Metazoa > Chordata > Mammalia > Tubulidentata > Orycteropodidae > Orycteropus > Orycteropus afer. The sequence continues at coordinate 1,288,018 of NW_006921861.1, read as the reverse complement.
TACACTAGCTAGATACACTCCTTGGAGAGATCAATCATGGAAGAATAGAAGGGCTGTGTATGCACAGGAAGACAGCTCAGGGACAGGAGTGCATGGGAGGGAAGGACATGGGGAAGAGGTGGCTATGGGAAGGAAGTGGGAGGAGAGCTATTGCACTATGGGAAATTACAGCCAATGTCATGAGATAAAGTGTATGTGAACTGCTGTATGGAAGATGAATTTGCTCTGTAAACTTTCACCCAAATCATAATTGAAAAAAAAAAAAAAAAAAACACCACCACAGGTATCTCATTATGGTTTTAATTTGCATTTCTCTAACAACGTTCACAGTTTTTTGTTTGCTGACCATTTGTATTAGTTATTTTGTGAAGTACCTGTTCAAGTTATTTCCCAAATTTCTATTGAGTCATTTTTGTTTTTCTTATTGATTTATAAGCATTCTTCATACATTCTCTATGTGAGCCTCTGTCAGTTATGTACTACAAATATCTTTTCCCACTCTTAGTTTTATTTCTGTATACTCTTTATGGTATCTTTGTTGAATAGACATTCTTAGTTTTAATGTAGCCCAATTTCTCAATTTTTTCCTTTATGGTTGCTATTTTCTTATATCTTATTTAACCTTAACCCAAAGCCATCATATTATTTTCTTATTGTAATGACTTTTTGATATGTCACCTTGGCTAGGATGAACTACAGTCCCAGAATGCCCTTTCTTGTATGATTCTGTGTAGGAAAGGCCACATAGAGTAGGGTGGGATACAAGGGGATATTCTTTCATGAGAATTTGAGGAGTAAAGGGAGACAGTGGCCATTGTTAACCCACCTAGACCTGTCCCTAGGTATTCAATCAAACACTTCTAGACAGTGCTGTGAAGGAAATTTGCAGATCTGATTAAAGTCCCAAATAAATTGACTTTAAGTTAATCAAAAAGGAGACAATCCTGGATGGGCTTCATCAATCAATTGGAAAGCTTATTTACACAAGGAAGGAAGACTGGGCAATCTACTTCCATAGAGATACTGCCCTGGAAACCCAAGGAGCAGTCGCTATGAGTTGGGACCAACTCAATGGCAGTGAGATTGGTTTTTTTGGTTTAGGTACACTCCTTAGAACAATCAACCATGGGAGACCAAAAGATATTATTTGTATAGAGAGAGAGCTCAGAGGGCAGGAATGCATAGGAAAGAGGACACAAGGCAAGGGTAACTAGAAGGAAGGATTGGGGAGAAAGCTGTTAAATTATGGAGATTCCAGTCAATGTCATGAAACAAAATGTGTATTAACTATTGTATGGAAAATTAATTTGATCTGTTAATTTCATACTAACTGTCTATTGTTTGGCTGGAAACTATGGGAGTGAGCTCAGTTCCAGACCTGAAGGGTGACTAGTGGCCATGTTCTCAGGGGTCTCGCCAGGTTCTCTCATATCAGTAATTCTGGTATATTTTATGATTTTGAGATCTGTTCAACATTGTTCTCCCACTCTATCCAGGATCTCCTGCACTGATCCCTTTCCAAGTGGTTGACAGTGGTATCCAGGAACCATCTATTTCTTCTGGTCTCATGGTCATATAGGGTGAGGTTCACATGGTCCACTAGTCACTTGGCCTAATTGTTTCCATGGTCTTTGGTTTTCTTCAATCTTCTTTGCTCTGGATGAGGACAGACACATTGTTGCATGTAGATAGCTGCTTGCAAGCTTTTAAGGTCCCAGTTGCTACAACTGTTGTCATTATTATTGCATTTTATTATCAGTATCTTTATAAATTCTATCTTAATATGTCTTCGAGGGTTGGAAATATTACATATAATCTTACAGATATATTTTAATGCATACACACCTGCATAAAAATACTCAGTTCTTAAAAATTTACTCTAACAATGATAAAAGGTTGGATAATGTTGGCATTTTGTCAACTGCAGTAATAACTCCACTTGTGGAAGGTTCTGAACCATCTGGATTATCTCTGGGGTACCATTTCCAGTCAGAAAATTGAGAGTTCTCTGTATTGTCTTTTTCTTTTCTTTCTTCATATATTTCACAGTAATATCTCACTACTTCCTGAATCTATTGATTTTAGGAAAGTGATCAGCATCTGGGTCCATGTTTTTAAGAAACTAAAGCCCCTGATTTAGATTAGAAAAAACTTCAGCTAATCTATTCACTGTAAATTTTTATTTACAACTTCTCTCTTTCCTCTTCCTCATCATTTCTTTCTTCTTAAACATTTCTTTTCAAAATCCATTAAGTCCTGATCTATCAGTTCTCCTTCTTTGTAATCTGTGAGCTGTTCCACATCCCCAATATCAAATTCAGTGTTCTTGCCATATGCAAGATTTTTCCACCAATCTCTCCCATCATATCCTGATTCACACAATTGAGCAATATTTTGTATATCCCTTGCATACATTTTTCCAGAACTTCCAGGAAGATGCACTGTTCTAGATATACTGGAAGTCATAAAGGTAGTTCATCATAACCTTGTAAGCCAATGACTACCTGTACTTGGAGATAATAACAATCACTCTTCCATCAGTAATTGACATATCCAGCAAGTAGAAACTCAGTAGGGATATAGTTGAACAGAACAGCACCATAAACCAACTAGATCTAATTGACACTTATAGAATAATTCCTCCAATAAAAGCAGGATACACACTCTTCTCAAGCTCCGTGGCCACTCAGCAAGATAGACCACATCCTGGGCCATAAACACAATTAAAATTTTTTAAAGAGAAGAAATCATACAAAGTATGCTTTCAGACCACAGGGGAATTAAAATAGAAATCAATAACAGAAATATAGCTAGGAAATTCCAAAATATTTAAAGATTAAACAATACACTTATACATAATGTATCATTCCAAAAAGTCTCAAGAGAAATTTAAAAATATTTTTAACTAAGTGAAAATGAATATACAACTTATCAAAATATGGGATGCCACTTTGTCCACAAAAAAATGTTCTATGTTCTACTTTGGTGAATAGGGACTGGGTTCTTAAGAACTAACAAGCAGAGGAAAAAAGTGAAGGTGATGTCCTACTAACAGACTGCAAACTGGATCCCTCTATCCACAGATTTTGAGAAACTCGGTAAAACAGATGTAAATAATGATACTGGATTTATGAGTAGCTAATGAGAAGATAAAGTATTAGATTCAGTGAAGATGGCAAAAGGGAGCAGGTTAAGCAACTGGAAAACATTTTTTAAAAACAGCCCAGCCAGTGGAGCCAAAGAGAAGTCATTAGAAATACAAAGGAGGTCAAGGAGGAGAAAAACAAAAATCACAGAACCCACACTCACAGACATTAAAGACTCAGAATACTGACACCAGGAGTATTTCAAGGTGAGCTGGGGCCACAAGTGGGGATGAAGTTCATACTGGCAAAAAGAACAGCACCCCCTTAGCTTAAGCTGCCACAGAGTTTGGAAGGGAGAGGGGAAAGGGAAGAGAAGCTCTCTCTGAATAAACAGAACTCCAAATCAGACACATGGCAATGGGCTCAAGTCCAACTCTTAGCAACCCTTTTTAGCACATAGTGGAATTTAGGCCTGGGATTTTGCAACTTGTGGATCCATGTAGAAGAGAGCAGCCCTTTGGCCTTTGGGGCAGCTGGAGGGTTTGAACTGCAGGACATTGACTGATGACTGGGCACCATCATCGGCAGACTGCTCCAGACAGAGTCAGAGGCTGTGGCTGTCCTTTGTGTGTCTGCATTGCTGACTGAATTATCTAGCACTAAACACAGAAAACAACCTCTGGCTTTCTTCACTGAGGATCACTTCCTGTGCTAATCTCCTTTCTCCTGTGCAGGTGCTCCAGTGAGTGAGTGGATTCTGCCAGAGCAGCCAGATCCCAGGGCTGCTGGCTGAACATAACTGGAGGCACCTGTCCTCAAATAACTTAGCCTTCCTTCATTTTTCTACTATGCTCTTGCCCAATTTTCCTTCCTTTATATCTGGCTGCTTGTTCCTCTGCCTCCTCATTTTCTTTTGTTTTTGCCAAACCATCATCCCTCCACCTGCTCATTATTGTTTTCTCTCTTTTTATATATTTTTTCTTTTTCCCTACTTTTTGTCACCTAATTTTGTTCTACCTTTTCATCTTGGCTTCTTCTCCTTGGCTTTTCTTTTTCTTTTTCTCTCCCCTGCCTTGTCCAATTGGAGGAACACATTAACACTCCATTAGTTAGCCATAAAGGAGCTCTTATGGTGCAGTGCCTAAGGCATTTGACTGCTAACCAGAAGGTTGACAGTTCAAACCCACCAGACACTCCACAGAAGGAAGACGTGGCAATCTACTTACATAAAGATTTACTGCCTCAGAAACCACATGGGGATCACTATGAGTTGAAATTGACTCAATGACAGTGGGTTTGGTTTGGTTTTTAGTTTAGTCAGCCGTAACTACTACACTGACCACTTCACCCAACAGACAAGTAACATTGGCATGGGAGTACAAGTCTTTGTTCATCATGAAGAAGATTTGCAGTTGGGATGAGCAGGTGTTGTCCATTGTCTGTCGTTGATCCTGTAGTGCAGGAGCTATTGGTGTTACTTGTCTGTTGGGTGAAGTGGTCAGTGTAGTAGGTTCAGGAAGCTCCAACAAATCCCAAAGAGGATAGACCCCAAAAGAAAATCACCCAGACATATCATCATCAAACTTACCAAAACCAAAGACAAAGAAAGAATCATGAGAGCAGCATGGGAAGAACAAAAAGTTACCTACAAGAGGCAACCAATAAGACTAAGCTCAGATTTCTCAACAGAAACCATGCAGGTGAGAAGACAATGGGATGGTATATATATAAAACACTGAAAGAGAAAATTTTCCAACCAAGAATTATGTATCCAGCAAAATTGTCCCTCAAATATGATGGTGAAATTAGGATATTTCCAGATAAGCAGAAATTAAGGGAATTTGTTAAAACCAAACCAACCTTACAAGAGATGCTAAAGGGAACCCTTTGGACAGAGAAGCAACAACAGCCAACAACAACTCACCATTAACACACATGATGATATAACCCAGAAATCAACCCACCTATGGAAGTATCCAAAGTAAATAAGCCTACAAGATAGCAAACAAGGAACCAGAGACATCAATTGACAAATGAGGACAACTACAAACCAAACTGTGTCATTATAGAACTTCTACATGGTAGGGAAGTCAAGACAAGTACAAGAGAGAATGGACTGTTCTAAACTTGGGAAGAAAACTAAAAATCACAGGGTAACCTCAAAGAAAAATGATAAATCTTCACATCAAAACAGTAGACCAGTATAAATATTCAGTAAATACTAAAACAATAGCAATGAAGGAAGTGATAACATGATTCATAAACAAAATGACCTCAGCATAGAAAATTATATAGAACAAATAAATTGACACTGCGAAGAAGCACATAACAAAAATGACAGCAACAAATTCATATTTGCCGATAATTACATATCTGGCAAGGGACTTATCTCTAAGATTTATAGCAGAAGAGTAGATGACCAGACTATGGTACATACACATAATGGAATGCTGTGCAGCACTAAAGAATAATGTAGAGTCTGTAAAACACTACATAATATGGATGAACTTGGAGGACATTATGCTGAGTGAAATAATTCAATCACAGAAGGACAAATATAGTATTAGTTTGTTGTTGTGGAGGGTCAAGGAAAGGTTTATATATGGAGTGAAACTTTCTTTGTTGGTTGTCAGGGGTTGGCGGGGAGGGGAGGGAACACAGGGAAAAAAAAATGCTTTGACCCATGTCACTTTAGTTTTGCGTATTTCACTGTACATAAATAATATTTCAATAAAATGCATTAAAAAAAAAGAAAAAGAAATTGAATCAGCAAGAAATAACCTTCCAAAACAGAAAGCACAAGGCCTATATGGTTTCAATGGTGAATTTAAAAAACAAATGATGCTAAGACTTCCAGTAAGAGGATAAATAGGCAGACAAGCTACAAAGACCCTCTTCAACAAAGAAAATAGAAACCAATTGACACAGATACAGAAGATAATCCTGGAACCCTGAGCTTTGAAAGGACAGCTACAGAAATGGATTAAACACCAACTAGTAGAAGAACCTGACTGTTCTAAACTTGGGAAGAAAATTATAAATCAGAGTGTAACCTCAAAGAAAAATTATAAACCTTCACATCAAAATAAAACAGAGGACAAGCACAAATATTTAGAAAATACTAAAACAATAGCAATGAAGGAAGTGATAATATAATCCATAAATAAAATGAGCTCAGCACAGAAAATTACATGGAACAAAGAAATCAGCAGCACCATGAAAAAACACATAACAAAATGACAGCAACAAATTCATGCTTGTCGATAATTGCACTGAATATAAGTGAATTAAATGCACCACTCAAGACACAGAGAGTTGCAGAGTAGATAAAAAAACATAACCCATCAATATGCTGTTTACAAGAGACACACCTCAGAGACAAAGACAAAAATAGACTAAAAATCAAGCCTGAAAAAAGATATACCAAACAAATGGCAATCAAAAAAGAGCAGGAGAGACTATATTAATTTCTGGTAAAATTCACTTTAAAACAAAAACCACCATAAGAGACAACAAAGGACATTATATATTAATGTATACCCAGCAAAATATTAATGTAATATATATATGATTAATTATATATATTAATGGATCAATTGAACAAGAGGACATAACAATAATAAATATGTATGCACCCAATTAAAGAGCCCCAAAATACATAAATCACACCTTCACAGAATTGAAAAGACAAATACATGACTCCACAGTCATAGTAGACTTTAATACACCACTTTAAATCAAAGATAGAACAACTAGAAAGAAACTCAACAAAGACGCAGAAGAACTAAACAATACAATCCACCAACTTGACCTTGTAGACACCTACAGAACACTTCACACAACAACAACACAATGTACATTCTTTTCTGGGGGACATGGAACATTCTCCGGGATAGACCGTATGTTAGGCCACAAAGCAAGCCTTAATAAACTTAAAAACATTGAAATATTGCAAAACATCTTCTCAGATCACAATGCTATAAAATTAGAAATTAACAATAGGAAGATCAATGGGAAAAGAACAAACACGTGAAAACTGAATGACACCCTCCTTAAAAATGACTAGGTGAGATTGTAGAGGGAGTTCCGGTAAGATGGCAGAATAGGCAGAAAGACTGCACAGACCCTCTTCAACAAAGAAAAGGGGAACCAATTAACACAGATACAGAAGATAATCCTGGACCCCTGAGCTTTGAAGGGAAGGATATAGAAGTGGACTAAACTCCAACTAGCAGAAGAATTTGCATGAAAATACCAAAAAAGGAGACATATGGAGCTGCGATCTGGCAGTGATCCTCATGGCGCAGACAGCTTGGATATTGCCGAGTGGTGGTAGGACCTAAGAACTAACCTAAAAATCAGCCCTGATACCCAGGGACTGCATGGAGGACTCCTCTAGTGGCTGGGGAATAAAAGGAGAAGCAGCAAAGAGGAAGGAGGGCTACTCTGTGGAATTTGCCTATCCAGAGGGCCCTGCCATTTTGAATGTTTACAAGCTGCTTGACCATTGTGGATATTTAAAGCGACAGCATTCTTCACATTCCAGGGACTCAAGAACAGGCTCCGCTTGCTGGGAACCACAAAGACATCCCGGACACACGGACTACTGGTGTGACATTCCCCTTGTTACTCTTATATCTCACACCCTCTTGGTGAACGGAGGTGCGGCCATCCCTCATTACCACCCACCTTCTAGGGTGGCAGGAATTCCATCACAGTCTGTGTGCTCCAAGGGAGCCTGGGTGCCCTGCCCCGCCCTGTCCAGATTTTTTTTTTCTTTTTTTTAGTTTGTTTGTTTTTGTCTGTTTAAAAACTACTACTGTTATTGTTACCTTTGTCATTTTTGTTATCATTCTTTATTCTTCCCTTCCCAGGTTCTAGTTTTCAGATTTTTTTCCTTGACTTGTTCCTGGTTCCAATTTTGTTTCCTTTTTTTTTTTTTCTCTTGTGGGTAACTTCATTCCTTCTTTTTCTTTTTACATTTTTCCCATTTTTTTATTCATTATTCTCCTTCTCTACTTTTTTCTCCTATCGCCCTCTCCCCAGATATTGTGGTGTTCTTTGGTTTTGTTTTTGTTCTTTTCCCTTTTCTCTTTTTTGGTTACTGTTCCTGTGTGATTACACAGTGTGGTTTTTGGCCATTTGCTCTTATGTTTTTGTTTTGTTTTGTTTTTTCAAAAGTTACACTTATTAATATCAGTATTGATCATATCAGAAAGTCTTTGAGAAGCTGTCAAATTCTTGGTTGTAGATGCAAGTTTTGTTTTAATTCTAAAAGTTCCGAAGTTCAAATTGTATCACTAGCAACAAATATTCAGTTGTCTTCCTTTAAGTGACAGGTTCTCTTCCCAGGTTTTTAAAAAAATGTCTGCCAAATACTCAAGTCTTAATTTCCACAGTTTGTCTGGAATTTTCTCTTTAAAGAAAAAATAGTGTTACAGAAAAAAGGATAAAAGTGGCTAGTTTAGCTTACAACTCAAACAATTACACACATGTGTTTCTTCAAGACAACCGTCATGATTTGTTTTGCAGCATGAATGCTTCCTGTGTCCTTACATCTCATTACAGAATATTAAAAAGATCTGTATTTGGGATTGAGACTTAATAAAATTAATACATTTACTAGTTCATTAAGACATTTTTTTTTCTTTTTATTGTGATTTGGGTGAAGATTTACAGAGCAAATTCACTTTCCATACACCAGTTCACATATACTTTGTCTCATGTCATTGACCACAGTTTACCACAATGCAACAGCTCCCCTTCCACTTCCTCTCCATAGTTACCTCTTCCCAGTGTCCATCCCTCCATACACTCCTGCCCCCTGAGCTGTCTCCCTTCTTTCTCCCATGATTGCTCTCTCCAAGGAATGTATCTACTTCAGGTAATTGTTCAACTCATATGCCTGTCTTTTGTTTGGCTGGAAACCACAGGTGTGGGTTCAATTCCAGACCTGAAGGGCAGCTAGGGGCCATAGTCTCAC
>NW_006921861.1:1226739-1246774 GCF_000298275.1 Orycteropus afer afer | reverse complement strand
CAGTGTCACTATGGGAGGTACCCCCAGTAAATCTACTGTGTTAGAAAACATGATCAAAAATTTTCCAAAGGGATTTAAAGAAGATTATGGTGTTAGCCTCAGTCCATCTAGGTTAAGAATCTTTTATGAGACCCATCCACCAGAGCACCCGACTTCCTCTTTTTCTGACCACCTGAATCTCTTTCATCCCCACCTCATAGACCACCCCCTTATTCAGGACAGGCACTTTCATCTCCACCTCCTGTTAACCCCACTGCATCCTCTCCACCACCCCCAGCTTCCTCTTCGCTAACTTATCTGGATGCCACTTCCCCGGTGTCCTTTTTTACCCTTCTTGGCAAGCAGCCACACCCCTTCTCTGTCCCTTACCTAGAGTGACTGACTTTGAAGGTGCTGTCCATGTCCATATTCCTTTCTCCCTCACCTCTTATCTCAGATTGAAAACGTCTGCGTTCCCTTTCTCACAATCCCACCACCTACATTAAGGAATTTCATTACCTCTCTCAAGCCTATGATTTAACTTGGCATGACATTTATGTCATTCTTTCTTCCACTTTAAATTCTGACAAAAGGGAACGTGTTCTTGGGGCTGCTGGAGAACATGCCAATCAAACTCATTTAACTGACTCTACCATGCCAGTGGGTCCAGAAGCTGTTTCTTCTGGGAATACCAGAAGATGGGAATACCAACTAGACACCCAATCTGGGCGGAATGACCTCAGTCACAGAGACAAAATGCTCCAATGTCTCCTAGCAGGCCTACAGGCTGTTTCACATAAAGCTGTTAACTTCGACAAACTGTGGGAGATTACTCAACTCCCTAATAAAAACCCAGCAACTTTTCTTAATGGCCTCATTGAGGCCCTTTTACAATATACTGGCTGAGACCCAACTTCTCAGGCAGGAGCTACTGTTTTAGCTACTTACTTTATCACCCAATCTGCCCCTGATATTAGAAAGGAACTGAAAAAGGCAGAGGAGGGCCCCTAGACTCCCATCCGAGACCTGGTGAATATGGCCTTTAAAGTCTTTAACACTCGGAGGAACAAGCTGAGGCAGATAGGGAATCCCCCCACTCACCAGAAGGCTAATTTACAAGCCTAAACCTTAGTGGCAGCCCTGAGGCTGGCACCTACTCAACCAGCCAGAAGCAACCTTCCAACAGGAGCCTGTTCTAAATGTGGAGAGGAAGGCCACTGTGCCAGCTGTTGTCCACATCCACGACAACCTTCTAGACCTTGTCCGGCGTGTGGTAAGAAAGCACATTGGAAGAGTGACTGTCCCTCGGTGCCAGGACACGGAGGGTCAGTCCCTCCAATCCCTGACCCACCATTGACTGTTTTGGGTCTGGCAACTGACGACTGAAGAGGCCCTGACTCATCCACCACAATCACTCTCGCTGAGCCCAGGGTAACACTCAAGGTAGTGGGTAAATTGACATATCCTTCTTGGTCGATACGGGGGATACCTATTCTGTCTTACCTTCCTTCCCAGGACAATTATATCCCTCCTTGGTCTCAGTGATGGGAATTGATGAATACCCCTCCAAACTCCAGGTAACAGGTCCTGTCACATGCCTCATAGACAACAGAATTATTACACACTCCTTTCTAGTAATGCCTACCTGCCCCACCCCACTTTTAGGAAGAGACCTTCTTTTTAAGTTAGGGGTCACCGTACACTGGGCTCAGGACCCTCAGCACTACTTCTACTACCATTAATCTCTACTCTACCCTCCACACTGAACCCTCCTTTACCTCCTGATTTAGCAGAAACGTTTGCAGCAGTATATTGACAGAGAACTTCCAGAGGTTCAAGCCGGATTCAGAAGAGGACGTGGAACAAGGGATATCATAGCTGTTGTCAGATGGATCTTGGCTCAAGGCAAAGAATACCAGAAAGAGGTTTACTTGTGTTTTATTGACTATGCAAAGGCATTTGATTGTGTGGATCATGACAAATTATGGATAACATTGAGAAGAATGGGAATCCCTGAGCACTTGATTGTACTCATGAGGAATCTGTACCTTGACCAGGAGGCTGTCGTTCAAACAGAACAAGGGGACACTACATGGTTTAAGATCAAGAAGGGAGTGCGTCAGGGTTGTATTCTTTCTCCACACTTATTCAATCTATATGCTGAGCAAATAATCCGAGAAGCTGGACTATATGAAGAAAAACGTGGTATCAGGATTGGAGGAAGAATCATTAACAACCTGAGATATGCAGACGATACAACTTTGCTTGCTGAAAGTGAGGATGACTTAAGGCACCTACTGATGAAGGTTGAAGAATACAGTCTGCAGTATGGATTACATCTCAACATAAAGAAAACAAAAATCCTCACAACTGGACCAATGAGCAGCATCACAATCAATGGAGAGAAGATTGAGGTTGTCAAGGAATTCACATTGCTTGGTTCTACAGTCGATGCCAACGGAAGCAGCAGTCAGGACATTAGACGACGTGTAGCATTGGGAAAGTCAACTGCGAAGGAACTGTTTCAAGTGCTGAGGAGCAAGGATATCTCCTTGAGGACTAAGGTGCGCCTGACACAAGCCATGATATTTCCAATCACCTTGTATGCATGTGAGAGCTGGACAATGAATAGGGAAGACCGAAGAAGAGTTGATGCTTTTGAGTTGTGGTGCTGGCGAAGAATGCTGAAAGTACCATGGACTGCTAAAAGAACTAACAGATCTGTCCTGGAGGAAGTGCAGCCAGAATGCTCCTTGGAAGCAAGAATGGCCAGACTTCGTCTCACCTATTTTGGTCATGTTGTCAGAAGGGACCATTCCCTGGAGAAGGATGTCATGCTTGGTAGGGTGGAGGGTCGACGAAAGAGGGGGAGGCCTTCAACGAGATGGATTGATACGGTGGCTGCGATGATGGGCTCGAGTATAGCAGGGATTGTGGGGCTGGTGCGGGATCGGGCAGTGTTTCGTTCTGCTGTGCATGGGGTCGCTATGAGTCGGAAACGACTCGACGGCACTTAACAACAACAACAACAACAACATTGTGTGGGACATTTCTACTCCTGCTATTGCTACTCACCATTCACCTGTTATTATTCATTTAAAAGACCCCTCACATTTTCCCTCTAGACCCCAATTTCTCATCTCCCTGACACACAGGCAAGGACTGAAAACTCTTATTCAGTGTCTCTTATCTAAAGGTCTTTTAATTCCTACACATTCACCCTATAATACTCCCATCCTACCGATAAGAAAATCTGACGACTCATACCTCTTAGTGCAAGATTTACACCTTATTAAATGAAGCTGTAATACCCCTACACCCTGTTGTTCCTAACCCTTATACACTACTTTCTCGCATAAAGATGCCTTCTTTACCATTCCACTTGATCCAACTTGTTATCAGACAGAAATTACAATACCCATTACTCCCGAATCAGTATCTTATACTTAGTTCCCCTATGCCTGTTTTACATACGACCAATCCTCTGCAGGTTATAAATATCTCCCTTCCACCTATGATAGATACTATTACTGGTCATGTAGGAGACATGATACCTTTGAAAGTACCAAGTCTAAATATTTATTTAAGAGCGAGGGACATGGGTCTGGATCATTTTTTAGTAAAGACAGTAACCTGTATCTCCACATTCATGACCCTTGGGACACCACATGGGTGTCAGGGTCGAGGGCAAACTGTATACTTCAAGTTCTAACTCTACCCTCAGGAACCATCTATATAGCACGGGAATACATTGCAACCCTCCACACTTCCATACATATCTCCACCAGCATATCCCAAGCGGAACAGACTGAACAGGAACAAATCCTGGGAACTCCCAAAATAGTCCAGTTTCTTCCTGGATACAGATCATTCAACACACTCTATACTTCCTCAATTATTCCCATGCCTTACCCAATATTTCATACTATTTCCTTTGTGCTTCACTTCAACGACACTTACTTGCAGCCGTACCTGTTAATTCTACTCAACTATCACCTACAACCACTCCCAATCCTTCCTGCACCACTCCTCCATTACAAGTGCCTCTTTGAGAACCTGAAACTCTTAACCAGACACATCCTTCCCGAGTTTGTTTTTTCACCAACAACACTTTATCTACACTCCTGCGGCATGGCTTTTACTCACTGACCATTTCTATCGTGTCCTATACCTCTGCAACACCTGGCACTCACTTTTGGTGTAATGGAACTTTAACTAAATGTTTAAACTCCACCACTCCAGGCCCCTGCTTGCCAGTAACAATAGGACCCCAACTCACTCTATATGGGGAATCCGAATTTTCCTGGCTACTATGAGTCGGGGCCGACTCGACGGCACATAACAACAACAACAACAACATGTGGAACCAGAACCAAAAGAGTTGCTTTTCTACCTATCATGGTGGGCCTCAGTTTAACCTCTGTTTTTGCAGCAGCAGGAATAGCAGGAGGAATAGCCTTGGAACTTAGTATAATATCAGCCCAAGATTTTCAAACCCATCTGGAGGTAATACTTGAAACCACTACAGATTCCCTGGCCTCCCTCCAGTGGCAACTAACTTCTTTAGCCCAAGTTACTTTACAGAATCGAAGAGCCTTAGACCCACTAACAGCGGAAAAAGGTTGAACTTGCCTCTTTCTTAAGAAAGAATGCTGCTATTATATCAACGAATCCGGTCTGGTGGAACAAAACGTCAACACACTGACTCGAATGAGTGAGGAACTACGTAATAGACACCGAACAGGAACCTCACCATTTGAATGGCTCCGATCACCACTGACAGCCTGGTTACTACCCCTTATAGGACCTCTTTTACTAATAAGTCTCTTTGTTTTCTTTTCGCCCCTTGCCTCCTTAGATTCCTCCAAAACCGGCTCAAAGAAATGTCTGGAGTAACTGTCAACCAGTTACACCTACACCCGTATACTCGCCTACTAACTGACCCCACTGACTCTGGCCTATAACCCTACTCCAACCCCATACAGCAGGAAGTAGCCAGAATGATAACATTGCCGTTTTATCATCAAAAAGGCCGGAATGTCAAGCGGGAATGCAGCGCCGGTCAGGAGGGTAAAAGATTGAACAGGAAGAAGCTACAAACAGGCCAACCTGAATGCAGCTTCCGCCTGATTGGTTCCTCCCTTATTTTGAACCAGCACAGGTCCTCCCCCCTCCCTTAACGACTATGCTAATGAGGTGCTTTCACCTGATTGGTTCCCACATTTTTCCTTCTGTCCCCACTCAGATCTGCTATGCAACCATATAAACCTCTCCGTCTCCCCCCCCCCCCCCCGCAGTCCTGGTGGCGCAACTTCTCAGGCCTCTCTCAGGGACCCGTGAACCTCACCTGGGCCCCTCTCAGGGACCCGTAAACCTTGCAGGGAGTGCAGAATAAAAACTTCTCTTTAACCCCCGCCCCACCCCCCAAAAAAAAAAAAAAAAAAGCTGGAAATAGAAATACCATTTGACCCATTCATTCCATTACTAGGAATACATCCTAAAGAAGTGAGAGCCATGACAAGAACAGACATATGCACACCCATGTTCATCACAGCACTATTTACAATAGCAAAAAGTTGGAAACAATCTAGGTGTCCATCACCTGAGTAATGGATAACCAAATTATGGTACATACACACAATGGAATACTATGCAAGACTAAAGAATAATGTAGAATCTGCAAAACACTGCATAATGTGGATGAACTTGGAGGACATTGTGCTGAGTGAAATAAATCAATCACAGAAGGACATATATTTTATTAGTCTGTTATTGTAAAAGTCAAGGAACGGTTTACATATGGAAGGAAATTTTCTTTGTTGGTTACCAGGGGTGGGAGGGGAGGGGAGGGAACACTGTTAGATAGGTAGAGATAAGTATTGATTTGGGTGAAGAGAAGGGCAATGTACCAAATGTGAGTGATCAACATGGTGGCATGAGGAAGAGGAGACATAGACAGGTACATGGGAGGTGCAGACAACAAAAATGAACCCTTTTGCACATACAGTACTGCATTGTCAGTGAAGGCAAACATGAGTATATGGGTGGACAGGTGGGTGGACAGGCTGAACTGTTAGGTAGGTCTATGCAGCAGGGAGTGTACCCAAGACCATGTATTGGGTTGGCAGACAATGGTCCTACAAGTGTATTTGTATGTTCTGTAAGAATTCCCAGGGGTATAGTAGAGCTGACAAGGGACAAGGTTGTAGTCACTTCTTGGTTACAGCCAGCTACCCAGAGGGAGTGAGCATTTGAACCTGTGAGCTTGGGACCATAGTCACAGGGGACATCAAGCTCAATTGGCATAACTTACTACACAAACATTGTTCTACCTTCTACTTTGGCTAGTAGCAACTGGGATCTTAAAAGTTTGCAAGCAGCCATCTAGATGCAACAATGCGTCTATCCTCGTCCAGAGCAAAGAAGAATGAAGAAAACCAAAGATTCATGGAAACTATTAGTCCTCATGACTGGTACACCATGTGATCCTCAGCCTATAAGACTATGAGACCAGAAGAACTAGATGGTGCCCGGCTACCACTGTCAACCGCTCAGAGGGGATCTACGTAGGAGATGCTGGATAGAGAGGAAGAACAATGTGGAACAAAACTCAAAATCATTTGGGGAAAAAAAAAAAGGTAGGGACCAGGTTTTCTGGTCTGATAGAGCCTGGTGGAACCCCTGAGACTATGGCCCCTACCGGCCCTTCAGGTCCAGAATTGAACCCACACCTGTGGCTTCTAGCCAAACAAAAGATAGGCATAATATGTACCTGAGGTAGATACACTCCTTGGAGAGAAGACTCGTAGGAGAATGAAGGGCTGTTTATGAACAGGGAGACAGTTCAGGGGGCAGGAGTGCATGGACAATGGACACAGGGAAGAGGTAGCTATCGGGAGGAAGTGGGAGGGGAGGTGTTGCATTGGGGTAAATTGTAGTTAATGTCATGAGACAATGTGTGTGTGAACTGCTGTATGGAAAGTGAATTTGCTCTGTAAACTTCCATTCAAATCACACACAAAAAAATGATTAAGTGATAGAAGAAATAAAAAATGAAATAAAAAAATTCCTTGAATCAAACAAGAATGAAAACACAACATACCAAAATCTTTGAGACACAGCAAAAGCAGTGATAAGAGGCTAATTTACAGCAATAAATGTACACATCAAAAAATAAACAAGAGCCAAAATAAACACTTTAACCCAAGATCTCCAACAATTAGAAGAAGAGCAGCAAAAAAAAAAGAGCCTACAGTCACCAGAAGAAAGGAAATAATACAGATTTGAGCAGAAACAAAAGAAACAGAAAATAGACAAGAGAAAAAATCAACAAGACTAGAAGTTGATTTTTTGGAAAAGATTAATAAAATTGACAAACCTTTGGCAATTTTAACAAAGGAAGAGAAGGAGAGAATACAAATAACACAAATAAGGAACTAAATGGGTAATGTCACAACAGAACCATCAGAAATTAAAGTGATAATATCAGGATACTATTAAGAACTATACTCCAACAAATTTGAAAATCTAGAAGAAATGGGCAGATTTCTAGAAACATACTAATTACTGAAACTAACACAGACTGAGGTGTAAAATTTAAACACACCCATAACAAAAGAAGAAATTGAACAGGTCATAAAAAATTACCAACAACAAAAAAAAAAAGCCCTGGCCCAGATGGTTTCACTGGAGAATTCTACGCAACATGCAGAGAAGAACTGACACAAATCATACTCAAACTATTCCAGAACATAGAAAAGGATGGAATTCTCCCAAATTCATTTTATTAACCAAGTATAACTTTGATACTAAAAGCAGGCAAAGACATCACTAAAAAGGAAAACTATAGACCAATACCCCTCATAGAAATTTTCAACAAAATCCTAGGCAATAGACTCCAACAGCATATCAAAAGAATAATACCAATCGACACAGAAAAGGCATTTTATAAAATCCAACACCCATTCCTGATAAAAGTTCTCAGCAAAATAGGAATAGAAGGGAAATTGCTCAACATAATGAAGAGCATATATACAAAACAAACAGCCAACATTATTCTCAATGGAGAGAGACTGAAAATATTCCCCTTGTGAACAAGGAACCAGACAAGGATGCCCTTTATCACCACTTCTATTCAACATTGTATTGGAAGTCCTAGCAGGACAATAAGGCAAGAAAGAGAAATCAAAGGCATGGAAAGAAAGAAGTAAAACTATCCCTATTTGCTGATGATGTGACCCTGTACATAGAAAACCCAAGAGACTTGGCAAGAAAACTGCTGGAACTAATTGAGAGATATAGCATAGTGGCATGATACAAGATACAAATCCAACACAAACATCAGCAAAGAGATTGCTGAAAAAGAAATAAGGAAATTAATACCATTTACAATAGCTACCAAAAAAATTAAAATACTTGGGAATAAATTAAATACTTGGAAATAAATCTCACTAGGGACACAAGACGTGTACAAAGAAAACAAAACACTACTTGAAGAAACCATAAGAGATCTACATAAATGGAAGAACATATCATGCTTGTGAGTAGGAAGATTGAACATTGTGAAAATGTCAGTACTACTCAAAGCAATCTATACATTCAAAGCAATCCCAATCCAAATCCCATCAACATTCTTTAAGGATATGGAAAAAAACAATCTCTAATTTTATATGAAGAGGAAAGAGACCTCGGATAAGCAAAGCACTGTTGAGGAAGAACAACAAAATAGGAGGTGTCACACTCCCAGATCTCAAAAGCTACTATATAGTCACAGTAGTCAAAACAGCCTGATATTAATATAATGACAGACAGATAGACCAGTGGAATAGAATTAAGAACCCAGAAATAGATGCATCGATCTATGGTCAGCTGACTGTTGACAAAGGGCTGAAATCAATTAAGTTGGTAAGAAACAGTCTCTTTTAACAAATGGTGCTGTTAAAACTTGATATCCATTTGCAGAAAAATTAAACCAGATATGTACCTCACACCATACACAAAAACTAACTCCAGATGAATCAGACTTTAATGCAACACCAAACTATCAAGTTCCTAAAGGAAAAAATACAGGCAAATTTAAGGGCCCTAATTTATAGCATAAATAGACTATCAAGCAGAACCCAAAATACACAAACAGCAGAAGATAAACTAGATGAATAGGACCTTCTGAAAATTAAATTTTTATGTGCTTCAAAAGACTTCTCCAAAAGAGTTAAAAGAGAACCTTCAGATTGGGAAAGAATATTCAGCAATGACATACCTGACAAGAAACTTATCTCTAAAATGTATAGAAAAATGGGCAGAAGACATGAATAGATACTTCACTAAAGAAGATATTCAGGTCACCAACAAACATATGAAGAAATGTTCATGACCATTAGCCATTGTTGTTGTTAGGTGCCATCAAGTCGACTCTGACTCATAGCGATCCTGTGTACAACAGAACAAAACACTGCCTGGTCCTGTGCCAGCCTCACAATTCTTGCTCTACTTGAGCCCATAGTTGCAACCATTGTGTCAATCCATCTTGTTGAGGGCCTTCCCCTTTTTCATTGACCCTCCACTTTACCAAGCATATCCACTTTACCAAGATATCCTTCTCCAGGGAATGGTCCCTTCTGACAACATGACCAAAATATTTGGCCATTCTCTCTTCCAAGGAGCATTCCAGCTGCACTTCCTCCAGGACAGGTTTGTTAGTTCTTTTGGCAGTCCATGGTACTTTCAGTATCCTTTGCCAACACCGCAACTCAAAAGCATCAACTCTTCCTTGGTCTTCCTTATTCATTGTCCAGCTCTCACATACATATGAGGCAACTGAAAATACCATGTCTTGGGTTAGGCACAACTTAGTCTTCAAAGAGACACCTTTGCTCTTCAAAATAACAATGAGATACCATCTTGCCCCAACATTAATTGCAAAATTCAACAAGACAGAAAATAATAAATGCTGGGGTGGATGTGGAGAGATTGGGACTCTCATACACTACTGGTGGAACTGTAAAATGATACAACCACTGTGGAAAGCAGTATGGCAGTTCCTTAAAAAGTTGGAATTAGAAATACCATTTGATCCAGGAATTCCATTACTAGGAATATATCCTAAAGAAGTGACAGCCAGAACAAGAACAGATATATGCACACCCATGTACATCACAGCATTATTTACAATAGCAAAACAATGAAAACAACCTAGGTGCCCATCAAGAGACGAATGAATGACCAAACTATGATATATACACACAATGGAATACTATGCAACACTAAAGAGCAATGTGGAATCTGCAAAACACCGCCTAATGTGGATGAACTGGGAAGACATTATGCTGAGTGAAATAAGTCAATTACAGAAGGACAAACGCTGTATTAGTTCATTATTGTAAAAAGTTAAAGAAAGGTGATGGGAGGGAAAAGAACGCTGCAAAAGTTAAAATAAATAAATAAGAAAAAAAGAAGAAATGATACCAATTCTCTACAATCTCTTCCTTAGAATGATAGGTGAAGAACATTTCATAATTCACTGTAAGAGGCACACGTTACCCTAATACCAAAACCACACAAAGACATTAATGAGATGGAAAATTATAGATGAATAATACTCATGAACATAGATGCAAAGATCTTCACCAAAATATTAGCAAATCAAATTCAACAATTTAAAAAAAGAATTATACACCATGATCAAGTAGGATTTATTCTTGGTATGCAAGACCAAGAACGTTGAATGTTCAACAAATGTTGAACTTTAACATTCAAAAATCAATTAATATAATTTATCACATTGGCAGGCTAAAATGAAAACTTATATGATCATATCAATAAATGCATAAAAGTTATTTGACAAAATCCAACACCAATCCATGATTTAAAAAAAAAAAAAAAATCCCTCAATAAACTAGGAATAGAAGGGAACTTCCTCAACTTGATAAAGAACATCTATAAAAAAAAAAAAAATCTACATCTAACATTATACTTAATGGTGAGGAACATGATGCTTTTTACCTAAGATTGGGAACAAGACAAAGATGTTTCCTTTCATTCCTCCTATTCAATGCCATACTGCAAGTCCTAGACTAATACAATAAGACAAGAAAGAAATAAAAATTATATACTGGTGCCCAGCTATCACTAGCAACCGTTCTGACAGGGGACACAATATATGGTCCCAGATAGAATGGGAGGAAAATATAGAACAAAACTGAAATTCCTAAAAAAGTCCAGAGTTACTGGACTGGTAGAGAGACTAGAGGAACCCAAGACTATAGCCCTGAGGTACCCTTTAAACAAATAATAGATTGGTTCATAAAATCATCTACATGAGAGCCAATGGTCAACATTTACCCTAAAGCAAAGATGAAAAGGTTAGTGTGGGGTGAAGTGGGGCAGAAAAACTAGGTTAATGGAAACAGAACAATCAGAATGGAAATAATGAGAATACCAACACATTGTGAAAAATATAACCAATGTCACTGAACAATATATATAGAAATTGTTAGATGAGAACCTAATTTACTGTGTAAACTTTCACCAAAAACACAATAAACTATTAGATTTTTTTTAAAAAAAAAAGTATACAGACTGAAAAGAAAGAAATATTCCCAGATGATATGATTGTCTACATAGAAAATCCTAAAGAATTAACAAAAATTTCCTGGAACTAATAAGCGATTATAACAAGGTTGCAGGATCCAAGATTAATATACAGTGAGTTATGAAATGTTCCTTTAACTATTATTTTAAGGAAGATATTGTAAAGAATTGGTATCATTTGTTCTTTCTTTCTTATTTTTTATTTTAATTTTTGTAGTGTTCCCTCCCCTTCCATCACCTTTCCTTGACTCGGTACAAGGCAAGATTAATATACAAAAATCAATTGTTTTCCTATATATCAACAATGAACAATTAAAATTTGAAATTAAAAGCACACCATTTATATTAGCACCAAAAAAATGGAATATTTAGGTCTATATCTAACAAAATATGTGTAAAATCTAGAAAAGGAAAACTAAAATTCTGATAAAATAAATGAAAGATATAAATAAATGGAGAGATAGTTTATACTCACAAATAGAAAGATTTAATATTATTAAGATATCAATTCTTCCCAGCTCAATCTTTAGATTCAACACAATTCCAATAAAAATCTTAGCACATCATGTTGCAGATATTGGCAAACTAATTCAAAACTTTATATGGAAATGCAAAAGGCTCACAATAGCAAATGTAATACTGAAAAAGAGAGTTGGAGAAGTGACATTACCTAACTTGAAGATTTATAAAGCTACAGTGACCACCACAGTGGTACTGGTGAAAGAATAAACACATAGATCAATGGAATAGAATAAGAACCCAAATATAGACCCACAGAAACTGAAACTGATCTTTGACAAAAAAGTAAAAGTTATTCAGTGGAGAAAGGACAGTCTTTTCAACAAATGGTGTTGGAACAACTGGATATCCACATGTAAAAGAAAAAAAAGTAAAAAGAACTTAGACACTGATCTTACACTTTTCATAAAATTGACTCAAAATGGATCACAGATTTATATATATAATGCAAACTATACAATTTCTAACAAATATCATAGGAGAAAACTTAGGTAACCTTGGGTTTTACAATGAGTTTTTAGATATAACACCAAAATTACAATCCATAAAGGAAAAATTGATAAGTTGCACTTCATTAAAATTAAGTTTCTGCTTTGTGAAATATACTGTTAAGAGAATGAAAAGGCAAACCAAGTTTGGAGGAAATATTTGCAAAACACAAATCTGATAAAAGACCTACATCCAATAGAGGCAAAGAACACCTATACGTCATAAATAAGAAAAAACAAACCAAATTTTAAAATGGGCAAAAAATATGAAAACAAATCTCACCAAAGAAGATATACAGATGTGAAATAAATGTTTGAAAAAAACATTCAAATGATCTATAATTAGGGAATTTAAAAAATTAAAGCAACAAAGGAATATCATTACATACTCGTTGTTGTTGTTATGTGCCGCCGAGTCGGACCCAACTCATAGCGAACCCTCCTTGGGTTTCCGAGGCAGTATCACTATGGAAGTAGATTGCCCCATCTTCCTTCCAAGGAGTGGCTGGTGGGTTTGAACCGCCAGCCTTCTCGTTAGCAGTCAAGTGACCTAAGCACTACACTATCAGAGCTCTGACATACTCATTGTTTGTTGTTGTTTTATGTGCTATTGAGTCAGACCAGACTCATAGCGACCCCTCCTTGGGTTTCTGAGGCAGTATCACTACAGAAGTAGATTGTCCCATCTTCCTTCCCAGGAGTGGCTGATGGGTTTGAACCGCCAGCCTTCTAATTAGCAGTCAAGTGCCTTATGCACTACACTACCAGCGCTCCATTAGAATGACTAAAATTCCAAACACTGAAAACATCAAATCTTGGTGAAGATGTAGAGCAATAGGAACTCTCATTGATTTCTGGTGGGAATGCAAAATGGTTCAAACATTATGGAAAACTGTCTGGCAGCTTCTTACAAAGTTAAACATGGACTTAGTACATGATCCAGCGATTACATTTGTAGGCAAATTTACTCAAATGAGTTGAAAATTTATACCCACACAAAAACCTGCACATGCAAGCAACTGGTATACCAGGCAATCCTTAGCCTATATGACTGAGACCAGAAGAACTAGATGGTGCCTGACTACCACTATCAACCACTTGGAAGGGGATCGATGTAAGAGATCCTGGATAGAATGGGAGAACAATGTGGAACAAAACTCAAAATCATTTTAAACAAAAGGGGAGGGGGACCAGCTTTGCTGGTCTGATAGAGCCTGATGGAACTACTGAGACTATGGCCCCTAGCTGCCCTTCAGGTCTGGAATTGAACCCACTCCTGTGGCTTCCAACCAAACAAAAGATAGGCATATGAGCTGAATATTTACATTAGGTAGTAGATACACTCCTTGGAGAGGTCAATCATGAGAATAGAAGGGCTATGTATGCACAGGGAGACAGCTCGGGAGGCAGGAGTGCATGGAAGGGAAGGACACAAGGAAGAGGTAACTATGGGGGAGGAAGTGAGAGGAGAGCTATTGCATTGTGGGAAACTGCAATCAATGTCCTGAGACAAAGTGTATGTGAGCTGCTGTATGCAAAGTGAATTTGCTCTGTAAACTTTCACCCAAATAACAATAAAAAAAAAATTTTTTTAAAGTGCACATGAATGTTTTTAGCAGCTTTATTCATAATTGCCAAAAATTAGAAGCAACCAAGAAATCCTTAGATAGATAAATGGATAAATAAACTGGTATATACATTAAATAGCTTATTGTTCGATGATCAAAAGAAATGAGCTATCAAGCTACAAAAGGACATAAAGGAACATTAAATGTATGTTGCTAAATGAAAGAAACTAGTCTGAAAATCCTATATATTATACAATCCAAATACATGACATTATGGAAAATGTAAAACTATAGAGATAGTTTAAAATCAGCAGTAGCCAGAGGCCAGAAGGAAGAAGGGATGAGTAGGTAGAGCACAGGGCATTATTAGAGCAGTGAAACTATTCTTCATAGTATTGTAATGGTGGACACATGACACTACGTATTTTTCAAAACCTGCAGAACTGTACAACACAAAGAGTGAATCTTAATGTGAACTATGGACTTTAATAATAATATCAATATTGATTCATCAATTATAGCAAATGTACCACACTAATGCAATACGTTAATAAAAGGAGAAGCAATGTGCAGGGGAGATGGGATAAATAGGAACCCATTTTACTATTTGTACAATTCTTCTGTAAACCTAAAACTGCTCTAAAAAGTAAAGATAATGTCCTCCTATTGTTATTGTGCTGGTGTGTATGATCAGGTGTCAGCAGACAAACAGGAATATACACATGACCATAGATAGATTTGGCTGATGATATTCCTACATGAGTATTTGTATGTGCTACAAAAATATCCATATACATTATAGAACTAACAGGGGACAAGGTTGGGGTAGCTTCTTACTGACAACCAAGCACCTCAAGGGAGTGATCTGCCAGGCCTCCAGGTTTGAGATCATGGGCTTGGGACATCAAGCTTAATTGACACATCAAAAGTTAAATCAAGTTACTGCTATCAAGTTGAATCTGACACATAGAGATCCCTCCTTGGGTTTCCAAGGCAGTATCACTATGGAAGTAGATTGTCCAATCTACTGCCAGCCTTCTGGTTAGCAGTCAAATGCCTTAGGCACTATACCAGCAGAGCTCCCAATTGACACAACATAACCAAAAAACCCAAACTCATTGCCGTCGAGTTGATTCAACTCATAGCGACCCCTCCTTGGTTTTCCAAGGTGATATCTCTATAGAAGTACATTGCCCAATCTTCACAAAGTATGCAAAAATACTGTTCTACATTTTATTTTGGTGAATAGGAACTAGGATCTTAAAAGTTATGAGCAGCCACGTAAGATGCAATTATTGGTCTCTCCTGGTATGGAGCAAAGAAGAGTGAAGAAAATCAATGACTTATGGAAACAATTAGTACAAAGTACTACTAGACCATGGGAACCTCAGCCTACATGACCCTGAGACCAGAACTAGATGGTACCTGACTACCAATGCCAACCACTCACAAAGGGATCAAAATTGGAGATCCTGGATAGTGGAAGGAAAAATCTGGAACAAAATTCAAAAACACAAAAATAACCAGAATTACTGGTCAGATAGAGACTGGTGAAACCCCTGAGACTATGGCCCTGGGCTACCCTTCAGGCCTGAAACTGAATTCACTCCCATGGGCTAGCTCTCAGCCAGACAATAGAAAGGCTGAATATCCACCCCAGGGAGAGGCACCCCTTAGAACAGTCAACCATGAGAGATCAGAAGGGCAGCTTTTGCATAGGGAAAAAGCTAGACAGACAGAAATACATAGGTAGGAAGGACACAGGGAAGGGGTAACCACAGAGAGGAGGTGGAAGGAGAGCTGTTCCATTGTTCCAGTGGGGCTTGTAATCAGTGCTGTGAAACAAAATGTGTATGAACTACTGGATGTAAAACAAACCTTCTTTGTAAATTTGCACTCAAATCACAACAAAAACTTTTTAAAATAAAATAAAAAGTAAAGTCGAATTATAAAAAAAGACTTCGGTCTTCTCTGATGGAGACTCCAAACAGCCATTGGGTCTTCTTTTATGACTGCTTGACCTATGGACTTCAGACTTGTTTAGCCAGCCTCCACAATTGAGTAAGGCAAGTCCACGTAATAAATTCATATGTACACAACACACACACACACAATTTGTCTGCTTCTTTACTCAAATTCTGCCAAACACATCCATATTATCTTCTACAGCTGTATTGTTTTGCCTATCCCATTTAAATCTAGGTCCACCTGGAGTTGACTTTTGTATATGATGTGAGATATAGGTCATTTTGGTTTTCTGCTTAGATATTCAGTAATACTTGCACCACTGATTAAAAAGTCTTTCTTAACCTACTGCTTTGCCACTTTTGTCATAAATCAGGAGTGCATATAACCTGTCTGAATTTTCTAAGCTGATCTGCTTTGGCCACAATTTCAAATTTGCTGCTACTTTCAATAATTTTGTCAGACTTTATGACAAAATCTCTGAATATTAATTTGCCACTTGTATTACCCTATAATCAAACCTATCTTTCCTTCCCTCTGGTACGGTAGATGCTCATTAAATCTTGTGGGGTTTTTTCCCTTTTCTATACTTTGGGAAACAGAGAACCTTAGAGTTGAGCTACAGGATGGCTAGTTTTCCAGACAAAGGGGGCATACCAAAAAATACCAAACTCATTGCCATCAAGTCAATTTCAACTCATAGTCACCCCTCCTTGGGCTTCCAAGGCATATCTCTAATGGAAGTAGATTACCCAGTCTTCCTTCAGTAGAGTGGCTGGTGGGTTTGAACCGCCAGCCTTCTGGTTAGCAGTCAAATGACTTAGGCATTATGCCACCAGAGCTCCTAGAGCTCCCATAGAGATGGTGAAATTGTTCCCTCAACTCCAGATGACTTTGCTGAGAGAGAGGTAGGTGACAGATTAAAACTCTAGACATGGGGGTGACTGAGCATCACACATATAAATATAAGTTACATATATGTACCTTATTTAAAAGTGTGACTCATTGCAATTATTAATGTCCTATAAAAACATTCCTTTATCATCCTGTCTGTGCTACCAGACCTTGTCCATGTAAAGGTGGGGTCTCTTCCACAGTGTCATCCAAGCTGATGTACAGTAGCAGACCCTGTTCTTTTTTGTTAAATGTTATGACCAATGAACGGCCTCTTGTCTGCTACCTCCTCTTTCACCTGGATGCTGTGCTGAATGCACAGTGAGTAGGTGCTGCACAAATGAGTTTGTTGCTGTTTTTTGTTTGTTTTAAATTTTATTGTGATAAAAAAGTAAACACACACACACACACACACACATATACACACCAGAATACCAAAACAATAAATACACTGCCATTGATTTGATTTTGACTCGTAGCAAGCTATAGGACAGAGTAGATCTGCTTCACAGGGTTTTCAAGGCTGTAATTTTTTGTTTGTTTTTAATTGTGATTTGGGTGAACGTTTATAGAGCAAATTCATTTTCCATACAGCAGTTCATACACATTTTGTTTCATGGCATTGACTTCAATTCCCCACAATATAACAGCTCTCTTCCCACTTTTTCCCTGTAGTTACCTCTTCTCTGTGTCCTTCCCTTCCATGCACTCCTGCCCCATGAGCTGTCTCCCTGTGCAAACTCTGCTGTTCTGTTCTCTCAGAATTGATTACGCCAAAGAGTATATCTACCTGATGTAAATATTCACCACATATGCCTGTTTATTGCTTGACTGGAAGCCAAAGGAATGAGTTCAGTTCCAGACCTGAAGAGTAACTAGAGACCATACATTGCCCTTTTGATCTCCTATGATTGATCATTCTAAGGAGTGTATCTACCTGATATAAATGTTAACCCTATATGCCTGTCTATTATTTGATTATATAGGCTGAAGTTTGCATGGTCCACCAGTTCCATGGACTGTTTCCATGCACGTTTGGTTTTCTTCATTCTTCTTTACTCAGGACAAGGAGAGACCCATTCCTATAGCATCTAGATGACTGCTTGCAAGTGTTTTTATTTATTTAACCTACTGAAGGGTTTTTGTTTTTGTTTTTGTTCTAATTTTTATTGTGATTTGAATGAAAGTTTACAGAGCAAATTCATTTTCCATACAGAAGTTCATACACATTTTGTTTCATGGCATTGACAGGAATTCCCCACAATATAACAGCTCTCTTCCCACTTTCTCCCATATTTATTTCTTCTCTGTGTCCTTCTCTTCCATGCACTCCTGCCCCATGAGCTGTCTCCCTGTGCAAACTCTGTTGTTCTGTTCTCACAGAATTGATTACGCCAAAGAGTATATCTACCTGATGTAAATGTTCACCCCATATGTCTGTTTATTGCTTGACTGGAAGCCAAAGGAATGAGTTCAGTTCCAGACCTGAAGAGTAACTAGAGACCCTAGTCCCAGAGGTCTCAATAGTCTTTATCAAACCAGCAAACCTGGTCTTTTTTTTTTCTTTTTTACAATTTTGAGTTTTGTTCCACATTGCTTTCCCACTCTATCCAGGATCTCCTGGACCAATCCCCCTCCAAGTGGTTGACAGTGTTGGCCAGGTACCATCTAGTTCTTCTGGTCTCATGGTCATATAGACTGAGGATCACATGGTCTACTAGTCCCTCGGACTGTTTCCATGTGTCTTTGGTTTTCTTCATTGTACTTTGCTCTGGGTAAGGCGAGACTTGTTATTTCATCTAGATGGCCACTTGCAAGTGTTAAGACCCCAGTCACTACTCACCAAAGTAGGATATATAACAATGTGTTTTTCTGTAGCGTGTTATGCCAATTGAGCTTGATGCAACCAAGCTTGGCATCAAGAGGTGCAACCATGATGCCAAGCTGACAGTTCCAACAACTCTTTCTCTCAGGGTATATTTTGGTTACTTCATGCTGCTGTGACAAAAAAAAAAACATAGGTGGATGGCGTGAACAAACAGATATTTATTCCCTTACAGTTTTGGACGCTGGAAGTCTTGAGTTCAAAGTGTCAGGCTTTAGGGGCTGGGTGAAAGCTCCTCGACCTTGGGTTTCAGCTCTGCCTCTTTCTCCCAGACCATTGGGGCTAGAGGTATCTCTTCGCTCAGGCAGTTGCTGGCTGTTGAAGCTAACAAGCCCAAGGTTGACAAATAAAGTGGCACAGTCAACATGGCAAAATACTAGTTCAAGTCCAGAGACAGTCCCAAGATCAGCAAGAAACATGGCAGGCTGCTACATGCAGGGTTCAAGCATGCCAAAAGCTGCAGACTTTTCTTAACGCTTCTCCTTACATACAGAAAGCAGACCACATCCTAAGGCAGATACTCCAGTAGATTCTAGCATGGAGTTGATTACCAATCTCATCCAGCTGCCCAGCCACTCAAAACTAGGCCCAGCAAAGTTGACACATAACCTTAATTACCACAGGGTGGTTGGCTGTGGCTAAGAAGTTATCATAACTTTGCCCTTTGTTAGCTCTGTTATATATATGGACATTCCTATAGCACATACAAATATACATGTAGAAATATCATCTGCCAACATTATATATGATCATGGGTATATTCCATTTTGCCAAGACATACCTGATCATCCAGTCTACCCATCTATTTATCCACATATTAATGCTTTTTATCACTGATAAAAAAAAGTATCATATATGTAAAAGGGTTTATCATTGTTATCTGTGCCTCTTGTGCACCCTTCTGTCCCTTCCTTTTCCTTATTGTTATTGTGGTGGTCACTCACTTTTGGTATATGCCTTTTCTTTCACCCAAATCAATACTGGTCTCTACCTATCTAGCAATTTTCCGTTTCCTCCTGCGGTGTAGTAAATTACTTAGTGTGGCTTTTCTACCCATAAGTCTTTGTAAACTCGAAGGTGGGATTTTCTATGAGCAACTGAGGAGCTCCTGATTGCTGAAGTTGTCCACCTGGAGTATTTCTGTTGGG
>NW_006921861.1:1219182-1226560 GCF_000298275.1 Orycteropus afer afer | reverse complement strand
TGAGAGACTGTTGGCTGAGGGACAGTGGGCTGGAGAGAGAGACTGAGCATTTTTCCTGAATTCAAATTGTAGCTTGGTGCTTCCCTAATAAACCTCATAATCTGTGAGTTCTGTGTGGCCACTGCAGCAAATTATCAAACCCAGGAGAGAGGTGATGAGTGCTTTGGGAGGAACGATTGGTGAAAGGGCTGGAGGAAGGCAGCATGTCTGGCCTTGCAGTAACAGGCCTTGGGTTACTGCTGGTAATCCTGTCTTCCTCTCGTGGGATTAGAGGAGGTCAGAACATGTGGCCTCCTTGCTGTTTTTGCACCTCCCCTCCCTTTCCTGGTAACCAACAGAAAGTTTCCTTCCATATACAAAACTTTCCTTGACGTTTTACAATAGTGAACTAATACAATATTTGTCCTTCTGTGATTGACTTATTTCCCTCAGCCTAACGTCCTCCTTGCAAGGAGGACAGGGCAATCTACTTTCATAGTGATACCACCTCAGAAACCAAAGGAAGGGGTCGCTAGGAGTCGGAATCAACTAGACGGCAGTGAGTTTGATTTTTGTTTGTGTGTGTGTGTGTGTGTGTGTGTGTGTGTGTGTCCTCCAAGTTCATTCATGTTATACAGTGTTTTGCAGATTCTACATTATTCTTTAGGGTTACATAGTATTCCATTGTGTGTATGTACCACAGTTTGTTTATCTTTGCTATTGTGCTGCAATGAACATAGGGGGTGCATATATCTGTTTATGTCCTGACCTCTTTTTTTTTTTTTTTTTTTTTTTTTTTTTAAGGATTTTATTTTTATCACATTCTAAAAGCAATTTGATTATCATGTGCATTGGTGCAGTTTTTTTTATGTTTTTACTTTTATTGTTGTGAAAACAAACACATCAAGACATTCGCCAACATAACCACTTCCACATTTACAGCTCAGGGACAATGATGACATTTTTCATGTTTTGCTATCATTATTGCTATCCTTTTCCAAATTATTCCACCACCATTGGCATAAACTCAATGCTCCTCAAACAAAAGCTTCCCCTTTCCCACTGCCTCCTATCACTGGTAACCACTACTTGTCTTTGATTTCTCTATATATATATATTTTCAACCATTCTAGGAATTTTCCCTCCCTTCTTCTCCCCTCACATCCCTGATATCCAACAAAGAAAGTTTCCTTCTATGTATTAGCCTTTCCCTGACTTTTTACAATAGTGGATTAATACAATATTTGTCCTTCTGTGATTAACTTATTTCACTCCACATAATGTCCTCCAATTTCATTCATGTTATGTGGTGTTTTGCAGATTCTACATTATTCTTTATGGTTACATAGTATTCCATTGTATGTACCACAGTTTGTTTATATACTCCTCCGTTGATGAGCACCTAGGTTGTTTCCATCTTTTTGCTGTTATAAACAGTGCTGCAATAAACATGGGTGTGCATATATCTGTCCTTGTCCTGGCTCTCACTTCTTTAGGATATATACCTGGTAATGAGACTGCTGGATCAAATGGTATTTCTATTTTCAACTTTTTAAGGAATCACCATACTGATTACCACAGTGGTTGTATCATTGTACAGCCACCAGCAGTGTATGAGAGTCCAAATCTCTCCACATCCTCGGCAGCCTTTGTTACTTGTATTGTTGTTGTATTGTTGAACCTTGCTGTTAGTGCTGGAGTGAGATGGTATGTCACTGTTGTTTTGATTTACATATCTCTAATGGCTAATGACAGAACATTTCTTCATGTGTTTGTTGGCCACCTGAACATCTTCTTTGGTGAAGTGTCTATTCATATCTTCTGCCCATTTCTTAACTGGATTGTTTGTCTTTTTGATGTTGAGGTGTTGGATTTTTCTGTAAATTTTAGGGATAAGTCCCTTGTTAGATATGGCATAGCCAAATATTTTTAGAAGATCCCAACCATCTAGTTTATCTTCTGCTGTTTGTACACTGTGGGTTATGCTTGATAGTCTATTTATGCTATAAATTAGGGCCCCTAAGTTTACCCCTATTTTTCCTTGATAAGCTTTACAGCTTTATGTTTCACATTTAAGTACTTGATCATCTGGAGTTACTTTTTGTGTATGGTGTGAGGTATGGATCTTGTATCATTTTTCTGCAAATGGATAACCAGTTTTGCCAGCACCCTTTGTTAAAGAGACTATCTCTTCCTCATTTAATGGATTTTGACCCTTTGTCAAAGATCAGCTAATCATAGGTGGACGGGTGAATTTCTGGGTTCTCAGTTCTGTTACACTGATCTATGTGTCTATTGTGTACCACTACCAGGCTGTTTTGACTACTGTAGCTGTACAGTAGGTTTTGAGAACTGGGAGTGTGAGATCTCCTACTTTGTTCTTCTTCTTCAATTGTGCTTTGCTATCTGAGGTCACTTTCCCTCCATATAAAATTAGGGACTAGTTATTCCATATCCTTAAACAATTTTGATGGAATCTGGATTGGGGTTGCATTAAATGTATAAATTGCCTGGACAGTTTGACATTTTCACAATGTTCAACCTTCCTTTCCATGACCATGGTATGCTCTTCCATTTACGTAGATCTCTTAAGGTTTCTTGATATAGTGTTTTGTTTTGTAGTTTTTTTGTATAAGTCTTTTGTGTCCCTGGTAAGATTTATTCCCAGGTATTTTATCATTTGGGTAGCTATTGTAAATGGTGTTGATTTCCTTTTCAACAATCTCTTTGCTGATGTAGAGGAATGCAACTGATTTTTGGATGCTGATCTTGTATCCTGCCACTACGCTATATCTCTCAGTTCCAGTAGTTTTCTTGCCAGGTCTCTTGGGTTTTCTATGTATAAGATCACATCATCAGCAAATAGGGATAGTTTTATTTCTTCCTTACCAATTTGCATGACTTTGATGTCTATTTCTTGCCTTATTACCTGGCTAGGACTTCCAATACAATGTTGAATAGAAGTAGTGATAGAGGGCATCCTGTCTGGTTCCTGTTCACAAGGGGAATGGTTTCAGTCTCTCTCCATAGAGAATAATGTTGGCTGTTTGTTTTCCATATATGCCCTTTACTATATTGAGGAATTTCCCTTCTATTCCTATTTTGCTGAGAATTTTTATCAGGAATGGGTGTTGGATTTTATCAAATGCCTTTTCTGCATTGATTCATATGATCATGTGGTTCTTTTCCTTTATTTTACTTATGTGATGGATTACATTGATTGTTTTTCTAATGTTGAATCATCCTTGCATACCTGGTATGAACCCCACTTGGTCATAATGTTTTATTTTTTTGATATGTTGTTGGAGTCTTTTATGTTGGCTAGGATTTTGTTGAAGATTGTTTGCCTCTATATTCATGAGGGATGTTGGTCTTTAGTTTTCCTTTTAATGATGTCTTTGTCTTGTTTTGGTATCAAGGTGATACTTGCTTCATAAAATGAATTTGGAAGGATTCCAACCTTTTTTATGTTCTGGAAGAGTTTGAGAAGGATTGGTGTCAGTTCTACTTTGAATGTTTGATAGAATTCTCCAGTGAAACTCTCTGGGCCAGGACTTGTTTCCTTGGTAATTTTTTTATGACCTGTTCAATTTCTTCTTTTGTTATGGGTCTGTTCAAATTTTCCACCTCTGTCTGTGTTAGTTTAGGTAAGTGGTATGTTTCTAGATATCTGTCCATTTCTTCTAGATTTTCAAATTTTTTGGAGTACTGTTCTTCATACTATCCTGATATTATCCTTTTTTATTTATGTTGATTCTGCTGTGACATTGCCCATTTCGTTTCTTATTTGTGTTATTTGTATTCTCTCCCTCTTTTCCTTTGTTAAATTTGCCAGTGGTTTGTCAATTTTATTAATCTTTTCTAAGAACCAAGTTCTAGTCTTGTTTATTTTTTCTACTATTTTTCTATTTTCTGTTTCATTGATTTCTGCTCAAATTTTTATTATTTCTTTGCTTCTGGTGATTGTAGGATTTTTGACTACTCATTTTCTAGTAGTTGGAGATGTTGGGTTAAGGTGTTGATTTTGGCTATTTCTTTGTTTTTGATGTGTACATCTATTGCTCTAAAGTGCCCTCTGATCACTGCTTTTGCTGTGTCCCAAAGATTTTGTTATGTTGTGTTTTCATTCCCATTTGAGTCAAGGAATTTATTTTTATTTCATTTTTTATTTCTTTCATTACCCAGTCATTTTTTAAAACAGTGTTATTCAGTTTCCACATGTTGGCTTTTTTCCATTGATCTTCCTATCGTTCGTTTCTAATTTTATAGCACTGGAATCTGGAAAGATGTTTTGCAGTATTTTAGTATTTTAAAATTTATTGAGATTTGTTTTGTGGCCTGACATACAGTCAATCCTGAAGAATGTTCCATGTGTGCTGGAAAACAATGTCTATTGTGCTGGTTTTGGGTGAAGTATTCTGTAGATGTGTATAAAATCATGTTAGTTGATTGTATTGTTTTGTTCTTCTGCACCTTGGTTGAGTTTCTTTCTAGCTGTTCTATCTCTCATTGAAAGTTGTGTATTAAAGTCTCCTAAAATTACTGTGGATTCATCTACTTGTCCTTTCAATTCTGTTAAAGTCTGATATGTGTATTTTGGGATTCTTTCATTGAATGCATTGATATTTATTATTGTTGGGTCCTCTTGTTCAATCGATCCTTTAATCATTATATAATGTCCTTCCTTGTCTCCTATGGTGTTTTTTGTCTTAAAGTCAATTTGATCAGAAATTAATATTGCCACTCCTGCACTTTTTTGGTTGCCATTTTTTTGATATATCTTTTTTCCAACCTTTGATTTTTAGTCTACTTTTGTCTTTGTCTCTAAGTGTCTATTCCAGACAGCATATTGATGGGTTATGTTTTCTTATCCAGTCTGCAACTCTCCATCTCCTGAAAGGTGCATTTAATCCATTTACATTCAGTGTAATTATTGCCAAGGATGAATTTGTTGCTGTCACTTTGTTATGTGTATTTTTGTGATGTTGCTTATTTCTTTGTTCCATATAATTTTCTGTGCTGAACTCATTTTGTTTACAAATCATGTTATCATTTTCTTCATTACTATTGTTTTAGTATTTGCTAAATATTTGTGCTTGACCTCTTTTTTATTTTGACATGAATGTTTATCATTTTCTTTGAGGTTACCCTGTGATTTATAATTTTTCCCAAGTTTATAATGGTTCTATGTCACAATTTTTATGAGTTCCTCACCATTTAGAAGTTCTGAACTACTCTATTCTTTTCTAATAACCAACTTCTAGTCTTGTAAGTTGTAAATACTCTATTTTACAGTTTGTATGCTTATTTTACTTCAAATACTTCTATAACTGGGTTGGTTTCTCAGTATGTCATCATGTGTGTTAATGGTTGGTTGTTGTTTGCTGTTGTTGATTCTCTATCCAAAGAACTCCCTTTAGCATCTCTTGTAAGGTTGGTCTGGTTTTAACAAACTCACTTTTATCTGGAATGTTTATCTGGAAATGTCCTAGTTTCACCATCATATTTTTGCTGGAGGACATTTTTGCTTGGTGTGTAATTCTTGGTTGGAAATTTTTTACTTTCAGGATTATATATATATCATCCCGTTGCCTTCTCACCTGCCTGATTTCTGCCAAGATATCTAAGCTTAGTCTTATTGGTTGACCTTTGTAGGTAACTTTTTGTTTTTCTCACACTGCTTTGAGGATTCTTTCTTTGTCTTTGGGTTTGGTGAGTTTGTTTATGATATGTCTTGGTGATTTTCTTTTGGAGTCTATCATTTTGGGGCTTGTTGGACTTCTTGAATGGATATATTCTTGTGTTTCATCATATTAGGGAAATTCTCTTCCAACAAATCTTTGACACTTTTCTCTGTGGTTTCATTTGTCTCATCCTGTTCTAGAATTCCAGTTACACATAGGTTATTCCTCTTCATGGTAGCCTACATGAGTCTTAAGCTTTCTTCACTTTATTTTGATCTTTTTTCTAGCTGATCCCTTAACAAAGTAGTATTGAGGTATTTGTCTTCAATCTCATGAATTCTGTTTTCCATTGATTTAATTCTACTCCTTTGCCCATTCAATGTGTTGTCTATTTCTGAGATTTTTAGTATTCATCTTCTGGATTTCTATCTGTAGATTTTGTATCATTTCTAACTTTTCATTTATTTTGTCACTTTGTTCTTGTATTGTTTTCCTAAATTGTTCTAGAGTTTTGCCTTTGTTTTCCTTAATTTTGTCAGTGTTTTCTTTGATCTGTCCCTCAGTCTGTTGAAGGTACTTAAATAAAAATTCTTTTGAATTCCTTATCAGGAAGTTTAAACGCTGTTTCTTCCTCAGGGATGTATTCTGTGTCTGTGTCCTGGTCCCTGTTTCTACTACTTCATCTTGCTTTTTTGTGTGGACTATGATTGTCTATCATCTCCAAGACATTGTGCCAGCATTGCATATATTTAATTGGTGATTGTATGTTGATGTGATTCACCCAACATTTCTTTTTCTTTGTTTTGTTTTGATATATCTGAGTGATCAGGTACTATGCTCCTCTATTTGCTAGTTGGCAGCACTTGTGCACTCACCACCTGTCTCTTGTTGGTTGTGCACTAGTCTCTGTTAGCTGTTTGTGAACAGCAGTTAAAAGTGAGTGGGGGCTGAGCTTAGGAAGATGACAGAATAAGCAAACTACACAGACCCTCTTCAACAAAGTAAAGGGGAACCAATTAACACAGATACAGAAGATAATCCTGGAGTCTGGAGCTCTGAAAGGAAGGATACAGAAGTGGACTAAACTCCAACTAGCAGAAGAACCTGCATGAAAACACTGAAAAACAAGACATACAGGGTTGTGGACTGATGGCACAGACAGCTTGGATATTGCCAAGTGGTGTAAGGACCTAAGAATTACCCTAAAAATTGGCCCTGTTAACCAGGGTCTGCACAGAGGACTGCACTGGTGGCTGGAGAATAAAAAGGGAATCAGAGAAGAGAGAGATGAGCTGAGCTGTGGACTTTTGCCTGGCAGGAGGATGCCGCCATTTTGAATGCTTACAAGTGGTTCAACCATTTTGGATATTTGAAGCAACAGAATTCTCTCAGATTCCAGGGGCCCAAGAATAGGCTCCACTTGCCAGAAACTGCAAGGATATTCTGGATGTGAATGACTGGAAAAGTGTGATATTCCCCTTGTTATTCTTATACCCCAAACCCTCTTGGTAAACAGATGTGCTCCTCTATTTGCTAGTTGGCAGCACTTGTGCACTCACCACCTGTCTCCTGGTGGTGTGCACTGGTCTAACTCCCACCCACTCCCACCAACCTTCTGGGCTGGCAGGAATTCCATCCCAATCTGTGTGCTCTGATGGAGCCTGGGTGCTTTGGCCCGTACTGCCCAGATTTTGTTTTTCCTTTTTTTTTTTTTT
>NW_006921861.1:1217106-1218699 GCF_000298275.1 Orycteropus afer afer | reverse complement strand
CCCATACAATGCAACCACACGCACACATCCTGCAGTTCCACTGAGAGCCACCACTTCCTTCTCCACCAACTGGCCAATGATAAATGATTACCAAGAAGAGCCTCACTCACCCTTAATTGCTCTTCACAAACAGTTAGCAGAGGTCTAAATACAACAACATAACAATGTTTCAGAGGCAACAGACCATCACTGTCCACACAAAGAAGCAAGATAAAGCAGTAGAAACAAGGGAGCAGGATACAGACCCAGAACAGATCCCTGAAGAAGCATCATTGGAACTCCCTGATAAGGAATTCAAAAGAATTATATTTAGATGAGAGACAGATCAAGGAAAACACTGACAAAATTAAGGAAAACACAGAAAAAACCCTAGAACAGTTTCAGAAGAAAACACAAGAACAAAATAATAAAATAAATGAAAAATTAGAAATGATACAAAAATCTACAGATAGAAATCCAAAAGATTAATTCTAAATATTCAGAAACTGATAACACATTGAAATGGCAAAGGTGTAGAATCAAATCAATGGAAGACAGAATTAATGAGATTGAAGACAAATACCTGAATACTTCTTTGGAAAGGGATCAATCATAAAAAAAGATCAAAACAAAATGAAGAAAGCCTAAGGTTCATGTGGGATACCATCAAAAGGAATAACCTACGTGTAATTGGAATTCCAGAACAGGAAGAGAAAAAGAAAACCACTGAGAAAATTGGCCAAGATTTGTTGGAAGAGAACTTCCCTGATATGATGAAAGATGAGAATATATCCATTCAGGAAGTCCAGCAAACCCCAAACAGGATAGACCCCAAAAGAAAATCACCAAGACATCATCAAACTCATCAAAACCAAAGACAAAGACAGAATCCTGAAAGCAGCATGGGAAAAACAAAAAGTTACCTACAAAGGACAGCCAGTAAGAATAAGCTCTGATTTCTCAGCAGAAACCATGCAAGCAAGAAAGGCAATGGGACAGTATATATAAAACCCTGAAAGAGAAAAAATTCCAATCAAGAATTATATACCTGGCAAAACTGTCCCTCAAGTATGATGGTGAAATTAGGAGATTTTCAGATAAGCAGAAATTAAGGGAATTTGTTAAAACCAGACCAACTTTACAAGAGATACTAAAGGGAATCCTTAGAAAAGAGAACCAATAATAGCAAATAACAACCAACCATTAATACACAAAATTATATAACCCAGAAATCTACACAGCTATTGACATATCCAAAGTAAAATAAGCTTATGAGATTGTAAACAGGGAACTAGAGACATCAATGGGAAAATGAGGACAACTAAAAACCAAAAAGAGTGGGGGGGAGATTGGAATTGTGTAGTTACAGAACTTCTAAATGTTGAGGAATTCAAGAGAGTTGCAAGATAGAATGGAATGTTCTAAACTCAGGGAGAAAGTTATAAATCACAGGGTAACATCAAAGAAAAATGATAAACCTTCACATCACTATAAAAAAGAGGAAAAGCAAAAATATTTAGCAAATACTAAAACAATAGCAACAAAGGAAATAACACAATTCATAAACACAATGAGCTCAGCACAGGAAATTATATGGAACAAAGAAACAAGGAA
>NW_006921861.1:1195422-1196851 GCF_000298275.1 Orycteropus afer afer | reverse complement strand
CTGTTGCATTGTAAATTTTGGTCAATGATATGAGACAAAGTATATTATGTGAACTGCTGTATGAAAAGTGCATTTACTCTGTAAATCTTCACCCAAATCAAAATAAAATTTAAAAAAATAAAAATAAATAAAATGCCTGGCACACAGTTGTTCTCTATAAACAGTAACCCTTATTATGACCAGAACTCTGTGGTTAAAGCACTGGGCTGGCTAACCAAAATGTCAGTGGTTCGAACTTACTAGCTGCTCTGCAGGAGAACGATAAGGCAGTCTGCTTCTGCAAAGATTCACAGCCTTGGAAACCCTATGGAGCAGTTCTACTGTGTTCTATATGGAACAGAATTGACTCAATGGCAGGAGGTTTGGTTTAGTATGCCCTATTACTTGGTAGGGGAGCTCTGGTGGCCTAATGCCTAAGGCACTTGACTGCTAACCAGAAGGTTGGCGGTTCAAACCCACCAGCAACTCCTCAGAGGGAAGGCTGGGCAATCTACTTCCATACTGATACTGCCTCAGAAACCCAAGGAAGGGTCACTATGAGTTGGAGACAACTCAATGGGCTGTAACAACAAAAACAACAATAATTACTTGGTAGAGGAGCTCTGGTGGCACAGTGCCTAAGGCATTTGACTGCTAACCAGAAGACTGGTGGTTCAAACCCACCAACTACTCTTTGGAAGGAAGATTGGTCAATCTCCTTCTGTAAAGATACTGGCTTGGAAACTCAAGGAGGGGTCGCTGTGAGGCATATGGGACTAGAAGGCAGTTGAGTATTACTTGGTAGAGGGTTGTCATCTCTGCCTCCAGGCCCAGCAGCAAACAGGTCAAGTGGGTGAAGACAGAGGCAACAGCTCCAGGTACTGACATCTTTGTGCCAACCTGTGTCCTACAGGGTGCATGCCCTATACCTAGCAAGAATGAGTCAGTGCCTGGAGGAAACTGGGCCAGTGTTAAAACAGCCTGTAGGACAGACAACAATCACTGAGGCCCTTGGTTGCATTAAGGGGTAGAATGGAAACTCACTAAGCTGATGTGGATGATGCCCACTCACAGGAAAAGGCCAAGGGCAAACTCACCGATTCAGACTGTGTCACTAGGGGGTGGCAAAGATCACAAGGGTCTCTACCCCACCTGAAGCTTCAGGATTAACACATTACAGACCCTCATCCACTTTGTGGCACTCACCCCAGCCTTTGATGGCCCCTTGATCTCCCACCTGGCCCCTCTTCCAGCAGCAGAAGATGCTTTAGTCATAACAGTGGGAGAGATAGTGTTGCCTCTACATTGTGGTCAGGGTCAGGTGTCAACATCCTCATCAACATTTGTTATGATCAGTCATTTTAATTTTAGTCATTCTAATAGATGAATAGCAGTATCTCATAGTGGTTTTAATTGTTGTTGTTGTTGTCGTGTGCCGTCGAGTCGGCCC
>NW_006921861.1:1191691-1195282 GCF_000298275.1 Orycteropus afer afer | reverse complement strand
TTAGCCACTATGCTACCAGAGCTCCTGTGGTTTTAATTAATACTCCCAAAATGCTGCTGAGCATTTTATGTGCTTATTTGCCATCTGTGTATCTTCTTTGGTGAAATATCTGTTCAAATCTTTTGCCTATTTTTTTAAAACTTGGGCTGTTTTTTAGTTTGTTGAGCTTTGA
Source organism: Orycteropus afer afer (assembly GCF_000298275.1). Taxonomy (NCBI): domain Eukaryota; kingdom Metazoa; phylum Chordata; class Mammalia; order Tubulidentata; family Orycteropodidae; genus Orycteropus; species Orycteropus afer. Next base: position 1,195,110 of record NW_006921861.1, on the reverse strand, counting down.
GAGTTCTTTATATATTCTGAATACATGTTCTTTATCAAATACATAATTTGCAAATATTTTCTTCCAGTCTGTGGCTTGTCTTTTCATTTTCTTAGCATTGTCTTTTGAAGGCAAGTTTTTAGTTTTAATGAAGACCAATTTATCAGTTTGTTATTGTGTGGATCATGCTTTCAGTGTCATATCAAAGAAATCTTTGCCTAACTCCAGATCACAAAGGTCTCTTCCTAAGTTTTCCTCTAGAAGTTTTATAGTTTTAGGTTTTAGCTTTAGGCATGGGATTCTTACTGAATTAGCTGTTGTGTTGTTGTTGTTGTTGTTGTTTGCTGTTGAGTCAGACTCGACTCATAGCGACCCCTCCTTGGGTTTCCGAGGCAGCATCACTACAGAAGTAGATTGCCCCATCTTCCTTCCGAGGAGTGGCTGGTGGTGTTGTGTATGGTACAAGAAATCGAAGACTGTGTACTTTTTTATGCCAAAGCAGAGTTGTGAGGAGTGAAAAAATACAACTAGCTCACTACATCCAGACCCAAAGAAGTGGGGTCATACATGGGATGAGAGTTTGGGGTGGGAGAGCTACCACCCAGATAAGCAAGGGCACATGCCCCTTGACATAGCCCTTGAGCTCTGGGGGTTAGGACTGGTTCTCTGACTTTTCTGTATCCCCACCCTTAGATGATGGAAGTCTGCTTTGCCTCCAGCCCCTAGAGTCTGGACAGTATTGCTCAACTGCTCCCATCACGCAAAAGATTTCAAGACTTTAGTCATAACCTTGAGGGAATGAGTCTCTGGTTAAGGAGGGTCAGGACCACAGTCTTGGGGGACACTAGGGTCAACTGGCATAACATAGTCTACAAAAACAATGTTCTACATCCTACTTTGGTAACAAGTGACTGGGGTCTTAAAAGCTAGTGAGCAGCTATCTAAGGTGCAACGATTGGTCTCTCCCCATCCGGAGCAAAAAAGAGTGAAGAAAATCAAAGATGCAGAAAACAATTAATCTAAGGGGAAGAAATGGAGTACATGAACGCTAGCCTCCGTGACACTGAGACCAGAAGAACTAGATGGTGTCCAGCTACCACTGCTAACCACTCTGAAAAGGATCACAAAAAGGGGTACCAGATAGATTGGGGGGAAATGTGGAACAAACTCCAAATCATAAAAAAGACCAGGCCTATTGGTCTGATGAAGACTGGTGGAACTCCCAAAACTATAGCCCTTAGATATCCTTCAAGCTAGGAACTGAACTTAATCCTCAGCCAAAAGATAGACATGCATATAAGGTGAACAGTAATATCAGGAGGTTACCTACTCATTAGAACCAAGAGTATGAGATCAAAAGGACAGCATTTGCCTGTGCAGGCACCACTGTCTGGCTCTCACACTGTTGATGACTAGAGCATCTCCTGATGTCAGAAAAGGGACTGGGAGAGTAAAGGGATGTCAAGGACTACAGGTGGGATGTCTAAACAAACCTTGAAAATGGGTTTGTTCTGTTCAGGAGGGCCTAGAGGGAGAAAATTCTGGTGAGGGGACTGGCAGGAGAAAGGCCTACATGTGAGGCTGTCCTAGCACTGTCAGAGGTTAGGGTGAGAACAGGGAGCCTGCAAGACCAGGGCTTCACACTCCCATGGTTCTGCAGGTCAGCTGCTATGGCCTTCCTCTTGCTGGGGAAAGAAGTGTCTATGCCGGCTGCTCCCCAGCACATGGGCAGGACCCAGGACAGGCAGACTGGTGACTGTGGCATCACCACACACCAGCCTCTGGGATGTTTCAAGTCCCCCATCACAATGGAAAAAGTTAGTGACTTGGTCCTTCACTAGACCTGTACCAGCAAGCTGAATGCCCTCCCAGGAGCTATATACCTAGAGTCAAAACTCCAGGCCTGTCAATTGCCCTTAAAAAATAATAATAATAAAACCTCACTGCCATCCCCCACCACCCCTTGGGTTTCCAGGTGGTATCACTACAGAAGTAGATTGCCCAACTTTCCTTCCAAGGGGTAGCTGGTGGGTTTGAACCACCAGCCTTCTGGTTAGCAGTCAAATGCCTTAGGCACTACATAGGCCACCAGAGCTCCCTCAATCGCCCTTGCTACTGTGAATTCTTGTTGCTGTTACGTGCCATCGAGTCGGACCTGTCTCATAGACACCCCTTCTTGGGTTTCCGAGGCAGTATCACTATGGAAGTAGATTGCCCCATCTTCCTTCCAAGGAGTGGCTGGTGGGTTTGAATTGCCAGCCTTCTGGTTAGCAGTCAAGTGTCTTAGGCACTATGCTACCAGAGCTTCCTGTGAATTCTCAGCAGGTCAATTCACACCCTACCCATCTCCTGCTCCAGGCAGGGCACAGGCCCTGTGGGGTGGGGGGTCGGGGGTGCAGGAGGTTGGCTGATCATAAATGTGTACTCCAGTATATTCAATGGGCCCATGTTGATGTGGGGCTTCCCACATGCTCTGTGAGCCCTCACTGCACTTACGGTTCTGCATAAGGCCCCAAGGTCATACCTTGGGCAAGTAGACTGAGGCCCACAGAAGGAGGGATCAGCTGGAACCTCTGCTGGAGGCAGGGGTGGCCCACAACACCAGACCCTCTAATGAGTGAATGCTGGAAATGAGAAGTTTTTGTGGACTCTCACAATTTGTAAATGTCGGCAGTTTCTTAAAACTTTGTTACTGGAGTATAATAAACACCGAAGAAAAAACCCCATCAGCTGAAATTCCTTTCAAATAATTCAGCCACCACTCCTCGGAAGGAAGATGGGGCAATCTACTTCCCTAGTGATATTGCCTCCGAAACCCAAGGAGAGGTCGCTATGAGTAGAGTCCGACTCTACGGCACATAACAACAACAACAAATCTCCCTGCAAGCCTCGGGAGGGCATTTCAACATGTCTTCCCGAGGGGCCTAGGGTTCGAAAGCCACCTTGGAGAGAAGCTCCGACTGCTGGTTCCTGGCGCCCCACCACCACTCCATCTTCCTTCCTGCCGCCCTCTTGGTTCCTCCAGCCCCTGCCACTCCAAACACCCAAATCCACTGCCATGTAGTCGATTCCCACGCAGCGGTCTTGCGTATAACTGCCCCACGGCATCTCCAAGGCCATAAATCTTTACCAAAGAGCAGACTGCCCGTAGGTTACTAACCGCGGAACTTTTGGTTAGCAGCCAAATGATTCAACCACTACACCACCACAGCTCATTCTCCTTTATCAGCCCTCTCGAATTCACAACTGCACAACTCCAGAGAGGTAGGTCCAGGGCTTTCAACCATCACACCATGGGATGGGGTGTGTAGTGCCCCTCCAGACGCCTGCCCCTGCGCCCCCGGCCCAGCACACCAGCTGCCCTGGGGCTCTGGGGGCGGTGCCAGGGATCGGTGCGGGCGGCGATGACAAGAAGCGAGCGTGTGGGCGGGCCCGGGAGG
>NW_006921861.1:1175280-1191257 GCF_000298275.1 Orycteropus afer afer | reverse complement strand
CGGCGGCAGGACCATGGTTGAGCGCACCAGTAAGTTCGTGCTGGTGGTGGCGGGCTCGGCGTGCTTCATGCTTATCCTGTACCAGTACGCGGGCCCGGGGCTGAGCCTGGGCGCGCCCGGCGGACGCGCACCGCCCAACGACCTGGACCTCTTCCCCACCCCCGACCCACACTACGAGAAGAAGTACTACTTCCCTGTGCGCGAGCTCGAGCGCTCGATGCGTTTCGACATGAAGGGCGACGACGTGATCGTCTTTCTACACATCCAAAAGACAGGCGGCACCACGTTCGGTCGCCACCTTGTGCAGAACGTGCGCCTCGAGGTGCCCTGCGACTGCCGCCCGGGACAGAAGAAGTGCACCTGCTACCGGCCCAACCGCCGCGAAACCTGGCTCTTCTCCCGTTTCTCCACTGGCTGGAGCTGCGGGCTGCATGCTGACTGGACCGAGCTCACCAACTGCGTTCCTGGCGTGCTAGACCGCCGCGACCCTGCTGCCCTGCGCACTCCCAGGTGAGTGGCCGCGCCGCGCCAGCACTGTGGTGGCTGGGCGGGCCCAGACGGCCCTCTGTGCCGACGCCCGGGCCCACTCTTCGCCTCCAAGCTCCTCTTTTGCTGTTTTGGGTCCCCCACTGTCTCAGCGCCCCCTGATCACCTCCTGACTTGCCGGGCGCCCTCAGCTTGTCCTCCTTGGATACGGCCTAGCACTCACTCCTGTCCTCAGACCTCACCATCACCTTCTGTTTCTAAGCTCCTCTCTTCCTTGCCCAACCGCTCTCCCAAACAAGGCATTGCCCAGGCTGCCTACCCTTGGGCATTCTCCCTTGCTCTTGCGGGGTGTGAAAAAGCTGGCCCGTCCCAGTTGAGGGTCCACGCTGACCTGATGGAGCCCGTGGGCCATTTGCTGTCAGTGGGTGCAGCAGGTTCTGTATGTGGATTCACTTGTAGTGTTTCCTTCACCCTAAAAAGAGGAGTGAGAGCCCCCCCCCTCCGCCCTGCACATGCTATGCCCCAACCGATCCCCCTCCCCCCTTGCCAGCCCGCCTACAGAGAACTGAGGAAGGGTAGGCCCTCCTCCAGTGTGCAGGTAGAACAAAGGCCTCAGCTATCTGGGGATGAGAGCTGGAAGGAGGCAGTGCAGCCTGTCCTCTCAAGTTGGGCTGGAAGCTTCTGATGCACACAGGCAGGACCCTCCCATCTGGAAGGGAACAAAAGCCGGCCAGTGCCAGGCCACCTCCCCATGATCCTGTCACCTAAGTTGAGGGGCACATTTTCCACAGGGGCTCTTGTACCCCTTTCTCTGTGAAGACTGAGAGACAGTGCTGACCTGTATGGTCCTCAGTGTGGAAAGGGGTGCTGGGATAGCTCTTACTAGGAGTGGTTTGTAACCCAGGCTGGGCTGGGTTTGGGTGGTTAATGTTGGTATTCCCCATGCCTCTTTCTCTTGATGCCCCCTCATCCAGTGGGTGCCCTCACTTAGGTGTTCTTCCCAGGTGTCTGGGAAGGGCCTAATGGAGTCTCCTTTGGCTGCTTTTTGTGCATCTGCCAGGGTGTGCCTTAGGATTTCATGTGCAGATTCTGGTCTGGGGCTGGGGATTTGTGAGGAATTGGCCTATGTCCATGCATTTCCTGTGTATTGGTGCTCTTTTGGGTCTAGGAGGTGGGCATGAGAGTCTGGCATCTGGCTGACCAGGAACTAAGTAGGCCATGGTTCAGACTTTCTGGTCCTTTTTCCTGGGGCCTTCCCTCACTCAGGAAATTGAGGTCCTAGAGTCAGGGAGGTTTTCCCACAGTCCCACTTCTTCTGAGTGTCCACCTGCTAGGCTCTTGGCAATTTCCTGGGGCCTTCCCTTACTCAGGAAATTGAGGTCCTAGAGCTCTGGTAGCATAGTGGCTGAGACAGTTGCCTGCTAACCAGACGGCTGGCGGTTCAAACCCACCAGCCACTCCTCGGAAGGAAGGTTGGGCAATCCTACTACTTCCGTAGTGATACTGCCTCGGAAACCCAAGGAGGGGTCGCTATGAGTCAGGTATGACTCGACGGCACATAACAAAAACAACAACAACAGAGTCAGGGAGGTTTTCCCACAGTCTTACTTCTTCTGAGTGTCCACCTGCAAGGCTCTTGGCAATTTCAGAGCCCAAGGGGTCCAGGTATAAGCTAAGTGTTGATGTTCTGATTCCTTGAGTGTATATCCCATATTTGGAGCTTCTGGTCTGCCTGTCTGGGGCTTCTGAGGTACTGCTTTCTGCCATCATTGTTGGCTTTGCACAAGTACCACCTGTTCTTTGGTTAGGATACTCCAGTGGTTCAGACACTCTGCAGTAGACTCAGCTAGGCTGCAGGAGGCCAGTGCCCTCCTGTCCATTAGGGCTCTGAGACCCCGAGCTGACTGCTGACCATTCCCAACAGGCCAGGTGGGCCCCTCCCCACCATAAGAAGACCTCACCCAGTGTGCCAGATGTAGTTTACAACAGGAGGTCCCTGGAAGAGAACTTACTCTGCCAGTAGTCAGGAGACCTAGGACCTCTGAGGCAAGTTTGCCCTTCAGTAGAGGCAGCCTTGGCCTACTTTGTGAGGAAGCATCTTGCTGTGGTTGATTTGCAACTTTGGTCACCGAAGTGAGGACCCATGGTCTCCCTTCTCCAGAGTTTGTCTACAAAGAGCAGGTGCTTAGCATGTCACAGCCAGGAGTTGGAGGATCAAGTGAGGCTGACAAGCTCCAGGTGAGAGAGGGAGGACACCAGGCAGAGCCCGTGGTCACCACTGCTACAGCAGGCAAGGCCATAGAGGAGAGTTCTCCCTGCCATCCACTCTGGAGAATGGGCTGTGCCCACCATGCATGCAGGCCCTGAGCATTCCATTTCTTGCCATGCTTCTCCCCTCCCCCTCCTCTGCTTTCATTTCTCTACCAGGCATCAGGTAGATTGTTTATTTAATGAGCTTCTTCAAGGGGCCAAGGTAATCTTGGCTGTGTTTATTTATGAGCCAGTTTGCACAAGGTGTGCTTGCTGATCCAATCTTCCAAGGCAGGAGCCGGCTGGTGCCACACGAGGGGAACAGGATTCTCCTGTCTGCCCAGGACAGTGGGGCATCCCAGTGTCTGGTTTCAGGACTCTGAGATGTCACTCTTCCCCTGTGGGGACTGTACTCATACTCCTTCAAGCAGGGCCAGGTCCTGCTCTCTCTGCTGGGCTTGTGGGCGGAGGAGGGGTGGGCCCTGGATCAGGACCCATACTTTCTTTTCTCTGTCCCTGATGCCTCACCTCCAAGCCCCTCAGACACTGTGTCAGCTGTATTTGGAGCCTGGGGAGGTAGGACACAAGGTTTTCCACAGCTCTTGTGGAGGCCTCCACTTTACATCAGCCTGGGTGGTTCTGAACTGGGGAACATGTTGAGGTGACAGATGGGGATGGACAGGTGTTTAATGGCATCCTGGAGTGGGACTAGGACTTGTGAATGCCATTGGTGCTCTCAGACCCAATGAGAAGAGCTGATAAGTAAGTAATGAGTCTTAGGCAGGCCCCTCTGTTGCTGTGTGTCTGCTGAGGTGGCTACACACCTGTCAGGATCACTAAGGACAGGTCATTAGCTGGCCTTAGAGGGCTGGCATTACCAAGGGCCAGTCTTCAAGATAAGAGTGTCCTATCACCCATGGTCTGGTATCACCCAGAGGCCTAAACAGTGCTCCTTAAGTTCATCCAGAGATGGCCATGCAAAAGAGAAGGCACCGTCAGAGCTTGGCTGGGCTACAGTGGATATCTCCTGAAATCGTGTGGCTGTCTTTTGAAGCTGCCAAGGGCATTTGGGGCAAAGTGTGGTTGCCAGGCCCCCTGGGCTAGGATACTTCTGCAGCAGGGCTCCTCCCTATGTCATTGTCCTACAGTGAATGTGTGGCTGTCTCCTTGCCAGCAGAATGTCTCTGGTTAGACTTGCTCATTCTGAAGTCTTCTCTAGTTCCCGAAGTCTCCTAGTGCTTCCACTGAGCCTCTCCTGTGGTTCCTCTGCCTGGCATGTCCTTCTCCCCTGTTCACATGTCTTCCAGTTCCTCCTCCTCCTCCAGGAAGCCTGTCCTGGCAGCACGTTCTGTGGCCATAGGCACCCTTGACTACTCATATTTGTCTCCCATGCTACTCTTGGGCACCTTGGAACTTCCTTGCCACAGTGCCCTGGTGGCCAGGAGCTGTGCCAATATGCCATCACCAACAACCACATTTTCCTCTCAGTCCTATAGCCTTTCCAGGAGCTGAACCAGCCCTGCCTTTCCCTCACACACACTGGCAGGGCCCCTGGAGTGTTAGGTGGTGAGGGGTCCAGCCCAAATGAAGTGCTGGTCCCTGAGAACCAGGGGATCATCCTTGGTATGCAGGGCAGGTTTGGGACTAGAACATTTCTGTAGTCACTTTGTGTGGCACTTGAAGATTTACTATTTGCTTTCATACTCATTTTCTTATTTGAAATCAAAGAACAAGACTTGGGTTTGCCTGAGATGGTGACAGATATTCCCTAAAACATGTGACTAATGGCCAAGAGTGTCACCATGGACCCAGAGACGCCTTGTGCATGATATGGCCTTGGGTGGAAATGAAAAAGGAGATCTGAGGTTAAGCATTCAGCATTCACTTTTCATTGAAAAAAGAACACTTTTTCATTTTAATCAAGTACATGAGGAGGCAAACTTTTAAATGGTTTACTGACACAATTATTGTGGTCTGTGAAAGTCTCTCTGTTCTGTAACTCATTTTGTCCTTAAAACATAGAATTTGTGAGGCCAGGGCTTCCCATCCCTCATGCCATTTCACTTGTACAACCTGGGACTAGCTGGAGCAAGGATGGCCTCATGGTCATAATGGGGTTGGTACAGCCCCACCTCTGGTGGGCTGCTCTGCTCCTGGGTCAGTGTGTTCAGCCCCATCTCTGGAGCCTGGGACCAGTGAAGGCACCGCTTCCCACCTCCCACCTCCCACCCTTCCTTTCAGCTGGAGGCTGGAGAGTGGCCAGGAGCTAGCAGTTGTCCTTAGGTCCAGAGTCCTCCAATGTCAAGAGGGGAAGGGTGGCTTTGCTGTCCTTAAGGGGCCTAGAGTCTCTTTCTTTCCTACCCCTCCCACCCCAGTTTTTTGGTTGTAAGATGAAAATATAAAGGGGAAGAGAAAAATCACCACATTTCCCATGCTTAGTTCTTTCAATGTGATTGGAAACATCATATATGTTATGCCACAAATGTCATAACCACGTTGTTAAGAATTTAACATTTTAGTAACAGTAAATGATTCCCCCTCTGGATGTATCGTCATCTGTTTCTCCATTGTTGAATACGCAGATTTCCAGACTTTGCTCTTATATACAATACATATGGGAACTCTGGTAGCATAGTGTCTAAGGCGTTTGACTGCTAACCAGAAGGTTGGCAGTTCAAATTCACCAGCTACTCCTTGGAAGGAAGATTGGGCAATCTATTTCTGTAGTGATACCACCTCTGAAACCCAAGGAGGGGTCACTATGAGTCAGAGAGGACTTGATGGCACATAACAACGTATAATACGTACACAGTGTTGAAGTGACTATCCCTATGTGTTTTGTATAGCTCTGGCTTCTTTTGAAGTCCCTACATGGCACAAATGGTTGTGTTCAGCTGCTAATTGAAAGGTTGACAGTTTGAATCTACTCAGCAGCACTGTGGAAGAAAGGCTTGGCAAAGTACTTCCATAAGGTCACAGCCAGTGAAAAACCTATGGAGCACCCTTCTGCTCTAAAACACTTAGGGTCTCCAGGAGTTGAAATCAGTTAGATGACAACATATTTGGTCTTAGGTTTGCTTTCCTGTGGAAACTCTTGGGAGTGAGATTTCTCACTTGAGTGGTCTGAGTGTTTATGTTAAGGTAAACATAAAAAGAAATCCTGCACCTGTTACACTTCACCTGTTTGAGTGAGTATGGTGTGGGAAAGGACCTCTGGTAGTACAATGCCTAAGGCATCTGACGGCTAACCAGAAAGTTGGTGGTTCAAACTCACCAGCCACCCCGAAGAAGCAAGACTGGGCAATCTACTCCCATACAGGTTTACTGCTTTGGAAACCCAATGGAAGTCACTGTGAGTCGGAAGTGACTCAATGGCAGTGGGTTTGGTTTTTGGTTTTATAGTGTGGGAATGTCTATCTCAATGCACCGTCACTGGTAATGAATATTATTACAGGTTAATTTTCTTAAATCAGCAAAAAGTCCGTATCTTGGGGTTTTGATGGGGGGAGGGCATCACATTAGAGGGTTTGCAAAAGGTTGAGCCTGTCATCCCAGATGTCTGCCTCCCATTTCATCTCAGATGTTTAGAGAGAGGTGCTGGTGGCAGAGGCCTGGGTAGCTGGTTTCTGAGTGTCCTTAGGTCATTGGACAGAGAGGGGTTCTGGGTGTCTGCAGGAGAAAGTGATGGGTCACCAAGGTCCAAAGAGGGGAGGAGATAGATGGGGTTACTAGGGAGTGGGTTTGTTTTCCAAGTGTTCACTTGGCACTTAGAATGATCTCTTTTGCCCTCAGCAACCCCATGAGCCAGGTATGTAAGGATTGTACCTGTTTTCTATACAAGGAGGTCAAGGCCCACTTGGAACAGGTAGATTACTTGTCTGAGTCCCCCACTCAAGAACAGCAACTACGATTTGGGCTCTTTCTGCCCTGAGGTATGTGTGCCTCTCCCAGACTTGGCCACTGCCCCACCACCCTTGTCAGGACCACAGATCATGGATTGTAATTCCTGGGTTATACTCAACACCCTGGGTGGACAAGTTAGCATGCAGACCTGTGCTGTTTGGTTTACTGGAAAACCTTTGGCAGTCTCACTGAAATAGCAGTGAAGCAAGAGCAGGCCACATCTTGGCACTTGGCTCTGAAAGACAGCTGCCAGGCCTGCTGGCAACCCGGACACTATGGCAGTGTTTGGGAGTTCCCAGCTCAGTATGACCAGAACCTTCCATCATAACTCCCACCACATAGTCTGTCACTTGGATAGTCCTGAGGCCTCCTCCCCACAGACTCAGGAGGTTCCCTGAGCCAGCCCCTTCTAGCCCCACTGCTGATTGGCGGGGGGGGGGGGGGGGGGGGGGGGGGGGGAAGGGTCTGGGACCAGAGTTATGTGAGCAGAGGTTCAGGTGTGCACATCAGTGTGGAAAACAGGGCTATGCCATATCTGAGCTCCTTACCTCCATGGCCACTCATGGTATTTAGTTCCCCTCCCCACCTCCTAAAAAACCTATAGCAGCTATTTCCAGGTCAGACCTGACCAGACAGAGACAGGCATTGAGGACCTGAAGTGTGGGTTTGATCCTCACCTGGTGGTTCTTGGGTTGCTAGTTTGGTTTGAAAGAGAGAAGAGCAGATGGGAGGGAAGAAGTAACAAGGCCAGGCTGACAGGGTTGGATATTTCAGGTGGGCACGGTTCAGGTTTCCTGCCTGGAGTGCCTATAGATGGAAAGACAATGCAGCACACAGACCAGGAAGGGGTCTGTCTTTGCCTTCAGGTTTAGTTTCCACACCTGTCCCCCAGTGGTCATCTGTAATGAAGCAGGCCCTTCTCGTACACAGTCCTCCCCTCCTCCTCCTGGGCTTCACCTGCCAGAATTCACAGGGGAGGAGACACTGCTTCAGTGTGGAGGAAAATTTTCTCTCTTAAAGTCTTGTTCTTGCCTTTTCAGGAACTCAGTTCTATCAAATTTTTGATGTCTTGCTTTTTTTAGAGGGAGAAGGGGGACTGTGTTATGCAGTAAAGAAGTCCTAAGCCCTACCACGACCTGGGGTAAGATGCTGCCCCCACCTAAACAACAGGCATGAGTGTTGGCAGCAGCAGTTGATAGGGGGGTCAGTGACCTGTAGCACCTGAGGGGCTGGGGAAGCCTCCCCCAACCCCAGGTTTTGTAGGATAAACAGAAGGACGGGAAGCAGGACTCCAGAACCACAGCTGGTTTCAGAAACTTCCCATGAGACCCACAGTCAGTCACAGGGACAGATGGAAGTGAGAGAGGGAGGTGGGGACAGAGGGGACAGTGCTGGAAGAAGGGCTCTCCCAGGGAGGGGCCAGTGAAGCATCACCATCTGTGATGCAGGCCCGTACTTTCTAGCTGTGAAACTTGTGGCCTTATTAATCTCTTGATTTACTCCTCTGTGAGATACCCACTTCCTGTGTGGTCTTGGAAAATGTGGCATGCTCACACCGCACACAGGGGAGAGTTAATGTGCTCGCCCTCAGTGGAGACTGCTAGAGGCCTGGGGTAGGGGTGGACAAGAAGCATTGTCCCTCGACTGGGGAGGCCAGCTTGTGACCTGCCCCAGCCTTGGATGAGGGCTGGGACCCATTTTCGTTTGCAGAGGGACCACAGACCAGGCAAGACAGCCGTTTTCCCTATGGCCCCTGAGGAACCCTTCCTGGGCCAGTCTCCAGGCCAGCACTGGGTACTAGAAGTTTTGCTGAGGATGGTGGTGCCCAGGCTGGCAAGCTGCCTTGTCCTGCAGGTGCCACCTGCTTGTATCTGCTTAGGGCCCCATCAAGTGCAGCTGCCTGCTTGAATACCTTACCCATCCTCTGGGTGTTATCCACCCACCCACTTATTCAACCTCATGAGCCCTGGGTGTAGGACCTGGCTCCCCAGTGTCTGCTTGCAAGCAGGAACTACCCCAGTCCTCAGGGACACTGTAGGTGGACCTCTGTGCAGATGGGCCTCTGCAGCCCCAATAGAGATGGGGACAGATAGGGACAGCACCTGCCCTTGGAGCCCGTGTTAACAGGCATTCTTCTTCAAAAGTCTAGATAGTCACTCCAGCACCCCAGGCCCATCAGGTGTCCAAGAAGGGGAGGGCCCGAAAAGCAGGCACTGGGTGTAATTCAGTCGATCCTGTGGGCCCACATGAGAGCATTCTTCTGATCCTCACTTGAGCCTCACATTTGGTTCTACAGATAAGCCTGTGGTCTCTTGTGACCTGTGGGCCTCCCACGCTACCTACCTTCCCATTTGTGTCTGTGGCCTGTGGGAGCCATGTCCACTGGTGATCCCTCATAGCTCTGCAGTTAAGGTCAGCCACAAACCTGGGCAGAGCACAGGCCTCACTGTGCAGGGTCCATCCTGTCTTTGAGGCAAGCAGTGGTGCCATGGTGGGTCAAGTATGGTGGTCTTTAGGGGGAAGTATCTCCTGGCACCCATGCCTCTAGCTCACACATGTGATAGCCACATTGCCTCTGTTTATATAGGAGCATTAAAATTCCCAACAGGAGATAGCAGTGAAAGTCAATAATTGTTCAGAAAGATGGTAACTGGAGGGATTAAAACTGCAGTTAATTGTTGATAGAGCTGTTGAGTCACTGGAGGTCTGCTGTGTGGGTGGCCTACCCTGTTGGTCATGGGTGAGAGCTGCCCCCAACTTGGCAGCAGTTCCTGGGCCTCCTGAGGGCCTTGTCCTTCAAGAGTCCAGGCTATCCCCAGGAGGTACTTGCTTCAGCATATCAGGGTGGTATTTGAGCATCTGAGCATTTGACTCTGACTGATCTTCTCATGGCACTGCCCTGTGTCACACCTGGATAAATTCCTACCTGTTTGAGCCTGGTGTTCTTCATCTGTAACACAGAGGCAGCAGTAAGGTTCTGGTCAGAGTTTGACACACTGCTCCTTTCCTCCATGACAAATAAGAGCAGACTTAGATATGTGAGAAGACAGTCCAGTAGCAGGGAAACTGGGAAGGATATGATCCAAAACCACCAGAGAAAGGGGAGCAGTGCATTGGCTAGAGCCTGCCTTGGAACCAGGGAGCCCACCAGGGCCTATAAGCAGAGAGGGTGGGAGCCCAGGCTTAGTGCTAGAGTCCCAGCTCTGCCACTTACAAACTCGGTGGCTTCTGTGTCTCAGTTTTGCCATCTGTAAAATGCATCAGCATAGTACCTGGCACTGTGGGCTTTTCCACAAAAAGCTACAGTGTGGTCCATCTCTTGTGAGATAGGGAAGGGCCCTGTAGAGTGCCCTACAAAACCAGTCCATTCCGCCTCCAGGCCATGAGCTCCATGAATAGTGCTGTAGTCTTAGCATTCAGGGCCTCACTGTCAGGAACACCTGCCAAGGGCACTGGCCTTTCAGAATTACACTGCTCTTTTGTGTCCATGTCCACTAGACCAAACATGTCTGTGCCCTTCTTGGGCCTCTGGAAAACCCCCACCTTCCCTACTGCAGCCCAGTTGGAAAGGGCATCATGGTCACAGCCTGTGGAAGCATGTCTGTGGCCCATGTCAGCAACAATCTGCCTGTCCACACTACCACCACTACCAGTAATAACTCAAAGGCAAGGAGTGGAGGAGCAGAAGGTCATGTGACTTTGACCCAGCATGGAGAGTCCTGCCAGGGCTTTGCTCTCCCTAGTGCCACCCTACCCCCTCAAGGCTGTTTTCCCCCTCCCTGGTCCCATTTGCCCTGGGCCCAGGCTCTGCATCAGCTAAATGCAGGCTGTGACCACCCTGCATCGGGGTTCTGGTGTCCCCCAGAGTGCCTCCAGGGGCATCATGTGACAGGTTACATTACTGTAACTTTGTGGTTATCATTATGTATGTAGCAAATGCAGGCATACTTCATTTTATTGCACTTCACTTCAACTGCATTTTTACAAATTGAAACCCTGCATCAAGCAAGTCTATCAATCCCATTTTTCTACAGCACGAGCTCACTTCACATCTCTTTGTCACAGTTTGGTAATTCTCACACTATTTCATACTTCTTGTAATGTTATTATACACTTAATAGACTACAGTATAGTGTAAACATAACTTTTATGTGCACTGGGAAACAAAAAAATTTGTGTGACTTGCTTTATTGCAATGGTCTGGAATTGAACCTGCAATATCTGGGTGTACCCCTGTGCCCACTGCCTAGCTTCAGAGCTAAACAAGTAGAATATTTATAGATATAATGAAGCCTCATCCATGTCCCTTCCTGGTCCTATCCATGTCCCTTCCTGGTCCTATCCCTCTACTCCCCTCACCCCCCGAGAGCCACTGTGCTACCGTTTGTGTTCTTCCTACACCTGTTTTATACCTTTATTGCAGACATATATATCCCTAAAACAACATGCAGCACCATTTGGATGTTATAAAATTTTTAGAATCTATGTCAAACTGTTCTTAACCTCCTGCCACTTGCACTGTTTGCTCTGCTTTATCTCTGAGGTTATCTATGTCGTCTGTGATGTGACTGCGATTTCATGGCAAGCTTATATAGATAGACAGGTATCTCTCTAATGCTTTGTCTGTGAACAGACAGAAGGGTGTTCTGGGTTTTGCTACTGCAAACCAGGTGACATTGCACCTCATTGGCCTCCCATGGATGTTTTGGGTGTGCTAGGAGTGGTCACCATTACACTGATTCACTGTTAGCTCTGCTTGCCCAAATCATTGTCCATCTGAGGACTGTAGAGCTGTTGTCACAACAGGGCACAGGAACAGGTGTGGGCATGCATTTGCAGCCAGCCAGTAGGGGTGGGGTGAGTGCATACATTAAAGTTATGCGTCTAATACTGGTCATTCTGAGGCTTCAGGGGCTTCAGAAACTGAGAATTCATCTGAAATCAAAAATGCTAGTCACTGTGGCGAGAGGCAGAGGTAGGGTGCCCTTGGAAGCTGTTGGAGGCCAGGGCTTGGGTATAGTGTTTTTTTTGTCATCCTGTCAGAGAAGCATTATGATAGAAGCATTATGAAAGAAGTTCTCAGTCAAATCATAGTGACCTGGGGCCCAAGGAAAGGCACCATCATGTGAGATGAGGTCTGCGCAGCCACCTTCTTGGAGTGCTTGTTGCAGCCCTCTGTGGGAGTGTTGCGGGGAATCTGAAGTAAGTTGGCATCCTTACCGAGGCATGGTCTGGAAGGAGGTATAGGCAAACAGACAAGAGCAGTCATGACCCACTTGCCTGACCAGGCCTTTGTCACTCACTCATGCAGTCACCTTCCTTCTTAGAGTCCCCACTATTCAGATGATGAAACTGAGGCTTGGAGAGCTTAGAAATGACCTGTCAACTAAGATCACAAATGCCAAGGCCAGATCCAAGTACCTACTGCCTAGCTGCAAAATACCCTCTACCCCAGTACAACCTCCTCCTTGAAAGCCCTCTACAGATGGCAAGGACTTGGGAGAAGAGGCCAGGGGTCAGCTGCCACTCTGCCTGCTCTGAGAGCTAATGAGACTGAGCTTCACTGGGCTCTCCCAGGGTCTGAGGCATCACCTCCACCCCCATTTCTCCTCAGGCTCCACTGAGTGTGTGACCACATGGCCAGAAACAGCAAGATTCTCAGGTCTGAAATTCTGTTATCCTAAGAGGATAATGGCAGGTTGGATGGAAAATTAGAGCAGATGGTCTCCTGTGAGCTGTGAAGATTCCTGAGGTCGCCTGTAGGTTGGGGACAGAGAAGACTAAGGAAGATAAAACATTCAATCACTTAGTTAAGAATGTTTGAAGCAGTCACAGAGGGGCCAACACCCCTCAAGTAGGGCTTTGTTTAAGGCCATTGGAGGCCAACTCCTTGCCCAGTCCTGGGGATATTCTGCCCACTCTCTGGCCCCATGCCTGACTGCCCTGGCTGAAGTAATCAGGCATGCTCTTCCTTCTTAAGGAGCTCTGGTAGCATAGTGGCTAAGACACTTGCCTGCTAACCAGGCGGCTGGCGGTTCAAACCCACCAGCCACTCCTCGGAAG
The DNA here is from genome assembly GCF_000298275.1 of Orycteropus afer afer. Classification (NCBI taxonomy): domain Eukaryota; kingdom Metazoa; phylum Chordata; class Mammalia; order Tubulidentata; family Orycteropodidae; genus Orycteropus; species Orycteropus afer. The sequence goes on along the minus strand of NW_006921861.1, from coordinate 1,178,555 downwards.
GAAGGTTGGGCAATCCTACTTCCGTAGTGATACTGCCTCGGAAACCCAAGGAGGGGTCACTATGAGTCGGGGCCGACTCGACGACACATAACAACAACAGCAACAACAACTTTCTTCTTAAACAAAGAGGTGGTGAGCCCTGTGACTCTATCCATCTGAGCCCCCTTACGACATCAGCTGGGGCAACTTTGACTCCAGCCAGTATCTATTGTCTGGTGTGATAACAAAGGATGTGGGGATAGGCCTCGGCTCTGTACATGGAGACAGTTGAATCTTTAAGGATTTGTGTTTTTTTTTTAATAGTTTCCTTTGTACAGGTCCTTTCTGTCCCTGGTAAGATTTAGTCCTAAGTTTTTTTTTTTTTTTAATCTATCTATTTATTTATTTATTTATTATAACTATTGTAAATGGTATTGATTGCCTTATTTCTTTTTCAGCAATCTCTTTGCTGGTGTAGAGGAATCCAACTGAATTTTGGATGCTGATCTTGTACCCTGCCACTATGCTAAATCTCTCAATTAGTTCCAGTAGATTTTTTACTGAGTCTCTTGGATTTTCTAGTAGAGGATCATATCATCCACAAATAGGGATAGTTTGACTTCTTCCTTACCAATTTGGATACCTTTGATTTCCCTTTCTTGCCTTTATTGCCCTGGCTAGGACTTCCAATACAGTGTTGAATAGAAGTGATGATGGAGGGCATCCTTGTCTGGTTTCTGTTCACAAGAGGAGTGGTTTCAGTCTCTCTCCATTGAGAAGAATGTTGGCTGTTGGTTTTGCATAGATGTCCTTTATTATGTTGAGGAATGCCCCTTCTATTCCTATTTTGCTGAGAGTTTTGATCAGGAATGGGTGTTGATTGGATTTTATCAAATGCCTTTGCTGCATCAGTTGATATGATCATGTGGTTCTTTTCCTTTGTTTTATTTATGTGATGGATAACGTTGATTGTTTTTCTAATGTTGAACCGTCCTTGTGTACCTGATATTAACCCCACTTGGTCATAATGAACGATTTTCTTGATACGTTGTTGGAGTCTGTTGGCTAGGATTTTGTTGAAGATTTTTGCATCTATGGTCATGAGGGATATTGGTCTGTAGTTTTCCTTTTGAGTGATGTCTTTGCCTGGTTTTGGTATAAAGGTTATGCTTACTTCATAAAATGAATTTAGAAGGATTCCATCCTTTTCTGTATTTTGGAATAGTTTGAATAGGATTGGTGTCAGTTCTTCTCTCAATGTTTGGTAGAATTCTCCAGTGAAACCATCTGGGCCAGGCCTTTTTTATGTTGGTAATTTTTTTTTTTTATGACCTGTTCAGTTTCTTGTTTTGTTATGAATCTGTTCAGCTTTTCCACATCAGTCTGTGTTAGTTCAGGTAAGTGGTGTGTTTCTAGAAATCTGTCCATTTCTTCCAGATTTTCAAATATGTTGGAATACAGTTCTTCATAGTATCCTGATAGTATCCTTTTTATTTCAGTTGGTTCTGTTGTGATGTCACCCATTTCATTTCTTATTCATGTTATTTGTATTCTCTCCCTCGTTTCCTTTGTTAAATTTGCCACTGGTTTGTCAGTTTTATAAATCTTTTCAAAAACCCAACTTATAGTTGATTTTTTCTATTGTCTTTCTATTTTCTGTTTCATTGATTACTCCTCACATCTTGATTATTTCCTTTCTTCTGGTGATTGTAGGCTTTTCTTGCTGTTCTTTTCTAATTATTGGAGATGTTGGTTTAAAGTGTTGATTTTGGCTCACTCTTCTTTTTTGATGTGTGCATTTATTGCTATAAATTGGCCTCTGATCACCGCTTTTGCTATGTCCCAAAGATTTTGGTATATTACGTTGTCATTCTTGTTTGATTCAAGGAATTTTTTCATTTATTTTTTGTTTTATTTATTTCATTTATTTTTGTTTCATTTATTTATTTTTTGTTTCTTCTCTTACCCAGTCTTTCTTCTGGAGGTTGTTGTTCAGTCTCCATGTGCTTGCTCTTTTCCATTGATAACCTTGTGATCTGAGAAGATGCTTTGCGATATTTGATTTTTTTTTTTTTTTTTTTAACTTGTTAAGGCTTACTTTGTGGCCTAGCGTATGGTCCATCCTGGAGAATGTTCCATGGTGCACTGGAAAAGAATGTATATTGTGCTGTTGTTGGGTGAAGTGCTCTGTACATGTCTATAAGGTCAAGTTAGTGAATTGTATTGTTTAATTCTTCTGCGTCTTTGTTGAGTTTCTTTCCAGTTGTTCTATCTTTCATTGAAAGTGGTGTATTAAAGTCTCCCACTATGACTGTGGGAGACTTGCCTTTTCAACTCTTTTAAAGTCTGATTTATGTATTTTGGGGCTCTTTCTTTGGGTCCTTAGATATTTATCATGGTTATATCTTCATATTCATTTGATCCTTTAATCATTATATAATGTCCTTCCTTGTCTCATATGGTGGTTTTTGTCTTAAAGTCGATTTGATCAGTAATGAATATTACCACTCTTGCTCTTTTTTGGTTGCCATTTGCTTGATCTTTTTCCAACCTTTGATTTTTAGTCTGCTTTTGTCTTTGTCTCTAAGGTGTGTCTCTTGTAAACAGCATATTGATGGGTTATGTTTTGTTACCAAGTCTGCAAGTCTCTGTCTCATGAGTGGTGGATTTAATCCATTAACATTCAGTGTAATTATCGACCAGTATGACTTGGTTGGTGTCATTTTGTTATGTGTTTTTACATGCTATTCCTGGTTTCTTTGTTCCATATAATTTTCTGTGTTGAACTTATCATGTTTATGAATCATGTTATCACTTCTTTTGTTATTATTATTTTAGTATTTGCTAAATATTTTTGTCCTCTTTTTCATTGTGAGATGAAGGTTTATCATTTTTCTTTGAGGTTATCCTGTGATTTATAATTTTCTCCCTGAGTTTGAAAGAGTCCATTCAGTGTTGCAACTCTCTTGATTTCCTCACCATTTAAAAGTTCTGTAACTACACTATTTTTGTTCCCCTTTTTGGTTTGTAATTGTCCTCATTTGCCCATTGATGTCTCTGGTTCCCTGTTTACAATCTTGTAAGCTTATTTTACTTTGGATACGTCCATAGCTGTGTTGGTTTCTGGGTTATGTTGTCTTGTGTATTAATGGTTGGTTATTGTTTGCTATTATTGGTTCTCTGTTCAAAGGACTCCCTTTAGTATCTCTTGTAAGGTTGGTCTGGTTTTAACAAATTCCCTTAATTTCTGTTTACCTGGAAATCTCCTAATTTCACCATCATATTTGAGGGACAGT
>NW_006921861.1:1173208-1175180 GCF_000298275.1 Orycteropus afer afer | reverse complement strand
TTGATTGGAAATTTTTCTCTTTCAGGGTTTTATATATTCTATTCCATTGCCTTCTTGCTTGCATGGTTTCTGCTGAGAAATCAGAGCTTATTCTTACTGGTTGTCCTTTGTAAGTAACTTTTTGTTTTTCCTGTGCTGCTTTCAGGATTCTTTGTTTGTCTTTGGTTTTGATGAGTTTGATGATGATATGTCTTGGTGATTTTCTTCCGGGGCCCATCCTGTTTGGGGTTCGTTGGACTTCCTGAATGGATATATTCTCATCTTTTGCCATATCAAGGAAGTTCTCTTCCAACAAATATTGGACAATTTTCTCAGTGGTTTTCTTTTGCTCTTCCTGTTCTGGAATTCTGATTACACATAGGTTATTCCTTTTGATGGTATCCCACATGAACCTTAAGCTTTCTTCTTTTTGTTTTGATCTTTTTTCTGATTGATCCCTTTCCAAAGAAGTATTCAGGTGTTTGTCTTCAATCTCATTAGTTCTGTCTTCAGTTCATTCAGTTCTACTGCTTTGCCCTTTCAATGTGTTATCTGTTTCTGAAAATTTAGTATTGATCTTCTGGATTTCTATCTGTAGATTTTGTATCATTTCTAATTTTTCATTTATTTTGTCATTTTGTTCTTGTATTTTCTTCTGAAATTGTTCTAGAGTTTTTTCTGTACTTTCCTTAATTTTCTCAGTGTTTTCCTTGATCTGTCTCTCAGTCCTTTGAAGATACCTAAATATAATTCTTTTGAATTCCTTATCAGGGAGTTCCAGTGCTGCTTTCTTTCTCAGGGTTGTGTTTTGGGTCTGTATCCTTCTCCTTTGTTTCTACTGCTTTATCTTGCTGCTTTGTGTGGGGTGTGATGGTCTGTTGTCTCCAAGACATTGTGACGTTGTTGTATTTAGATCTCTTTTAACTGTTTGTGAAGAGCAGCTAAGGGTGAGTCAGGCTTTTCTGGGTGGTCGTTTATTGTTGGCCAGTTGGTGGAGAAGGAAGTGGTGGCTCTCAGTAAGTGAAGCTTTCTAGTCATTGGCATCTGGAACGTCCTCGTGGTTCTCAGCAAGTGGAGCCTATTCTTAAGTCTGTAGAATCTGGGAGAACACTGTTGCTTTAAATATCCAAAATGGTCAAGCCACTTCTAAACATTCAAAATGGCTGGCCCTCTGGACAGGCAAAGGTCCACAGCTCAGCCTGTCTCCCTCTTTGCTCCTTCCCCTTTTATTCACCAGCTACCAGTGCAGTCCTCCATGTAGCACCTGGCAAGGAGGGCTGATTATTAGGTTAGTTCTTGGGTCCTACACCACTCAGGAATATCCAAGCTATCTGTGCTGTCAGGATCGCTGATAGACCGCAGCCCTGTTTGTCTCCCTTTTAGTGTATTGTGCAAGTTCTTCTACTAGTTGGAGTTTTGTCCACTTCTGTATCCTTCCCTTCAAAGCTCAGGCCTCCAGAATTATATTATGTATCTGTGTTAATTTGTTCCCCTTTTCTTTGTTGAAGAGGGTCTGTGTAGTCTGTCTGCCTATTCTGCCATCTTACTGGAACTCCCAGGATTTGTTATTTTGTGCAGAATATTGAGATTGCTGCTGTGGCTTCTTGGCCTTGACCACCTTAAAGGGCTGCCCAGCTAGGTCTGTAGCAGTGGGCCTGTAGGGCCCAGGGGTCTCAAGCAGCCCCTTGCTCAGATTACAGACAGTAATACCTTGACTTCCTCAGAGATGTGTCTACTTTTCATCTGCCTAGCTGGATGAAGGTTTTCTCCAGATGATGCAGATCAGAGCGCTGAACTACCACCTACACAGTCTGTCCCTCTGGCATGGGTCCCAGCTTGTTCGTGTTCTTGTGTCCCTGAATACTGGGCTGAGTGGCCACAGGCTTTCCTCCTTCCTTTCCTGATCTTGCCCATAGTAGTGATTTACTATTCTAAATAGTGTGGCAAAGGACATCTTTGTTGCTCATGTTCTGGTTCACTTTTTTTTTTTTTT
>NW_006921861.1:1111046-1168809 GCF_000298275.1 Orycteropus afer afer | reverse complement strand
ATAATTCTTTTGAATTCCTTATCAGAGAGTTCCAATGCTGCTTCTTCCTCAGGGATGTGTTCTGGGTCTGTATCCTACTCCCTTGTTTCTACCCCATTATCTTGCTTTTTTGTGTGTACTTTGATGGTCTGTCATCTCTGAGGCATTGTGGCATTGTTGTATCTAGATCTCTGTTAACTGTTTGTGAAGAGCAGCCAAGGGTGATTCAGGCTCTTCTTGGTGGTTTTTTATCATTGGCCTATTGGTGGAGAAGGATGTATTGGCTCTCCTTCAGTAAGTGAAGTTGCAGGACGTGTGGGTGTAGTTGTGTTTTATGGGGACTGTTGCTGTCTCCCACTCAGTTAGACAAAAATTGCCACTGAATAACCATCAAAAAACTAAAAGCATCTGGACAAAAAATACACCATGTAATCACATAGGAACAGTAACCAAAAAAAGGGAAAAAGAAAAAAAAAAAAAACTGGCAATATCTCAGGAAACTAAGAGAAAAAAGGTAGAGAAGGAGACTAATGAAGAAAAAAATGGGAAAAATGCAAAAAGAAAACCACAAGAAGAAAAGGAGGAAAAAAAAAAGTTGCAACCAGGAACAGGGAAAAGAAAAAAAGCTGAAACTAGGACCTGGAAGAGGAAAAATAAAGAATAATAGTAAAAAGGAGAAAAGTATTAATAATAATAATAGCTTTAAAGCAGACAAAAAGCAAGCAAACTAATAACCAGAAAGAGAAGAATAAACAAAAGAAAAAGAAAAAAAATCAGGGGAGGGCAGGGCAGGGCACTCAGGCTCCGTCAGCGCTTACAGACTGGGATGGAGTTCCTGTGAGCCCAGAAGGTAGGTAGGAGTGGAGGATGGCCGCAGCTCCATTCTCCAAGCAGGTGTGGAGTATAAGAGTAACAAGGGGAATCTCACACCTTTTCAGTCATCCAGGTCCAGAGTGTCCTTGGGGTTACTGGCAAGTGGAATCTGTTCTTAAGCCCCTGGAATCTGGGAGAGTGCTGTCTCTTTAAATATCCAAAATGGTCAAGCCACTTGTAAACATTCAAAATGGCTGCGTCCTTCAGACAGGCAAAAGTCCACAGCACAGCCCACCCTCCTCTTGGCTGCTTCACCTTTTATTCACCTGCCACCAGAGCAGTCCTCATGCAGTCCCTGGCTAGCAGGGCTGATTTTTAGGTTAATTCTTAGGTCCTATCAGATTCGGCACTCTCCAGCCTGTCTGTGCTGTGCCATCAGGATCACTCAGGATCGCTGCCAGACCCCAGTTCTGTATGTCTCCTTTTTTTGTATTTTCATGCAAATTCTTCTGCTAATTGGGGTTTAGTCAACTTCTGTATCTTTCCCTTCAAGGCTCAGGGGTCCAGGATTATCTTCTGTGTCTGTGTTAATTGGTTCCCCTTTGCTTTGTTGAAGAGGGTCTGTGCAGTCTTTTTGCCTAGTCCACCATCTTACTGGAAGTCTCTCTGGTCCACATTTTGAAAATTCCTTTCAGATTAGTACCTCAGCAGCAAAGCCCATATGGAGTTTGCAGAGGGCCCTGGCTGCAGGGTCATGTCCTTGAGCACAAGGCCTATGACGACAATGAGACCTCAAGGGTTGGTCTAGATGGAAGCCAAGGTGAGAGCCTGGTGTTCCTTCCAAGTGTCTGTTAGTCACAGATAGGGAAGCACCAATGACAGAGCCATGTTGAGCATACAGTCTGGCTCCCAGGTTGCAGGTGGGCCAGGGACCGGAGAGCCATATTGTCAGTGCTCTGGTGGAAGGGCCCACAGGGACAAGACAGGCTTCCTAGTGGAGGGCACCATGAGCCAGGCCTATAGGCAGGCAGCAGTGAACAGTTTGCTGGGTATAGTACACAGAGCTGGGGCAGGTGGGCAGGCCACTATGAGCTTTCTACCTGTTGCAGGGGTTTGGCCTTCATCCTGAACTTAGCTGTGACCTGCCAGGAACTTGGGGAAGGTGGCACCAGATGAGAAGGAGGTCCATGGGGGCAGAGGTGCCAAGAGAGCCCTCCAGGCCTGGTCTCTGGGTGGGACAAGGAGGGGAACAGCCACTAAAATACAGGAAGCAGTGCACTGGGAGGGTCGGGGGAAAGAAGCAGGTCCATGGTACATTGTGTGCTGAAATACCCACCTGCTCACTAGGTGCCTCTTCAGCAGGCCTGAAAAACTGAGGAGGAGGCAGGGCACTGAGCAACCAGGGATGAGGAGATACCATTCTCACCTGGAGGAGTTGGGGAGGGACATGAGATGTTGAGTGGTTAGGGGATGTGAATAAGAATGTTACCAACTTAAAGCTCAATGAGAGAGACACACACACTCTTTCTCAAAACACATATTCTCTTACACTTACACCTTCACACTCACTCACACATCTCTCTCTCTCTCTCTCTCTCTCTCACACACACACACACACAAACACACACAATCTCTCTCATACCCATGCCCAGCAGCTCATGATTTAGAGCCACTGGTGACTTAGAAATTAGAAACATCCTGCAACAAGAATTTCTGTTCTCCTAACAAGTGGTTGAGAACTTTGGAATGTTTCCTTGCATTTGGGATTTCTTCACATCCATCCTCTTAATAGCTAGACCATTTATCCACTCAGTAGTGGCTTTATCGTGCTTGGCTGCCCCTCTGTCCCCTCTCTCTCTCAGAATGAGGCCAGGACACTGGAGGAAATGGATGTTCCCAGAAAATTTACTATTATTGCAGAAACAGGGTTGCCTGGAAGTGCTGAAGCTACAAGTCCCATGCCCTCAATGCTGGGGGCTCTGTGTGCCTGTGGAAAATATTGTCACCAGGATGTTACTACCCAAAAGACTAGACTCCTCAGGTGGGCATCTCCCACTGGCCCCATTCCTCCTCTCTCCTGCCTGCTGTTCTCTTTTCGCTTCTCAGAATGGGCTCTTAGCTAATAATGATACCAGCAGTAATTGTCGCAGCGCTTCTTACATCCACCGCTGTAGCAAACCCTCACATTTGCTGTCTTTGGTAAGACAAGGACACTGAAATTGGGAGCATAAACGATGTACAACTTTGAGGATGTAAAACCAGTTTTCTGCCCAGGCTGGCTCCTACTGGGAGTTTTGGGACAGCCACTGGGAGATGGGGCCCTGCAGTGGCTGTCTTGCCTCCTGGGCTCACCCCACGGCCTCTTGGCTCCAGGTTTCGTATCATCAGGGTGATTTTATGAAGAGGCTGTGTGGGGCACCTAGTATTAACTGGGTAGCCACACATTTCTTGTGTAGGGACCACAAGTGGCTGGCAGCTGAGTGCAGGACTCTACTTTAGCCTGTCACTTGAGGAAGCCCCTGCCCCCTCCCCAGTTTTTCAGGTGTGCTAAAGAGATGAATTATAAATACAGGCTGCTGGACAGGAGCTCTGGTGGCATAGTGCCTAAGACATTTGACTGCTAACCAGAAGGCTGGCGGTTCAAACCCACCAGCCACTCCTCGGAAGGAAGGTTGGGCAATCTACTTCTTTAGTGATACCACCTCGGAAACCCAAGGAGGGGTTGCTATGAGTGGGATGCGACTCAACGGCAGTTAGTTTGGTGTGGGTTTGGTTTAGGCCACTGGACAGACACTTGTAGCAGGAGATCCGATCCAGCTGCTCCCTTACTGGCCCGGGACAGAAGCTGTAGACCTGTGCACAGGCCAAAAACTTGCTCTGCTGCCAGGGCCAAAAGCCCCAGAGATGTCCCCTGCACCTACATACCCTAAAGTGCGGCCAGAAGTGCAGGTAGGGAAGGGTGGGTGAAAGCCACACCTGTGTGGGAACAGTCATCTTGATGGGACAGGGCCCTATAGGGAGCTTGGTTTTCCAGTGGGCTGGGAGGGTCTCAGCTGTGTCCTGGGAAGCATCCTTAGGCTATGAGCACTCTGGGAAGGGGGAGGGGCAGTTATGTCTCCACTCTGTAAGCCCCAGCAGAGACCCAGGGAGTGAACTTGGTCTGAGGTGGAGGCATGTCCCCAGGCATGTCCTTAGTTCACATTATATGTTGGAGACAGGCCTGTAGTTCATGTTGCAGGAGCCTGGGTTCAAGGTCAGCAAGGGCAAACCTGGCCGTTTAAGCCCATGTCTGAGTCCCAGCTTTTTGCTCCAAGCCTGTCACAGAGTAGATGGCAAGCCTAGGGAACAGCCTGCTCAAACCCTGGCATACGGCCTGTTTGGTATCTGGCACTTGGGAGTGTCCTGGAGGAGAGGCCCTGCCCACCTGTGCTCTGAGTGCCCAGGTGTCAGCTGAGCCCTGGAGATCAGTGAGCCTGAAAAGTAGTGGATTACTTTTTCCATGCCCTAAATTGGATTTTTATTCTGTGTTGTACTGACTTCCTGCCATTTGTTGAGAGTAAAAAGGGATCTGGCCAGACACAGGCAGTGAAACACTCTCCTTGATGGACCTGTAGCCAGTGGTTAGATAATGGGCCCTGGCCTTGGAGGCCAGATTCTACCTTAGCACCACTGCCCAGCCAGTGACATAGACCTTAGAGCCTCAGATAGTTTATTCAGGCTTTTGTAAATGCATGAAGCCTCCCCTGAGGTAGGGCTGTGTGCTCCCTGCTCATGACTGCTAGCCCTGCTGAGTCAGGGGTATGTCTGCATGCATTTCTGCCCTTCATCTTCTCTCTGGCTCTCTCATTCTAAGCACGGCCAATTCGATGTCCTGCCTGTGTATGGGAAGAGAGGCTAGGGCAGGTTTAGGCTAGACAGACTCCACTTGTCACCTCAACATTCTGAGATGGCCCAGTACTGGTCCCTTGGGGTGGCACTATCCAGAGAAGTAACTTTGCCCTTGGGGTCTAACCCAGCCTGGGACCTGCCTGCAGACGCCAAAATGGGAGTGCTTTCCTTGAGCTTCACACTGAGGGAGCCGTAGGGCCTAGCAGTCAAGGGTACAGGCTCTCAGCTGTTATCCAGGCTCCTCATGAGCAGCTGTGGGGCCCTGGGCAAGGAACTACCATGTGTGCTGCCTCCTGCCTGTAATCCCGGTAAGACCAGACAGGGACAAGTGTGAAGCTCTGGGCCATGGCTGCAAGGAGGATGACAATGATGCCACTGAATCATTGGCCCTGCCTCACCTGCTTGTGGGAAATAGGTCTGCTGGCACCATACTCAGTTTGTACCCAGACCCTTCTGACTCCCAAGCCTTAACCCCATCTTGCTATGGAGCAAAACCAAAGGGGAAATGGGCTAGGGCAGGTCATGCACCCCTGAGCCCTGTTCAGGGTATACCATTTTTTGTGTTTTCCTTGTTCCTCCTGGAGCCCATAGGAGGCTCTGCCCTCTAAGGATCAGATTGTGTGAAAGTCCATAAGGGAAGGGGTTTCAGGAAACTGAAGGCTACAGGGCCCTGCCACTGATTGCCACTGCTCAAGAACAGGGAAAGGACCTGCACCTGCCCCTGTGCTGGAAAAGAATCCGCCTGGGACTGCTTTTTTACGTTTTCAGATGAGTGACTGGGTGCACCTTTTCATCACAGCCCCAGAGCAACACCCCTGTACATCAGAAGCTAAGTCTGGTCCCAGACCTGCTGAGGAAGGCAGGGGGTTTGGTCCCAGTTTTTAGAGGTGATTAGTGCCCTGGATTGGTGTGCCCACATGATAAGCACAACAGCAGTGACAGAGGACAGCCAACTTGAGAAATGGGCATTGGCAGAAGGGTGTGTAGAAACCACAGTGGATATCTGTGACCTCAAGCACCTGAAGGTCTCTGACAAAAATGGGTAGCAGATGTTTTCTACTCTGAGATCTTGTGGGCAGAGTACAGGAGGGAGTGATGATAAGCATTCCAAGAACCCAGGGCTGTCAGGCTGCAGTTGCTTGCTTGGTGGCTAGCATTTGCCTGTCTCATGTTTTGTAGTCGGTACCCCAAGGTGCTCTGCTGGGCCCCTGCCTCCCAACTACTTTCTCATCACCCCTAGTCCAGGCTACAGCCCAGCCTCCCCCATGGCTTCCACAGTGCCCTGGCCCTCATTTCCTTAGCTCCCTAGAGCCATGGAATCCTCTGCCAAGCCCTATGATCCCAGCACTTCCTCTATTGTCACTCCCCTGTCAGTGTTGGGGGCCCGGGTTATCCCTTTGGGGCATGGGTGGGACATAGATCAGCAGGAGCGACACTGGAGGCCTTCCTGTGAACACTCTGATGCCACCTTTTCCTCATACCAGCTTTGCCAGAATCCACCAGCATGTCTCAGATGTCCTCCTGGTAGTTAGCATCTTTCCCCCTTGCAGCTGTCTGCTGATCTACCCAACCTATGCCTTTCTCTGCCCTCATTCCTCCCCTCCAACCCACTGCCCACTGTATGCTCAGTGAGCCTCTGACATATGTCCTACCCTGCCCAGTCCCTCCCATAAGTGCTCAAGGACACTTGCTGCTCTGTTTCTATAGAGCCACCCCCTTTTCTACCTGACTGTTCCCTGCTTATCCTGGAGGACTCCCTGTCAGCATTCTTACCTGTGGCTCAGGCTTTCTGCTCGGTGGCCACAGCGCCTGGGCTGCTGGCCATGGTGGTTCTGACCTGCTGTGCTGTGCCTGTGGGGGTCTCTATTAGATGTCCAGCCATCCTCAAAGACAAGATGCTCAACCCTGTGCATCCTCCACCCTGCCTGCCACCAAGGCTCAGAGCCTGACTGAAGCTCAGTCTACTACTGCTTCCTCTCCTGAGAAGCAAGCTCTGAGTTTACAAGTGTGGGATACACTCTCTGGAGTACCAGATTAAAGCCCTGGAATCCTTTTGTTGTCTAGGCTGATATGGGCCACACAGATTGTGACTGCCCTGAGCCCTACTGGTCCTTGTTTGCATGAGTGTGGCTAGTCTGCATAGTATGCCAGGGCTGGCACATCTCTGTTGCTCAATGTTTGGAGTGCAGGTGTTCCAGAAGCCTGGGACTTGCCTGCCACCCAGCAGCCCCCAAAGTCTGCCCTCAGGAAAGAACAAGGCAAGAGCCGGCTCTAAGCCCATCAGAGCCAGTGTCTTACTATCTTGGGTACCATAGAAGGGTCAGGCAGGCCCCAATCCCTCCTTCACACAGGGCAACCCCATCACAGCAAGAAAGGCTGGGCTCACAGCACCAGAAGCCACTGTGTCCCTCCTGCAATCTCACTTAGCCCTGCCCCCCCCCAACCCAGACTGCTGGCTACTGCCTCCTCCCAACTCTTCAACCCCCATCCTCTCCTAATTGCTGCCCAGTGCAGCATTACCAACTGGCCCCCTAATAATGGAAACAAACCCAGGCTCCTCTGTCCAGCATCCAGGGGCCTACTCCCAGGCCAAACCCTCACCCTCTACATGCCATTTCCACCCTGAGGTATAGGAGCATAGTGGGGTCCACTGGGTATTCAGAAGAACCTGCCATCCATGAGTGGTGAGGGAGCTGGACAGAGGAAAAGGAGATCAAGAAGTATTTATAGGGAAATATATATACTTAGGGAAGAAGGAGAAAACAAGAACAGGCCACAGGCAGCAGGAGCCTTGCTCTCGAGTTCCTGGAGGACCTATGACCATGTGTCATTGTGAGAGCTGTTTTTCTCATGGCTGTTCAGGCCTCCCTGAAGACCCTGCCTGTTTCTAGAGCCCACCCTGCCCCTTCCCACCCAGGCTGCCCCTACCTGCCCTCCCTCCCTCCTGAGCACTTTCCCTGCCCTCGCTTCTGCCAGCTTTTATGCCTCAAATGTCCTGCTGTACCAGCTAGGCATAAACACTGCTGCTGGCTCTTTCTCTAGGCCTGGAGTCAGCCCCTGGGGACAGTGAGTCACACCATCGAGCCTCAGCTCCTCTTTACCCACCCCTCTTCAGAGACATTGAAGGAGGGGCCCTTGAGTGACATAGGGCATTTCATGTGGTTCGTCCAGGACCAAGGGTCACTGTTCAAATGGCTGTACTCCCAGCACAGCCTGAGATGGTTGCCCTGCCTTGTTGAAGGTAGCAGTCAGCAGGTACTATAGGACAGGAGAAAGTGGGAAGTTGCCCTTAATACAGACATAGGTGACTTCTTTCTGGGGTTTTTTGTTTAGGCTCTGAATTTCTGTTTGAGGAAAATTAGTTTGTGCTGGAAGCACATACAAAACCAAATCTTTGCATGGGTGGGTGCGTGTGCATGCAGGAAGGTGTCAGCCCCTCCTTTGCCTGAGGCTCACGGGGGCTTTGAGGACTTGTTCTGAGATCCTGGAGAAGGAATTATTGTAGAGGGGGAGCCAGGACACTCCCAGTGGTCCTCAGGTCAGCTGGGAGTCTCATGGCTTTGGAGACACCCTGCAAGGCCCTTGGGAAGGCCTTAAATCTCCCAGGGTTTGACTCTAGCTCTTGTGAGAAAATCAGATTATATCATGTACATGAAAGGCTTTTAAGCAGTTTGTTTTTTAACATATACTAGTTTTTTTCACACACACACAGTAAGTGTATAGTAGAGGAGAACAGCCCAGGACACCTCCCTGTGGCAGCCCGTCTTCCTCTTTGGCTTTAGTTGTCATTCAGCCTCGTCTTCTGGTTTGTTTTTTAAATAATTGGTATCAAGTTGTACCGAGCTTAGATGTATTTTTGTTAGCATGAACACATACATATGCCACTTCTTCCTTGCAGAATCTTCAGAAGAACCATCCTTGGTGCCATAACATCATGGGTATAGATACAGTAGTCACCCCACGACACTTGCTCTAGGCCTGAGCCATTTCTCACCTCGCCAAGACCATTTCCACCTGCATGTGTCACACTGGGCAGACCTTCCTGCAAGGTCCCAATCTGCCTTTGGGATTTGTCACTTGCACAGAGAGTGGGTCAAATTGGCTGCCAGGTGTGTTTTGCACACCAGACACATGTCCTATACATCCTGGCAGGCGTGGGCTGCCTCAGACTCATGCACAGCTTGGCTTCTGCCTCCTGCAAGCAGCCCAGGGATCTGCAGTCACAGGCTATGAGGGCCTGGGAGCAGACAGAGCAGGTCCCAGGCTCTATCATCTTGCATCGGTGATGGAGGAGGAGGCCAAGGCTCTTGGTGGCAGAGGTCTTGGGCCAAGTTGCCAAGCCTGATTGCCAGCTTCCTGGCTTCCCCAGCCCTGAGATTTTTCCTACCTCACTAAGAAGCAGGCTTGGCCACCTTCCCTTGGTTCCACATGTGGGCATGGGGCTTGGGCATTGGGGGCATGGGAATGCTGCCTGCCTGGCACTTTCTGGCTCTGAAAGCCATCAGTGGGTCACCTCTCTGCATAAATGAGCAGCTGCAGTCTGGTTGGGTTTACCGCTGGCAGGGTGCACATGGCCATAGATACTGCCTGGGGCCACTGACAGGAGGCCACATGCTTACTAAGCCTCTCTCAGTTTCCATGGGCATTTCTGGGGCCAGAGGAAGTATGTGGGGGAGAGAGTAGGCATCAGTAAACACTTCTGTGAAAAAAGAATAGGTACTAGACTAGAGGGAAGCATGGATACTCAACAGGACCTGAGTTCTGCAGCTCAGAACTTATTGCGGGGCCTGCCTGGCAAGGAACCATGGGCAGGCATGAACTGTGTGGCCTTGGCTAGCAGCCTCACTCCCCTTGGCTGCCCATGGTTCCTTGCCAGGCAGGCCCTGCAATAAACCAGGCTGCCCCTTCACATACATTATCTGACCTGGTCCTTGCCACCAGTGGCCAGGCGACTCTTGAGTCACATGGGGTCAGTATCATCCCAGCCCTAGTCCATCAGTCTTACGCACTAGGTAAGTCTTATGCCATGACTGAGGAGCATCCTCATGCCATATTGTTTAGAGCAGACAGCACCTGTATCTATGCTGGCACAGGAGAGTAAGGGCTTCTAGCCCTGCACTCTAGGGCAAAAGACCCAGGCCCATGAGCCAGCTAGACAGGCAAGCACTGGCAGCCGGGGCCTGCTGTGAGTGAGATGCAATGTATAAACCTCAAGGCAGGCTTTAGCCTGGCAGGTGAAGGTGGGGGGCAGGGAGGGTGGGTATGCAGGCAGGGGTGCTTAGTAGGGCTTCCTGCCTGCAGGAGCCTTGCCAAGTGGCTCTGTCCCTAGGACCATAGCCCAGCCATGGCTCCCCTTTGCTGAGCATGGCAAGAAAGACCCCCATATAAGAGGTCTGTACTCACATTCTTTTGTTCTGACAGCTCCTTCCAATAGCAAGGGCCTTGCCACTTACAGTGTACAGACCAAGTCTGAGCACTGCTCCCATACAAATCCTGCCCATCCACCAAGATCCTCCTCACTTGAGGAAGCCTCAGCTGAAGGAAAGATTGAGAGTTGGGTGAGAGGTGAGCTGGGCCCTGGACAGGTGCCCAGGTGAGAAGTCACCATGTTTATAAGGTACCTGAGAGGGACTCTAGGCAGAGGGTGAGATAGGCACCCATCCTCCCTCTGATCCATACAGGCTTGCATTGTTGGGTCCCATGGGGTTTTGTGGGCCCAGCTACATGACATGCAGGAGAGGCATATCCATCCCTTCCACAGCTAAGGAAAGGGTACAGAGGTAACAGGAAAGCCCAGGCCCCTGCCACTACCAAACACCCTGGCCTGGGGCCAGATGGAAGGCAGAGCCAAGAACTTGGGCACGCATTGCCCTAACCCTGAGAATATGATTCATGTTATCCCAGAGTCTGGTGAAGTTCACAGGCAAGATCTTAAACATTAAAGACTTTATGCTGGCCTGACAAGGAAGCAGACTTCCTTTCAAGAGAGCAATTCCCTAAAAAAAAGTAGCTAGCTGCACCTGGCTCAAGCACATGTCCACCAGCATACATCCAAAGGCACCATGGGGGCCTTTGGCTCCACCAACCCCTATGCTGTCTATAGCCACCTCAAGTAGCAGGACCCAAGTTCAGATCCCAGCTTCTGGTGCAACCTTGGACAGATCCTGAGTCCTTGTTGAGATGTAAGATGGGGTTGAAGGCCCCAGGTGATAAAGCTGTTGGGTAGACTAACTATAACACGTAATAGGTGCCCAATCCATGGATGTTCTCTGGTGAGCTCTTTCTGTTTCTTTAGAGACCACAGGTCTATTCTTGACACTGGCATTCTGGGGAGGCCCAGGAAAGTCATGAAACCATTTGGAGGCACAGCTGCTAGGTTGTTACAGGGGAGATGTGGTTGTATCTCACCTTTGTGGTAAGTGCTGTATGTGGTGAGCTGGCATGACCAGGGCTCCTGCAGGGGAATGGAAAGGCACAGGTTGGGCTTGACAGTACCATTGAGACCAGCTCCAGTGGAGATCCTGAATTCCCTTGGTGGATGCCATGAGCATATGCAGGGTAGATGATGAGGCCTGGGGCTGAGTCCAGCAGGGACAGGTAAAAGCAGATGGGAGAGCCACAGGAGGAGGCCTGGGCACCAGGTGCATGTGTTGGCAGCATGGGCACTGGAGCTGAGGGAGGCTGTCACAGAGATGCCTAAGCCATTGCCCGCTCTCCGCACCCCTCCCCCCAAGTGCATCCAGCTCCAGGCTTGGCCATAGGAGACTAAGAGTAGGGTCAAGCCAGGAAGCCGGCTTCCCAGCAGAGCCAGGGGCAGGAAGGAGAGGCAAAAGGCAGCTGCCAGCCCAGCCAACAGGCTTGAGGGGATTACCGCTTCCTCAGCCTCCGTTTTACCTGACACAGAACTTGGGGTTAGGGGTTAAGCTCCTGAAGCCCATTTCTACCATTTAAGGTGTTCAGACCTTACACAGTGTGAAGTTGGCTGCATTTACCCCTGCCCAGCCCAAAGGGAGAGATGTACCTGTAGGGGCAGAAAATTGCCCTAAACTTGGAGAGCCTCCAAGGGATTCCTGGGCTGTGCCTTTGAGAGAAAGCAGAGCAGCCCCCCCAACCTCCCCCCCCCCCCACAAGCAGGCCAGCTCTCTTACAGCTCACAGCAAGGTCCTGCCATCCTGTTTCACAGGGGCAAGTGCTGGTGAGTCAGTGGGAGAGGGTACACTGCAAGCAAGGCTGGTGAGCATGATGGCATGCCAGGACACATGTGCCCACTCTTCACACTGTTCCAGACGTGCTGCTGGAAAGCATTGTCTATCTTTGGAGACTGGCCTAAAGCCACCTCCTCCATAGAGGCCTCCTAGATGGCTCTGGTATAGAAGGCCTGGCAGACATCTCTCCTGGACCACTAGAATCCTCTCTGGGCTATGCATTCCCCCCTCAAGTTTTTGCCCCTGTCACCACAGGGGACAGTGGTACTGGGCACCAAGACCAAGCATTTACCTGGCCTCAAGCTTCTGGATAGTAGGTCAGATGGTAGAGAAATGACTTCCCAGAATCAATGAGTGAGATGTCCTTCTTCTGAAAAGTCACAAGAGGCACTGGGCTCCCTGTTGTGTTTCACTCCCCACCTCATCCTGCCAGGACCCCATAGCTGAATGCCAGGAGCAGGGCTCCCAGATCTAAGTTACTACCATTGGCATTTGCTGGAGTGGCCTTGGGAGGTAGCAGCAGAGTTCATACAGGCAGCAGCCTCTCAGGGTGAGGGTGACTCTCTTAGGGCTTGCAGTCCCCTAGATTCCAGAAGCCTGCAAATGAGGGGGCAGGAGAGGCCCATGTTTGTGGTCCAGAGCCCCAGCATGCCTGGGACACTCACAGTACAATGCTGGATGGTGTTTACCAGGCACATGTAGGTGTCCTGGCCAGGCCCTTCACACATAGCATCCTCCCCTCTTCTCTCCTTAAGGTCCATCTCCCAGATGGGAACCCCAGGGGTCTCGGAGCTAGACTGTGCAGTGAGCCTGGAAAGGTCTGGGGCAGAGCCAGGAGAGGTCAAGGAGGTAGGAAGAGGCAGGGTCTTGTGACCCTGCCCTGCTCCTGGCTGCCCTCATCAGGGTTCTGGATTGGCTTCCCTGGCTCTGCCCACCGCTCTGTCATGGTAGCTGCACCCCTCTTGGAGTCTGGAGTACAGTTCAGAATTCGGCCTGTCATCTTGGCTGGCCAAGTGGAGGAATGGTGCTGTGTGACCAGAGGGGAGCCTTCTGGACGCCCTGCCCAGTGTCCCACAGCAGTCACTGCTATAGCCAAAGTTCCAATTCTGGCTCCATTCCCTGTGAGGCACAGGGCAACCACAGTTGCTGGTTAAAGTGTGTTTGATGCTTTATCACTGTGGGAGAGGTGTATTCCTAATGTGATCACATCTAACCCTGAGCTAATTCAGTGTGCTTTAAAGGATATGAGTTGTAATGTGTTTTCAAACTTCAATTCAGAAGTTACCACTGACCTACATGAGGTTTGGGCCCAGCCTGGCCAGCTCCTTTACCACCACCCTACTGAAGGCTGTGGCTCAGTGGGGAAAGGTTCTTTGCAAACAATGACAGTTTAGTTCCAGGCAAGCTGGGCACTTTGTACCTGTGTGATCTGGATACCTACTTAATCTGTCTAAGGCTGTTTTCTCATCTGCAAAATTTGGATGAATCCTGCCTCGCAGGGTGTCAGGGAGTATCGGGAGTGACCAGGGCTCCAAAAAACAAAAACCAAACTCAACTGCTGCCCAGTCAATCCTGACTCACAGTGACCCCTCCTTGGGTTTCCGAGGTGGTATCTCTGTGAAAGTAGATTGGTTGCCCAGTCTTCCTTCTGAGGAGTGGCTGGTAGGTTTGAACCGCCAACCTTCTGGTTAGCAGTCAAATGCCTTAGGCACTATGCCACCAGAGATCCCAAAACCTTCTGAGTAGTGGCTGGTGGGTTTGAACCACCAACCTTCCGGTTAGCAGTCAAATGCCTTAGGCACTGTGGCACCAGAGCACCCTCAGGGCTCCTTAGACTCTTATTAAGGAGCCCAGGCCCTACTCACAGCAGCCCACCCTCTGACTATGCCCAGGTGCTCAATGGATGGACTAGGTACAGACTGAAACGAGGTAGCAGTTATTTTCTCTCTGAAGAGGAGGCCAGGCCAGTAGAGCATCACAGGAAGCACCAGGGATCCAGGCTTGCCATCTCTCAGCTCTAACATCCCCAGAAAGCAATGTTTCTGCCTCATGGGCTCCTGAAGGATCTCTGGATCATATAGCCAGCAGGTAAGGTGGTGCATTGGAGGGAGTGGGTAGGGCAGAGCCTCCAGCTGCTGCTCCTTCCCCCATCTCTCTCAGGTGTCACTAGATCCTTCTCTCCTGGCTCCAGCTGGGATGATCCGGCAAGTTCTGACCCCTTCATTCCCCACCTGCAAGGTGAGGCCATGCGCACAGTGAATACAGGCTCTGGGCCCACCACATTAGTGTGGACCTAGCCCTGTGCCTAGGAGCTACGTGACCCTGGGCACTCACCTCATCTCTCTGAGCTTCAGTCTTCTCTTCTGTAAAGGGTGGATCCTTAGGGGTTAAATGTAGCACCCATGTTAACTGCTTTGTTGTTCACTCATCTATAGTTGGTCACAAGCACCTCCTTTGAGACATGCCTTGGGTAGGCCAAGCACTTACACTCGGGAAAATCCTGCCCTCAGCAAGCCTCAGCCCAACGCAGCCCAGACCTGAGAGTCTGCTCCACTGGGAGGTGCATGTCCTGCTCCAGCTCCGTACTTAGTCCCAGCCCGGTGTCCAGCTTTGTAGGGGCCATGCCAGGGATGAGGAGGAGAGGATGTGGCCTCCTGACAGCACCCCCACCCAGGTCTGGCAGATGAGTGTGCAGGTGGCACTCACTGGCCTATCCGACATGCATGGTCTTGTCTGCATCCGTTAGCCAACTGACTGGGCAGGGCCCAGGGCACATTGCAATGTCTTGGTGGGGAGTGGCCAACTGACTCCAAAAATGCTCTTATCCATTTGTCTTCCTCCCTCAGGGCTGAGGAGGGGACAGACAGCTTCCTCTCCCACCAGCCCTTATAGATGGCCAAGAGGACCCTACCCCACACCCCACTCTGCTGGAGGTGGGCCGAGCAGGAACTACAGTTGTGAGGCAAGCCAGGGCGCCAGCTGTCAAGCCCCGCCCAGGGCCAGCCGGCCCCTGTTGGATGAGATGTGGCAGATGGTGTGCCAAGGCCATGCACACCTACTCGCAGAGGGGTTAACATTCAGGGACCTGGCCAAGGCTGAATCTCAGATAGACTTGCCCCAAGGTTATTTTTTAGGGCCAGAAACTTTGAGCAAGTCACCTCCCCTCTGGGTCTTGGCATCCTCTTCCCCAAAGGGGTGGTCTCACCGGCTGTGGTGTACTTCAAGAGGAGCCCTGTCCTCCAGCATCAGGGGCTGGTGCTCAGCCTGTGCTCATGCCAGAGCATCCATTCTAGAGTGAAGGGCAGGGCTAGGGGTACTCTACCAAGGGTTGTGTGAGCTGGAGCTCTGCTGCCCTGGGGGAGGGCTCTGGGCAGTGGAGGTGGAGAGACAGGTGGAACATTTTTCCTAGAAGCACCAGCAAGAGCTGCCCTCACTGTATAATTGGCCCTACATCAGGTGGGGCAGTTGGGATCAAGGTATTTTTGAAAGCAAACTCAGTTAATCCAAAGAAAAAATGGGGCTAAGTTCCAGGCTACTCGATAAGCATGTTACCCAAGGGAGATGGCCATGAGTCAGCATTTTCTACACTAATATTAGAAGACAGGGCTCCCTGGCCCACACTGTCATCATCTCAGAACCCAGCAATTGAGGCTACTTGAGAGAGGCTGCTGTACTCTGGCACAACTAAACTGCCCTCAGGCACTGGTTTGTGCTGGATATAAATCTAAGGTACAGGTCTCAACCAATGGGAATCTGCTCTCTCTTATGTTGTGGTTCATGTATGTACAGTCTCAGGTTGTCTGGTGATTTGTTCATCTCCACATTCTGTCCTCCATACATGGCTTGGGGCATCCAGGAGCCCCTGGCCTAGGATTCCCTCCCACTTGGAGACCTCCCCATCCCCCCATCCTACCTCACACAGCTGTGGCACCTCAAGAGTGCTGTGAGTTGGGCACAAAGAGATGGCCGGAGGCATCAGGCAGAGTTCATGAGGAATGTATTTTAACTAGTCATTTAATATGGTTTTTGTCATGAGTTCCCAGATATGTGGCCTCACTTAGGTTTATATAGTTTCCTTCCTTGCCTGGCCAGGCCTCAGGTGAGGAAAGGCAGGCCTGGTCAGGGCCCAGTCATTTCTTTTAGAGAGGAAGCCCTACAACATGATGCCCCAAGAACCCTGGGGTGGACAAGGCCTTGGGCAAGCAGGCCAGCTGTGTGGTCTGCAGCAGTCTACCCAGATTATCTGCTTGCTCCCTATTTGCTGGCATGTCACCCTGTCAGCCTCCAAGACTGGAATCCTCCCTGTGGACCATTTTCCTCATAGCAGTTTCTCCCTCTACCTCTAAATATTTAGATACCTCTTGAAATGTTGTTAAGTGCTGTCAAGTCATCTCTGACTCAGAGTGACCTTATGTACAACAGAACAAAACACTGCCTGGTCCTGTGCCAGCCTCATGATCCCTGCTATACCTGAGCCCATCATTGCAACCACTGTGTCAATCCATCTCGTTGAGGGCCTTCCCCTTTTTCATTGACCCTCCACTTTACCAAGCATGATAACCTTCTCCAGAGAATGGTCCCTTCTGATAACATGACCAAAGTAAGACGAAGTCTGGCCATTCTTGCTTCCAAGGAGCATTCCCGCTGCACTTCTTCCAGGACAGATTTGTTAGTTCTTTTAGCAGTCCATGGTACTTTCAGTATTCTTCGTCAATACCTCAACTCAAAAGCATCAGCTCTTCTTCGGTCTTCCTTATTCATTGTTCAGCTCTCATATGCATAAGAGGCAATTGAAATATTGAAAATATCATGGCTTGGGTTAGGCACACTTTCATCTTCAAGGAGACATCTTTGCTTTTCATCATTTGAAAGAGGTCTTTTGCAGCAGGTTTCCCCAATGCAATACATCATCTGATATCTTGACTGCTGCTTCCATTGTTCTTGATTGTAGAACCAAGTTATATGAAATCCTTCACAACTTCAGTCTTTTCTCCATCCACCACGAAGCTGTTTATTGGTCCAGTTGTGAGGATTTTTGTTTTCTTTATATTGAGGTGTAATCCATACTGCAGACTGTAGTCTTCAATCTTCATCAGTAAGTGCTTCAAGTCATCCTCACTTTCAGCAAGGAAAGTTGTGTTGTCTGCATATTGTAGGTTGTTAATGAGCTTTCTTCCAATCCTGATGCCACGTTCTTCTTCATATAGTCCACCTTCTCAGATTATTTGTTCAGCATACAGATTGAATAAGTATGGTGAAAGGATACAACCCTGACACACTCCCTTCTTCACTCTAAACCATACAGTGTTCCCTTGTTCTGTTCAAATGACAGCCTCCTGGTCTATGTACACATTCCTCATGAGTACAATTAAGTATTCTGGAATTCCCATTCTTCTCAGTGTTATCCATAATTTGTTATGGTCCACACAATCGAATGCTTTTGCATAATCAGTAAAACACAAGTCAATATCTTTCTGGTCTTCTTTGCTTTCAGCCAAGATCCATCTGATACCAGCTATGATATCCCTCATTCCACATCCTCTTCTGAATCCAGCTTGCACCTCTGGAAGTTCTCTGTCAACAAACTGTTGCACCCATTTTTTAATTTTCTTCAGTAAGATTTTACTTGCATTTGATATTAATGATATTGTTTGATAATTTCCACATTCTGTGAAATCACCTTTATTTGGAATGGGTACAAGTATGGATCTCTTCCAGTCAGTTGGCCAGGTAGCTGTCTTTCAAATCTCTTGGCATAGCCGAGTGAGTGCCTCCAGCACGATATCCGTTTGTTGAAATATTGCAGTGGTTATTCCATCAATTCCTGGAGCCTTGTTTTTCACCAATTCCTTAGTGCAGTCTCAACTTCTTCCTTTGGTACCATTGGTTCCTGATCATATGCCACCCCCTAAAATGGATGAACATCAATTCTTTTTGGTACAATGATTTTATGTATTCCTTCTATCTTCTTTTGATAATTCCTACATTGTTCAATTTATTGCCCATAAAATCTTTCAGTATTGTAACTCGAAGTTTAAATTTTTTCCTTAGTTCTTTCAGCTTGAGAAATGCCAAGTGTGTTCTTCCCTTTAGGCTTTCTAACTCTAGATCTTTGCACATTTCATTATTATATTTGATTTTGTCTTCTCGAGCTGTTCTTTAAATCTTCTGTTGAGCTCCTTTATCTTGTCATTTCTTTCATTTGCTTTAGCTACTCTCCTCCATTCAAGGGCAAGTTTCAGAGTCTCCTCTGATAATCCATTTTGGTCTTTTCTTCCTTTTCTGTCTTTTTAATGACATTTTGCTTTCTTCATGGATGATATTCTTGATGTCATCCCACAATTCCTCTGGTATTTGGTTATTGGTGTTCAATGCATCAAATCTACTGTTTAGCTGGTCTCTAAATTTGGGAGGGATGTAATCATGGTCATAGTTTGGCTATCGTGGATTTGTTCTAATTGTCTTCAGCTTCAAGTTGAACTTGCATATGAGCAGTTAATGGTCTGTTCCACAATCAGCTTCTCCATCGCCTCTTGCCACATATATAGTCATTCTGATTCCTGTGTACTCTGTCTGGCAAAATCCATGTGGATAGCCACCGTTTCTGTTGTTGAAAAAAGGTATTTGCAATGAGTAAGTTGTTGATCTTGCAAGATTATTTATTTATTTATTTGATCTTGCAAAATTTTATCATGCAATCTCCAGCAACATTTCTATCACCAAGGTTATATTTTCCAACTACTGGTGATTCTTCTTTGTTTCCAACTTTTGTATTCTAATCCCCAGTGATAATTAACACATCTTGATTGCATGTTTGGTAAATTTCAGACTGCAGAATTTGGTAAAACTTTTCAATTTCCTCATCTTTGGCTTTGGTGGTTGGTGCATAAGTTTGAATAATAGTTGTATTAATTGGCCTTCCTCATAGGCATATGGATATTATTCTACCACTGACAGCATTGTACTTCAGGCTAGATCTTGATACATTCTTTGTGATGATTAATGCCACACCATTCCTCTTCAATTTGTCATTCCTGGCATAATAGATCATGTGATTTCTGATTCAGAATGGCCAAAACCAGTCCATTTCAACTCACTAATGCCCTAGCATATCAATCTTTATGTGTTCTATTGCATTTTTGACAACTTCCAATTTTCCTAGATTCATACTTTTTGTACGTTACATGTTCTGATTATTAATGGATGTCTGCAGCTGTTTTTTCTCATCTTGAGATGTGCCATGTCAGCAAATGGAGGTCCTAAAAGCTCTATCTACATCATTAAGTTCGGCTCTACTCTGAGGAGGCAGCTCTTCTCCAGTCATACTCTGAGTCCCCTCCAACCTGAGTGACTCATCCTCCACTACTATAACTGACAATGTTTCAGGGCTATTCATAAACTTTTCCAGTAATATATCAGACAGCATTTCACTGCTGTTCATAAGGTTTTCACTGGACAATTCTTTGAGAAGTGGATGGCCCCTTTGTTCTTCCAAGTCTGTCTTAGTCTGGAAACTCCACTGAAACCTTTCCACCATGGGTAACCCTGTTGGCATTTGAAACATCTGTGGCATAGCTTCCAGCCTCATGGCCACTACAGTATGACAAACTTAGACAAATTTGTCTGCCTTAGTTGTTCCAAACCACCATGCTCGCTTCCTGGCCTGTGTCAGGCTCTCCAACACCTGCCTGCCTCACCTGGCTCACATCCTGGCCTGCCCTAGGTGCTCCAACACCTGCCTGCTGCACCTGGCTTGCTTTCCTGGCCTGCCTCAGGTGCTCCAATACCCACCTACCTCTTCTTGAAATAGTATTTTAAAATAATAACCAGTATCTGGGCTTCAAGAGTTTGTTTGCCCTCACAAAGGGGCAGCTTGGCCCTGAGGCCCATATGCATGGCTAGGGGGAAAGGACTTGTGTAATCCTCACTAAAGTGGCTTCTCTCGTAGCCCTGTAACTTCCCAGATTCCTGGAACTGAGGATTTTTGGAAGCATCCTGTGTGGGAGAAGACAGTGGCCATGATTCTTGTGGGTACCTGGAAAACTCTTGTTGTGAACCATGGCATTGGTTTTCTTGCAGTATTCAGAAGTAATGCAACAGTACTTCTTTTGTGTGTGTGTGTGATTTGGGTGAAGGTTTACAGAGCAAATTTACTTTCCATACAGTGGTTCACATATACTTTGTCTCATGTCATTGACCACAGTTTACCACAATGCAAACACCTCCCCTCCCACTTCCTCCCCATAGTTACCTCTTCCCTGTGTCCATCCCTCCAAGCATTCCTGCCCCCTGAACTGTCTCCCTGTGCATAAGCAGCCCTTCTTTCTCCCATGATTGTTCTCTCTAAGGAGAGTATCTACTTGAGGTAAATGTTCAACTCATATGCCTGTCTTTTGGCTGGAAACCACAGGTGTTGGTTCATTTCCAGACCTGAAGGGCAGCTAGGAGCCATAGTCTCAGTGGTTCCACCAGGCTCTATCAGACCAGCAAACCTGGTCCCCCACCTTTTTTTTTTCTCCAGATGACTTTGAGTTTTGTTCCACATTGTTCTCCCTCCCTATCAAGGATCTCCTACATAGATCCCCTTCCAAGTGGATGACATTGGTAGCCAGGCACCATCTAGTTCTTCTGGTCACATAGTCATATAGGCTGCAGATCGGATGGTGTACCAGTCACTAGGACTAATTGTTTCCATGAGTTTTGGTTTTCTTCATTCTTCTTTGCTCTGGACGAGGAGAGACCCATTGTTGCATCTAGATGGCAGCTTGCTAGCTTTTGAGATCCCAGTCGCTACTCGCCAGAGTAGGAGATGGAACAATGTTTTGTATAGTATGTTATGCCAGTTGAGCTTGATGTCCCCCGTGACTGTGGTCCCAAGCCTGCAGGTTCAACTACTTGGTCCCTCTGGGTGAAGTTCAGGTATTTTTTACTACAGTGTGATTATTTTGTGCTTGTGATTTTCCCATTACAGGTTGTCATGAGCATCTTTCTATCTTTCAGATCCTAAGTATCTCTGTTGTAGCTGCAGGATGGTCTACAGTGTGGTACTTGATTTACTTTCATGCTTAATGTTTCTCTGTGGTACATAACACTGAAATGAACATCCTCACAGCAGCCTTCATATCTCAGCCTTTTCTTTATGGAAAACTTCTTCCTGGAACTGGAGTTACCAGTCAGAGAGTCACATGATCAAGCTCCTCGCCAAGCCGCAGAATTCTGTGCCTCCAACCCCCACCCCCAGGCTCTGGGTTTCCTGGATGCCTGATGTAGGGTTAAAGTCTCCCTTCCGGTCAGAATCCTGGGCTCCCAGAAGTCTCAAGAGTGAGTAAATTCAGACATAGGGTTTTGGATCACAGAGACTCATGAGGAGCAGAGGAATGGAAATAGTATGACTTGGAAGGGGTCAGGTCCTGGATGAACGTGCAGGTGCTGTGCCCATGGCTTTGATGTCTACATGTTAGTGATAATAGAGTCCACTTCCGAGTAGCAGAAGAGGAACCAGCCAGGATTGTGTACTCAGACTTGCCTAGTGCCCACAGCAAGGTGGTGGGAGAGAAAAGAGAATGCATAGCACGTAGGTTCCTGAGGACAGAAATCAAACAGGTGTCCCCTGGGATTCATCCCTGCAGTACTTTCTGGGGCTTTAGCCCCTGCCAGCTACTTTTTGGATGTTGCCTACTTGCTCCCAGGAGAGAGTTCAGAGCTGATCTGCCTTACCTTGTGACTGTCCCCGAAGGTCTGTGTTTGCTCTCAGCAGTGTGGAGCCCCAGGCCAGTGCTGGCATTGTCTCCTAAAAACCCAGACTTCCAACTCTGGAGCTGGCTGCTCCCCAACAGCAGCTTTGGACACATGAGAGTCTTACATTACTGTTGACCACTACCTTAGCGCTCCCAAATGCCAGAGAGCAGATTGAGCTGTCATGGATCCCTAGACTAAGTATGGTTAGCCACGAGCATGGTGATGTGGTAGCAGGGCG
This sequence comes from Orycteropus afer afer, assembly GCF_000298275.1. Classification (NCBI taxonomy): domain Eukaryota; kingdom Metazoa; phylum Chordata; class Mammalia; order Tubulidentata; family Orycteropodidae; genus Orycteropus; species Orycteropus afer. Next base: position 1,146,948 of record NW_006921861.1, on the reverse strand, counting down.
TGGGGCTTCCGGGAGGGCTTCAGCCAAATAGAACTATTATCTCAGGAGTGCACATGCTCTGAGGTGTCTCATGTTTGAGATCCGTATGGGTCTTGGGCTCTGTGCTATTACCTGTCTGTGTTTGTCTTACATAGAATGAATATGACCCTTTGCAGTGTGGCCCTGTGTCACCTGGAGCCTCAGTGCCCCTCCCTTGCTCCACTCACACAAAACTGTGCCTCCCACCCACCATTCTCTCACTACACACATGCTCCACCCCCAGCTGATCTCTCCTATTACATCTTACCTGACAGCCTCCTTTGAGCAGCCTCCGTGCTCCCTGTGCCATTTAGGAATAGTGCCCTCCAAGTGCCCATGGCTGCTGGAGTCACCACCACCAGCACCTCCTACTGTTCCATCTAGCCCAGAGCACTTGGAGACTGGGAAGTGGAGAGGCTCCTCTCTCTGAGCCCTGGTCCCTCCTTTGTCATGGGCCATACCTGGCACACTGTAAGCACTGTCACTGTCATGACTAAGGGCTTCAGCATAGTCATTTCCTGTCCTTTATTGAACATGAATGCAGGGCTAACCTGGGAGAAAGCTGGGATAGGGCAAGGCCCTGACCAACATGGGTGTCATGCAGTGGACACCTCAGGCTGGCTCTGGATTCACAGAAAACTCATCTCACAGCCTCTCCTGGTCTCTGCAGCCCTATGAGCTGTGCCAGGATTTATAGGACACTTCACTGCCAGCCACTCCTCGGAAGGAAGATTGGGCAGTCTACTTCCATAGTGATAACACCTCAGAAACCCAAGGAGGGGTCGCTGTGAGTTGGATCCGACTTTTCAGCCGTGAGTTTGTTTTTTTTTTTGTTGTTGTTTGTTTTGTTTGCACTGCAAGAGCACACAGCCCTGCTTTCCAAAAGCTCCCAGCCCATGGTGGGAGGAAGGAGAGAGGGAAGCAGACCTGGGGCTGACCTGAGCTCTGGGGGGCACAGACCTGAGGTTGGACTATAGAAGCTGCAGACAGACATGCACACACTCAGGGTAGTACCTTGGGGCCCCTGACCAGCAGGCACCACATGCTGTACCTGTTGCTGCTGGAGTATTTGTAGCATTACCTGGATGGCCTAGAGGCAAGCCCAGTGGTGCTAGGGAAGCTGCAGAGAAAGTTGTGGGCAGGACCTTGTCACCCACGGTCACTATGTACTCCATTCGGGGATACTGCTGTAAGCCCTGCTCCCATCCCTGGCCATGTAGTCCAGGCTGAAGTATCCACTGCATGACACACAGTAGTTGTCCCACAGAGGTCCTATGGTTCCAGGCACCTCTTTGGCCTGAGCCATGGCAATGGCTATGCTCGCAGGAGAGCATATGACTGACCAGCCAAGCCACTGAACTGAGTCTCTGGGTGTCTGGGTTGGCAGCAAGAAAAAGAAGCCATTGAGGGTAGAACCAGCACCTTTGGCACCCACAGGCCTGACACGTACAAGCCCACCACCTACTAGATGGCTTGGATGTGGGGGGAGCTGTGGGTTCTTTCCAGAGAAGCCACAGGGCAGTTGGGCTTTTTAAGAATGATTAGTTCAGACTTCCAGTTAGATGGCGGAATAGACAGATAAGGTCCACAGACCCTCTTCAACAAAGAAAAGAGAAACCAATTGATAGAGATACAGAAGATAATCCTGGAGCCCTGAACTTTGAAAGGAAGTATACAGAAGTGGATTAGGCACCAACTAACTAGTGGAAAACCCTGAACGAAAACCGTGAGTACAGAGATGATCAGAGCAGTGGACTGTCAGCTACTCTGACAGGACCGAAAGCCTAAATACTTCCAAGTGGCCTTGGGACCTGAGAATTGACCTAAAGATCAGCCCTGGTTGCCAGGGGCTGTAGGGACAACTGCGCTTGTGGCCTATGACTAGTAAGGGAAAGAGCAAGGAAGAGACAACATGAGCTGTGGACTTTCTGCTGTCCGGAGGGTGTACCCATTTTGATGGTTTACATGTGGCGGCTGTTTTGGATATTTAAAGTTAACGAGGGTGCAGCAATTTTGGATATTTAAAGTGACTGAGGGTGCAGCCATTTTAAATGTTTATAAGCAATGGCCATACTGGGTTTTAATGTGACAACATTCTCATTCAGATTCCAGGGACCTAAGAATAGGCTCCATTTGCCAAGGATGGCAGGGACATACTCCTGGGAGGCAGACAATGGGAAAGGAGACAGGTTGTGAATGTGTAAGTGCTGCTAACTAGTGAATAGAGGAGCACAGCACAGCACCCTGCTTACACAGATAACATAGAAACAAAACAAAGAAAATGAAAATTGTGGGCAAGTCACTCCAACATACAATCACCGATTAAATATAAACACAAAAATGTCACAATGCTGTAGAGACAACAGACCATCACAGTCCACACAAAGAAGCAAGATAAAGCAGGAGAAACAAGGGACCAGGATACAGACCCAAAACAGATCCCTGAGGAAGACGCAGCACTGGAACTCTCTGATAAGGAACTGAAAAGAATTACATTTAGGTATCTTCAATGAATTGAGAGACAGATCAAGGAAAACACTGACAAAATTTAGTAAAACACAGAGAAAAACCTCGAACAATTTTGAAAGACAATACAAGAACAAAATGACAAAATAAATGAAAAATCAGAAATGATACAAAATCTACAGACAGAAATCCAGAAGATTAATAAATTTTCAGACATAGGTAACTCACTGAACAGGAAAAGGAGTAGAATTGAGTCAATGGAAGACAGAATTAGTGAGATTAAAGACAAATATCTCAACACTTCTTTGGAAAGGGAACAATCAGAAAAAAAGATCAAAGTGAAATGAAGAAAGCTTAAGGTTCATATGAGATACCATCAAAAGGTAAAACCTATGTGTAATCGGAATTCCTGAATAGGAAGAGACAAATAAAACCACAGAGAAAATTGTTGAAGATTTGTTGGAAGAGAATTTTCCTGGTATGATGAAAGATGAGAATATATCCATTCAGGAAGTCCAATGAACCCCAAACAGGGTAGATCCCAAAAGAAAGTCATTAAGACTTATTATCATCAAACTCACAGAAACCAAAGACAAAGAAAGAATCCTAAAATAGCACAGGAAAAATGAAAAGTTACCTACAAGGGGAACCAGTAAGACTTAGGTTTGGATTTCTCGGCAGAAACCATGCAGGTGAGAAGACAATGGGATACTATATATATAACCCTGAAAGAGAAAAATTTCCAACCAAAAATTATATACCTAGCAAAATTGTCCCTCAAATATGATGGTGAAATTAAGACATTTCTAGATAAGCAGAAATTAAGGGAATTTGTTAAAACCAGACCAACCTTACAAGAGATGCTAAAGGGAGTCCTTTGGACAGAGAAGCAACAACAGCAGGCAACAACTGACCATTAACACATATGATGACATAAATAACCCAGAAACCAATCCAGTTATAGAAGTTATTGTTGTGTGCCCTCAAATCAGACTTGACTCATAGTGACCCCTCCTTGGGTTTTCGAGGCAGTATCACTATAGAAGTAGATTTCCCAACCTTCCTTCCAAGAGTTATAGAAGTATCCAAAGTAAATAAGCCTACAAGATTGTAAACAGAAACCAGAGACATCAATGGACAAATGGAGACAACTACAAACCAAAAAGAGGGGGGAAAGGGAAACTGTGTACTTACAGAATTTCTAAATCATAGGAAAGTCACGACAACTACAAGATAGAATAGACTGTTGTAAATTTGGGAAGAAATTACAAATTGCAGGGTAACCTCAAAAAAAAAAAAAAATGATAAACCTTCACATCAAAATGAAAAAAAGGACCAGTACAAATATTTAGCAAATACTAAAACAATAGCAATGAAGTAAGTGATAACATGATTCATAAAATGAGCTCAGCACAGAAAATAATATGGAACAAAGAAATCAGCACCATGAAAAAGCACATAGCAAAGTGGCAGAAACAAATTCATACTTGTCAATAATTACATATCTGACAAGGCAATTATCTCTAAAATTTATAGAAAACTCCAACACCTCAACAACAAAAAGATTAATAATCCAATTAAAAAGTGGGCAAAAGACATGAATGGATACTTCACCAAAGAGGATAGTCAAGTGGCCAGGAAATACATGAAGAAATGCTCATGATCATTAGCCATCAGAGAGATGCACATCAAAAGAAAATGACATACATCTCACCCCAGCACTAATGGCAGAGTTCACCAAGACAGAAAATGGTGGATGCTGGCAGGTATGTGGAGAGACTGGGACTCTCATTCACTGCTGGTGGATTGTCAACTGATACAACCACTGTGGAAAACAGTATGACAATTCCTTAAAAAGCTGGAATTAGAAATACCATTTGACCCAGCAATCCCATTACTAGATATATATCCTAAAAGAGTGAGAGCCAGGACAAGAGCAGATATATGCACACCCATGTTCATTGCAGCACTGTTTACAATAGCAAAAAGATGGAAACAACCTATGTGCACATCAACAGAAGAATGGATAACCAAACTGTGGTACATAGGCACAGTGGAATACTATAAAACCCTGAAGAATAATGCAGAATCTGCAAAACACCGCATAGCATGGATGGACTTGGAGGACATTATGCTGAGTGAAAGAAGTCAATTACAGATAGACAAATATAGTGTTAGTTCATTACTGTAAAAAGTCAAGGAAAGGTTTATATATGGAAGGGAACTTTCTTTGTTGGTTACCAAAGGTGGGAGAGGAGGGGAGGGAAGGGAATACTGAAGTTTACAAGCCACAGGGAAGTCCCAGCAGTCCTGAAACTGAGACACCTTCCCCATCCCCAAAGGTGATGGTTCGCTTCACTGGAACCTAAGGGGACCTCCCTGCCTTCCATAGACCTTGTTCTTCACAGCAGCAAATTAATGAGAGAGGGAGGGAAGATTCAGCACTGGAAAGCCCTGGGGTTTGCTGGGCGCTGGGTAGAAGAAGAGCTTGTGAGCAGAGGGAACAAAACAGACAGAGGTGGAGTGCGGACAGGGGCTGTGGAGAAACTTAAGTCTGCTTTGGCAAACATGTCCATTCATCAAGCAAGTGACCCTGTAACATTGGCCTGGGGCCTCTTAGACTGGCTTGATTATATTCCTGTTCTCTTTAAAGCTGTATTATATTGAATCTTGAATGTACATACTAAAGAATGTGTGTTATATACGTAAGAAACAAATCATAAACACCTTGAGAATGAGGACATGACTAGTGTCATGGAAACCATGTGAGCTCCCCTAGTGCCACTTTTGATCTCCTCCACCATTCATACTCACACACTGAGAGATACCATGCTCCTGCATGCATACATACACACACTCCAGAGCTAACTTCTGTGTGGAATTTTTATGTTTATCATCTCCCTTTTTAAAAATTAATAATAATTTTAACATTATATGTGTAATCACTTGTTGCATTGGGTACTCTTTGAAGTGTTAAAAAGCAAAGATGTCACTTTGAAGACTAAGGTGTGCCTGACCCAAGCCATGGTATTTTTAGTCACCTTATATGCATGTGAAAGCTGGGCAATGAATAAGGAAGACCAAAGAAGAATTGATGCATTTGAATTATGGTGTTGGTAAGGAATATTGAATATTCCATGGACTTCCAGAAGAATGAACAAATCTGTCTTAGAAGAAGTATAGCCAGAATGCTCCTTAGAAGCAAGAGTAGTCAGACTTTGTCTCATGTACTTTGGACATCTTATCAGGAGGAACCAATCCCTTGATAAGGAGGACATCATTCTTGGTAAAGTGGAAGGTCAGAGAAAAACAGAAGACCCTCAATGAGATGAATTGACATAGTGGCTGCAACAATTGCTCAAACGTAGCATTAGTAAGGATGGCACAAGATTGAGCAGTGTTTTATTCTGTTGTACATACGGTCAACAAGAGAACTGACTTGACAGCACCTAACTACAATGTATCACTAAATAGTATTTTTTTTTTTTTTAATTTGTGAAAACTTTACCAATATCATCATTCTCTATTAGATGTTTTTTATTTGCTTTTTTCCCTGCCACCTCCTATTGGTGAAACTGGTCCTTGTCATTGGAAGTCACTTCAATTTGTTAATTTTACTGCTGAGTAGTATTCCTTGTAAGAATATAACACCAGCTCCTGAGTTGAGGCCTAGGACCAGGGCATCTCAAGGGTGTGTGCCAAGAAGAGTCGTCACTGGTCACTTCCTCTTTATAGTGAAGAATGGTGACAGTTGCCTGACTTATCCCCAGATCCTTGACCAAGAGGTGCATTGCTCATATTGCACCATCTTAGTGTTGCCAGACTTCCTGTATGCTACTCGAGCCAATATTACCTTCATGTGCCATTTCCATGATGGCCCTGTGTCACCTTGGTTGTGTGTCACCTTTGTTGGGTCATGGGTCTGAGTGGCTTGGCAGTTAAATGTAGTTATTCCCCATGATGAGATCATAATCACCTTCATGGTGGAGTTCACTGTGAAACATTAATCAGTGGAAATGGAGCTGCCTTTGAGGTGTGACCTGCTTCCGGTATATAAGGAGAAGCTATGAGAAAGGTCTTCAGCTTTTTCGCACATCTGGATCCTGCATTTGGCTGAGTCTTCATCTCAGTAGCCTGCTGTTACCTATTGATCTTGGGATTGTGTCACTTGCCGACCTTGGTTTCATCAGTCTCAGCAGCCAGCAGCTGCATGAGTTACAAGAAGCCTCCAACTGCAGTGGGCCTGGAATAAGAGGCAGAGCTGAAGCCTAGGGTCAAGAGGCCTTTACCCAGGCCTTAGAGCCACCACTCTGAATTTGGACTTCTAGCCTCTTAAACGGTAAGAGAATAAATTCTTGTTTGTTAAAGCTGTCCAGTTGTGGTATGTCCATTATAGCAGCACTAAAGAGCCAAAACAACTAATGAAATGGAATGTGTTTCCTCATTGCTTTCTTATACTTCAGATATTTTTAATTAAAGTCATTCATACACATGCTTAAAAGTTAATTATTCCCAGAAGTTTGTGATGCAGGTCTGCATTTCCCTCCTGACCTCCTAAAAGAACCACTTGCAGCTCCTCTCATTCTTTCCAATAAATTATAATGCTCTTTCTTCATATATCAAATTAGATCTGATCTGTTTCCTTTCTGGTTTGGTGGATGAAGATTAAGTACTCTTACACCATCACACACTTCTCCTCACTGTGCCCAAATGATTCCAAAGATCTGCCGTGAACCTACTATTCATTTTCCCAATGCTCTCTGTTAGGTCCTCTGTCCATGCCCCTTGCTGCCCTCATCCCTATGCTCCTAGCAGGCCCAGTCACATAACTAGCTTCTTGGGTCCCTCTCCTAGGTTAGAGATCCTGTCTTCTGGTTTTCTGCCCCCCTCCCCACCTCTTGTTTACCAAATGCAGTACATTCTCCAGTATCTTCCTAAAGCAGGGTTTGCAAAAGATAATTTCCTATCTTTGCATGCCTGAAATGGTTGATAGTTTGGCTGGGTATGAATCCTAGTTGCTGGTCACTTGAAGATGCCTTTGTGCTTAAGTGAACTCTATGCATCAAGTTCTGGTTTTTCTCTTTTTATTTTCTCTTCCCTTTTTCTGGGACCCCTTGAACCAGCTAGAGAGTGTTAAGACAGGATGCCACCTGCCTTGTGGCATATCCCAGATGTCAGCATAAGAAAGACTTTACTCTGAGGCAGAGAACCCTCAATTTTCCTGTGAGGAGGGGACTAGGGGTTAGCCTGGTGGCTGAGACTTGAAGGAATGGCTGGGGATGACCCTTGAATTTACAGACTTATTATTTGAGCCATGCCTAGTACCTCCTGTTTCTGAGTCAGGTGCCCCATACTACACACCAGCACCTCTAGAGAATGCATAGCAGGTCTCATCCTTGCAAGGGATTGCTTGGGTGTGTGGGACTGATAATCTGGGAGCTTTCTTGCATCATACACCACCACCACCCTCTGCCTTCTGTCACACCTCACCCTCTGCCCACTCTCATCAATGCCCCTGTTCCATCCTTTGGCTTCTAAATAAGTGTTGCAGCCTCTCAGCTGGTGTCATTTCAGTTGTCCTTGTCTTTGTGGGTTTGTATCTTTATATTTCTTCACTGTAATTTCAGTGAGGCCTCAAGAAGGTGAGGCCTTTGAACAGTGGATTCCTCACCCTCCACCTTAAGTCAGAGGAAGCCTTTAGGGGTTGTAAGTAGGTGAGCAAGGAGACCAGGCAAGTTCCCTAGAGTGATTTTGGACAGCCTGCATGTGGGATTACAAAGGCATCTTCAAGTGACCAGCAACTCCCGTGGACAATGGGGGCTATCTGTAACCTGAGAGGCTCCAGATCCAGACCACTGCAGAATGGCTGGATCTGGACAGTAGGCAGTGCCTATGCACCAGGCAGCACAACTGGCAACACTGGGCCAACCACCCTCTGCTTTTCCTCTTCTTACCCACAAGCTGGGTACATTCCTTCCAGCACCAAACCAAAACTCAAACCAGTTGCTGTCCAGTTGACTCTGACTCAAGGTGACCCCATATGTATCAGAGTAGAATTCTGCTCCATGGAGTTTTAGAGGCTAGTTTTTCAGAAGTAGCCCATAAGACATTTCTTCCAAGGTACCTCTGGGTCGACTCCAATCTTTCAGTTGGAAGTCAAATGCCTAACCATTTGGTGCAACCCAGGGACTCCTCTTATCTGCCCAGGACCAGCCTCACCCTTCGCTTTATGCCTCTGTTTAGGCAATTTCTTCTGAACTCATCAACATCCTAATCTCCTCCTCCTGGGCAGCTCTTCCTGCCCTCCCAGCCTCCCCTTCTCCCTGCAGGCCCCACCCCCACCTGGGCTGCCACTTCCCATTTTTCTGTGACAACTTAGTCCTCAGCAACAAGCAAATGGTACTTTCCCACTTTTCCCCACCCATGTTTGGTGGACCCCAGGGAGGGGTCAGGCCAAGCGACATGATCTGGCCTGTGTCTGGCACCTGGTGGGTAAGTGAGCCTGGTAATGAGTGAGTGATCATACAGTCCCAGTGTGCTACACTGTCCTTGCATGGAGTGCTTGGCACAGAGGAGCAGTCTGGCCAGTAGGGTTGCCCCTTTCACAGACTGGGAAGTGGGGCAATGGAGGTGGGGGTCGTGCCAGGACCATACACCAAGAGGGCAGAGCCTAAGCCTAGTGTGGTGTGCCCAGCCCTTTCCATCTCCTCCCACCTTGCCCCACTGTCCCCTAAGAAAGCTAGCCCAGGATATACTTGGTGGTCAGGACTGGGTATAGGGCTCACATCCAACCTTCCACTGCACAGGTCAGTCATCAACATGTGTCCTACCCTCAACATTGCCCAGGGTGAAGTGAGGCCCACTGGCAGGAGAGAGCTTTCTGAGGAGGTAGGTAAGAAAGAAGCTGTCTGTAGTTGACCCAAGCCACCTAACTTGGCTAAATACGGTGACAGGAAGGCTTTGAGCAGAGTAGCTGGAACCCTGCGCCCAGCAATGGCCCCTGCCAATTAATGTGGCAGATGGGAACAAGGCTATGAATGAAGCAGGGGTACCTGATCTCCCCATCCAGAGTCCATTCCTTCTCTTTTACCAGAGTTCATAGATGGAAAAACGGAGGCCCATGTAGCAGAATGGTTGCGTCTGGATCTAAGGCAGGATCTATGTGCTACTCTGTCCATGGCCTGACTCCTCATTCCAGAGGCTTTTTGTCCAGTGCTGGCTGGGCCTGGGGCCTCTGGAACCAACTCCAGACCCCTCTTGGGCACATGAGGGTTAGGGACTGAACTAAATAATCCTGAGAGCTACCCTTACTTTCATTGTTCCCAGTGAAGCCCTTATAACACCACCAATAACTGGAAGACAGAAAGCAGAGAGAGCGCAGAACCAGACAGATGGAGAGGGAAATGCCGGCAGAAGGAAAGAAGGAGGAGACAGGTTAGAGTTGGGGCCAGGCCCCACAAGCATGCATGGAGCAAGAATGAGTAAAGGGAGAGCCCATGTAGGGCAACAGATAGGTATGGCTTGAATGCTTCCCACTGCTGCCAGTCCAACACTGCATTGCTACCACACACCAGTTGGATGTGAAGCTACTGTAACTCAATCCCCAGGCACTGTCCCACTTGTTTTTGGGGAGCATAGGGGTGTGTCTGCCATTCCCTTACTAGCAAGTATTTCCTGAGGCCCCCCCCCACACACACACAGGACCCAGCAGGGACAAAACCAGCCTTTGTGGGGTTGACACTGTAGTGGAGGGGCAGCTGTAAAAGAATAAGTAGTGATGTGTCAGGTGATGCATGTGGTAGACAAGAGGGAGACAGGGATGGAGAAAAGTAGGGTTGAGGTGCTCACTTCACTAAGGGGCACTTGCGTAACAAGGACAGCTAAGGGTGCAGGCCAGCTGTATTGGCAGCAGAGCTCAGCAACTAGCAATCCTGGGGACAGTGCAAGGGCAAGGAGGCCAAGCAGGTTGAGGCTGGGGCATGGCAGTAGCCAATACTGGCTCTTGAGAAGGGTGAGGGCTCCCACATCAAGCAAGGTTTGACTGGACCAGATTCAGATGTGAGGGCCTGGGGACCAGGCAACTCTTAAGTGTCTGCCCTGTACCCACTGAGATTGGAGGACTGCAGGGGAGGGACTTGGAACCCCAGTATGGACTCACTACTTGGTCCCTTCAGGCAAGCAAGTGAGAGGCCCTTGATAAGGCAGCCAGGTGGTAGGGGACAGGACTCTGACATTACCAACGCTAACTGGAAGGTGAAGGGTAGGGCTTGTGTGTGTGTGTGTCTGTGTTTGGCCTCTGCATCTCTTTGGATAGAGTCACCAGATTTAGCAAATAAAAATACAAGATGCTCAGTTTAATTTGAATTTTAGATAAATAGTGAGCAACTTTTTATTAATGGGACATACTTAGACCAAAAAATTATTCATTTGAAATTTAGCTTGAATGGAGCATCCTGTATTTTCTCTGCCAAACCTACCGTGGACCCCACCAACCCCTGGCATCAGCTTGTCTCTGAGATGCTGTTGGCCCTGCTCCCCACCCCCATGCCCAGAGCTGAGCCCCATTCTACCTGTGGTTCCTCTGTACCTGCCTGCCTATCCTCAGGCAGCACCTAGGAGGCCTGCAGGAGCCTCTCAGACCTGCACTCCTTTCCAAGCTCTGTGACTACTTCTGGTGTCCAGACCACTCCCAGGCAGTTCTTAAACAACTTCTTCCCACTGGTCAAGAAAACCCACACAGATCAAAGCTACTGTGTGTCAAAGGCAGCATATTAGGAAAGGAGCATGTATGTGAACAAGGTAATAGCAGCCCTGCACCTCAGAGTTGTTGAAGGCATCCTGGCTGCCTACAGCTTACACTTAGTGGGGAGACAGTCCAACCATGGGCAAGAATCTGACAGCATGGCCCTTAGGAAGAATTTAAAACAGGTAGTGGCCCAGGCGCTCCAGTGCACCACTACTCCCTCACCCCCCTAGGAGAACACCTTACCCCCACACAGACATTTTAACCACAAGGCCTGGCACATTCCAGAGATTCAGTGATGGGGTCACCATTCCCAGCAGAATGAAGGACACCTGCCCAGCATTCAAGCCAGTAATGCCAGGCCCGAAGAAAGCCCACAGAAATCAGTCGTCCACACTGCTGACTGCAGGGGAATCCCCTGGGGTCAGCTGGATCAGCCAGGATACATGTGGCTCTGCCTAATTCCCTGAGAGACCACGAGCTCTCACCCATCTTGATGGCTAGGCTGCCATACCTGCAGGGTGGAGCAGACGTAACAGTGTCTCTGAGAGACAATGGTCTCTCTTTCAAGCTACTGAAATGGACCTCCTCAGTGGGGTTTTCACCTGTGGCAAGGCCAATGCACTTCCCATGCCTTGCTCCCCCATCTCAGTGGCACTAAGGAGGAGGGAGGGTTGTCACCTTTGGTTCTTTTGAGCCCACACTTACTTGGTTTTAAATCTAAATGCTGCCATAACAAATACCACAGGTGGGTGGCTTTAAAGAACAGAAATCTAATTTCTCACAATTCAGGAGGCTAAAAGTCCATATCAGAGGCTCAGCCACATTAATTCTTTCTGTGAATACACACTCTGGTATGGCCTGATTAACATGACAAAAGACAGTTGTTCCTAAGCAAGGTCACATTCACAGGTATAAGTGTTAGGACTTCAACACATATATGACACAACCTTGCTTGCTGAAAGTGAAGACTTGAAGCCGTTTACTAATGAAGATCAGAGACTACAACCTACATTTTGGATTGTACCTCAACATAAAAAAAAAAAAAATCCTCATTAACTGGACCAATAATGTCATGATAAACAGAGAAAGGGTTGAAGTTGTCAAGGATTTCTCTACTTGGATTCACAATTCCTGTGGAAGGAGCAATCAGGAAATCAAACAACATAATTGCTTTGGGTAAATCTGCAAAAAAGACCTCTCTGAAGTGTTAAAGAGCAGAGATGTCACTTTGAAGACTAAGGTGTGCCTGACCCAAGCCATAGTATTCTCAGTAGCCTCATATGCATGTGAAGTCTGGACAGTGAATAAAGAAGACTGCGGATGATTTGGAGCATTTGACCTGTGGTATTGGTGAAGATATTGAATGTACCATAGACTGCTGGAAGAATGAACAAATCTTGTCTTGGAGGAAATACAGTCAGAATGCTCCTTAGAAGTGAAAACATCCAGACTTTGTCTCTTACACTTTTGTCACGTGGTCAGAAGGGATATCCATGCTTGGCAAAGTGGAAGGTCAGTGAAAAAGTGGAAGACCCTCAATGAAATGGATTGACACAGTGGGGGCAGTGATTGTGAGGATGGCCCAGAACTGGGCAGTGTTTCATTCTTTTGTTATGTACATAGGATCACTATGAGTCAGAACTGATTCCATGGCACCTAACAATAAAAGTAAGTCAATCCATAAGAGATAACTTTCAAAATTAGTGGTTTGTCTGGAGCAACTCATCTCCCAGTTTTGTTAGAAACCAAAGGGTGAGTTGTTGATAGGTCCTTTAAGTAATGTGAAGATGTCTGCCCATACCCACAGCTGCCTGTGGGAGAGCAGGTTCTCTCACCCCCCCATCCCACACCCCATTGGCCTTGGCTGCACCAGATTTTATGGCCAGCCAGGGCCCTGCTCCTGCAGACATGGGATGATGTCTCCCTTGGTCCTCACACCTGCTGGGGTCATGCAGAAGGTGCCAAACTTCAGGTGATTGTGGAAGGATTTATCTTACTTCCCTCTGCACCAGCACTTGCCACCAGGTAGTCTGCAGTCCTCAGCCAGAGTTGTGCTGGAACTATGTGTTTCTACCATGCTGGGTATGTGTGTCATTCTGAGAGAGGGGACAGAGGGACAGCCAAGCACGCATAGCCTTGGCAGCCACTTGTGCATAGCCAGGCCAGAGTCTTTATCTGACATGGGGATCCACTGCCTAATTGCTCTCCAGGGGACTATGTGGAGAGCAGACTCTTACTCTTGCTGTCAGTGTGGATAAACAAATATAATTAATCTTTTTGACCAGAATTGTGAAGGCAGAGTGAGTATGACTGTGGGATGGTGGGAGAGGGTATTCACTGAGGGCCACATTACAGATACCTGGAGGGCAGGCCCCAGTGCTGGTGGTGCTGGAGCACCCACTGAGTCGGGGGCAAGAGCTGGTAAGAAGGCTGGTGAGAGCAACAGGCAAACTCTTGATTCAGGGACTGGCCTCCCTCCAGCACAGAGGCCCCAGGAGGACTGCCAGTTAGGAGCTGGCCTTTAGGAAGGTCACTTCCTGAAGAAGGGCTGGAGGTAGGAGGGCAGTGGAGGGGGGCTGTGCAGTGGTCCATTTGGATGGCCTTTCATTGCCACCCTCAAGATAAGCAGGGACAGTCAGAGTCTGTAGGACCCAAGAGTGCTGGGTTGTGTGTAGATTTGAGTGTGGAATTTGAGTGGACCATATCCTGTCATCCTAGGGCTCCAACAGCACACTCAGGTACAAGTGCCAGGCCTTCACTACCAGCACCTGTCCTTCAAAGTGTCTTCCTGGTTGTCATATCATCCCTACCAGTACCCTGCCTTTTTGTGCACATGCACACTCATCCAGGCCCTGGCATAGGTAAGCGTAGACCTCCTGGAGAAAGCAGATGAGAGAGCAGCCACAAAACCAGGCGTAAGGACAGTGACATTCATTGCATGCCTACAGTGATGATCCCAGACAAATGCTGACTGCCAGCACAGCCTAAACAACCTCTATACACACAGACCCACCTGTGACACCACCCATCTGTTAAAGGGAGGGACCAATGTACCCATCTTCTTCAGGAGCTAGAATGGCACCCACCTTCACTCAGTGCCAGTGTGAATGGCATCTGGTCTTTTTGGACGAGGCCAGGCATCCAGAGCCTCAGGCTGCCACCCTCTGTCCTTCCTGCTAGCTGGAAGGCCCCTCTGATCAATGCCACCTTCCAGGATTGGAATCAGGGGTGTCTTCTGCTTCTGCCAAAGAGGCAGAGAGGCTTTGTCTTCTGATCTCTTCTCACCCCACAAGAGGAAGACAGAATCACCATCAGTAGCCCAAGGCCTATCCTGCAAGGCCAGACATGTTGCATGCTTCCAGCCCTTTCACCAACCATTCCTCCCACAGCACCCACCACCTCTCTGCTGGGTTGCATAAGTCACTGCAGTGGCCACACAGAAGTTACAGACTATGGGGTTTATTAGGGAAACACCAGAATACAATTCAAGTTCAGAAATGCACTCAGTCTCTTGCAGCCGGCCGTCTACTCAGCAGCTGGCAGGCTGAGTAGCACATCATCCTCTCAGCAGTGCATGTATCTCATGTTTCTCAGGAGTGCGTTTCTCTCAGCAGCACATCTTTCTCAGCCAGCAGTCAGAGAGACTCCTGCCTCTAGGAGGGCTCCTTTTGAGCCTGGCAGAGTGGCCAAACTACTCAATCCCAACATCAGAATTCTATACATCTGAGAGAGAGAGAACTTCACAGAAAATTTCTTGGTGCTGTTCCCAACAGAAATACCCCAGGTGAATAACTTTAACAATCAGGAGCTACTCAGTTGCTCAAGGCAAATTCCAGTGCAGAGTTTACAAAGACTTATGGCTAGAAAAGCCACACTATGTAATTTGCTACACCACAGCTTCTTAATTCTCCTTTAAGAGACCAGTCTAACTGAGGCCTCCTTGGAGGGCAGATGGAGCTTGTTGAGCAGAGGCAGTAGGCAGTAGCCCCACCTGGCAGCACACACAGTTGGGCTCAAAGCTCACTCAAAGTGGACTGTGCAGCCACACACAAGCTGGTGGGTACACAGTCATTCCCACACATGCATGTGCTCCATGCTGACCCCTGCAAGCATGGCCCAGATGTCCAGGGGAGGCAAGATGCAGGCTCCTCACAGACCAAGGTCAGGAAAATTGTTTTGGGGGATGTTAGCTGCCTTACCTCCAGAAGGCCTAGGTTCTCCAGGAGAGTTGGTACCATGCTGTGCTGTATGGCAGAGAGTCTCCCAGTGGCATTATGGCTTCATTCACCCCACAACATGCACACACATCATCCCCATCACCCTTGTCAGCCTTGGTCTGGAACTGGCCCCACAACTGGAGAAAGAAGCTGAGATTGAATGCCAGTGATCCCACAGCTGGTCAATGCCTACATGGCCCAGGCATGTTCTGTCCTTTAGGGCCACCCATCCATGTCCTATTCTTCTCCCTGTCAAGAACAAGACAGAGCAGCAAGCAGCAGTGGCTTATTGCTACAGCCAGAAGGCCTGGGGTCATTGGATCCTGGCCAGTTGAGGGGGCTGAGTGAAGGAGGGCTTCCTGGCCAGCCAGGTGTTGGTACTTCTTCCCATGGAATCTCCAGGGGATATGAAGCCTGCCAGTCTGCTTGGGACAGTGAGGCAGAGTGGATCTCCCAGGGCAGGAAGAGAAGAAGCCTACTATAAAAGTAGATGAGGAGACCATGACTTGGAGAGGGCAGTCTTGCACCTGGGCTGTGGTTCTGATGAGGCCAAGCCAAGCTGGGACTCAGATCTAAGGTGCCCCTGTGTCCTCACCATATGAATGTCTCCACTGGGTCAAGACCTCTAAATGTTCTGTCAGTCGTCCAACCAGGGGGATGGGGGGATCAGGTTCAGAGCTGGACTGCCCTGGCTATAGATCCTGCTCAGCAGCAGCCAGCCCTGGTTCTCTGCATCTCAGTTTCCCTATCTAGAGCATGGGAGTGGCAGCACCTCTTCCAGTGCTTTTGTGAGGTATTTCTTTCCCTGCTGTCTAAATCTGCTGATGCCCAGCCCGAACAGTGTTGTTGGGTTTCCCAGAGGAGATGTTGGTTCAGGAGGGCATGGGGCAGGAATAGGGAGTGGCTAGCCCTGGTGCCTAGAACTCAGAGGTGACACTACTGAGAGCCAGGTGGGGGTATACAGGTGCAGGGAGTATAGGCTATACGCAGGAGCTAAGCAAGAGCACTGCAGGGCCATCAAGCTTATGGCCCATGTTCCTTCTCACAGGCCTTCCCTCTCCCACTACAGGGCTCCCTGGGGGCAGAGGCCCTTCCTTCCTGTCCAGGGTCAGCCCTGTGTATTCCTGTGTGGGAGCCAGGCACTCAGAGCCTCAGGATTACTAGCACCATTCATCATGCCTTTAAATTGGTTTCTCGAGATAACAAGGCCCACATTGCCTAGCTTGGTCCCTCAGTCATTAAACAGACCCCAGGACTGGCCAGACAGCTCCCAACAAATCCAGGAAGTTCGAAGGGTCAGAGGCTCATCTGGAGCCTGCAAATGCAGAAGTGGCACAGACAGCACCCTAGGAGAGCACAGTGACCTGTCTGCAGGCCTCCGAGCCCCCATTGGGGCACATACCCCTCTGATAGTCCAACCATTTCCCAGGCAGGCACCGCTCATACTTACAGCCTCAGCCCAACTGGTGGGACCCTGCCCACCTCATGGCCTGCTATGTGTCCCTGCAGGTCACTCACCCTCTCTGTACCTGAATCATAGTCTGGTGGGCAGGTGCTCTGAGCCCTTGGGACTCTCTAGGTCCCCACTTTCAGTCATGGGCAAGAATGTTTGCTTCCTCAGCCAATACTGTGAAATGGGAATGACTCACAGCCCAGGGCTTCTGAGGAGGTTAGGGTCTGTGTGCCTGGCCTTTCCAGGGCCTACAGGTACCCACAGTGGAAGGGGGTGTGAACCTGAGGATTTCCTGAGTTCTGTGTGAATGGCCTGATGGATAGGTCTGACCTTGGATGGCTATGCCACCAGCAGGGGAGTCTCTTGGAGCCCAGCCAGCCCCTTCCTTCTCTCCTCTTGGTGTATGGGGTGTGTAGGGCACCTGAGTAGGGCAGGGACAGATGCAGATACAGGGCCAAGACTGCAGGGGGCAGTCCCTGAGGGGCACAGTGTTGATGTTGGGGTGACTGCTGGGGGCAATGGAACACAGGGTGCTGGTGTTAGGGAGGCAAGCCACCCATCCACCACATGTACACCTGTGTGGTATAGTGTGGGCAGGGCTTTCAATGGATGGTGCAGATCACACTGGATTTCCATATTCTGTCCACAGTGACCCATTTCTGTATCATACAGTAGTAAGCAGTAGTCAGGATGTGCAGTGTATTCCACTTGGTGTCTGTAGGAAATTGTGAGTTAATATTCCTAACCTCATTTTCTTACAGCACCCCCACCTTAGGTGCAGAACCCACTGGGGTCCTTGGGCAGTTGCTTGGGGAACCCTTCCAGGCTATCACCTTCACTGGGCCCTGAAGGTGCTAGATGAAGTGTTATCTTGGATCCTGTGACCCTGCCCAGTCTGTAGCATGCATGGCAGGGTCAGCCTTTCCCTCTTCTGTCGCACCCCTGGGCATGATTCAATTAAGTTACTGAGTGGTTAACCAGAGCTTCCACTGAGAAAAGACTGAGGAGGGCACACAAGAACTTCCCTAGGAGGTGACACTGGAGCACAAGGCAGCATCGGACAGACAAAGGTGAGAGGGAAGAGATATGCAGGCAGACTCCTATGCATAGGCCCTGGTGGGCTGTGGAAGCCAAGTGAGGCCCAAGGGGTGCCACAGCCTCAAGTGGAAGCACAAAACAGAACCCAGTTTGCTATTTTCCACTCCTTGCTGAAAAAAAGGCTTCCAGTACCCCCTGCCCCCCAGCTTTCAAAAATATGTCATTATACATCTCACACCCAACCCTGTTGTCTGGGAAGGAAAAGTAAAGCAAGATGGAACTTGCTAGGAAGTCATGAAGCTACTACCCCAGGGACCAGCAAGGAAGCCACTTCTGCCCAGCAAAAGGAGGAAGTCACAGATGCCCCCACAGTCCCTTTCCCCACAGTGCTGGGCCCTGCCCTGCCACTACCCTGGTGACCCCACAACTTTAACAGATAAACCCCACAGGAGCGGCAGAGTTCGCCCAGCAGGCCCCCACAGCATCCCTCCTCAGGCAGGCCTGAGGCTTCCCCAAGGGGCCTCTTTGATACTTCTCTCTCCTAAGAGCTCAGTGAGGCCTCACTTGCCTAGGCTGGAGCACCCTTACAGGCACGCTTA
Source organism: Orycteropus afer afer (assembly GCF_000298275.1). NCBI lineage: Eukaryota > Metazoa > Chordata > Mammalia > Tubulidentata > Orycteropodidae > Orycteropus > Orycteropus afer. The sequence continues at coordinate 1,128,411 of NW_006921861.1, read as the reverse complement.
ATAGTTATGTGCCCTTGGCAGGTTCTTCTCATCTACTCCAGGGGCAGTCTTTTGAGAACTAAACTTGGTGGTATCAAAGGGGAGGTCACTTATCCAAGTGAAGTGGCCATGGAGTCAGGACCCCTCCTCAAGCTCAAGCTCTGGCCCACTTCGTGCCTCCCTAGTACTCCAATACTGGTGCCTCATACACATACCAGGCTATGCGTCCCTCACCATCTCTCTGGTCTTGTTGCAGGAAGTTCTACTACATCACCCTGCTACGGGATCCCGTGTCTCGCTACCTGAGCGAATGGCGGCACGTGCAGCGGGGCGCCACCTGGAAGACATCACTGCATATGTGTGATGGGCGTACACCCACACCTGAGGAGCTGCCACCCTGCTACGAGGGTACAGACTGGTCGGGTTGTACACTGCAGGAGTTTATGGACTGCCCCTACAACTTGGCCAACAACCGCCAGGTGCGCATGCTGGCTGACCTGAGCCTGGTAGGCTGCTATAATCTGTCCTTCATCCCCGAAGGCAAGCGAGCCCAGCTGTTGCTCGAGAGTGCCAAGAAGAACCTGCGGGACATGGCCTTTTTCGGCCTGACAGAGTTCCAGCGCAAGACTCAGTACCTGTTTGAGCGGACGTTCAACCTCAAGTTTATCCGGCCCTTCATGCAGTACAACAGCACACGGGCAGGTGGTGTGGAGGCAGGTGAGGACACCATCCGCCGCATTGAGGAACTCAATGACTTAGACATGCAGCTCTATGACTACGCAAAGGACCTCTTCCAGCAGCGCTATCAGTACAAGCGGCAGCTAGAGCGCCGGGAGCAGCGACTGCGGAGCCGTGAGGAACGCCTGCTGCACCGTGCCAAGGAGGCGCTGCCACGAGAGGATGCCGAGGAACCAGGCCGTGTGCCCACTGAGGACTACATGAGCCACATTATTGAGAAGTGGTAGTGGCACCCACCAAGGGGCTCACAGAGCCAGAGCCAGTAGAGAGCCCCACTGAGGACTTGAGACACATTACCCACCACAGAGTCCTATGGGCCAGGGGCCAAGCGCAAGGAGGGGGTGACACAAAACCAACAGACCTGCATGCAAATGGACTCCATTCAGGACTTCTGTTTAGAAAGTGCCCAGATGTTTCTAATAGATGGATACATCCTGAAAAGAACTAGAGAGTGGGGGTGGGACGGGGAGGGAGAAGGAAAGAGTCTTATTGTTTCTCTAAGGCCAGGATTCTTAGAAATAAATGTGGAAATTGAGGGAGTTATAGGAAGTCATGCTTGAAGGGTGCGTGGTCAGGAAAGGCAGGACTCCTTGCCTGCTCTTCTGGCCCCTCCTCCCTGTCACAGGCAAGATTGGAAGAAAACAAAAGACCAAGTGGACCTGCCAGGCCCAAGCATGCTATGAGAGCATGTGTGGGTGTGGCTATGGAGAAAGCAGACACAGATGGGGGTTGAGTGGCTGAGTGAGGGCAGCTGTGTCATACCAAGCCCAGGCCTCTTCCTCAGCAGACAAGGCCTGTCAGGCCAAGCTAGCCCTGTGCCCCAGAGACCCACACCAACCTATGCACCAATCTATGCACAGCCCCCACCCATATCCAGCCTGTGGGGTTATAGACCAGCTTCCAGCACCACCCACATACCAGCTATACTCTTGGCCTCTGTTGGTCTCAGTCCCCCAGGTCCTGTGTGATACTACCTCCCTGGGATTCTTCAGCCCTTTGAAGGTGAATGGAGCTCCTCACACCCCATACCACATACTACCCTGTTTGCAGCAGAGAAGACAGGACCTCAGGTGCTGGAGCAGCTCACTTCCCTCCAGCCCAAGGTCAAAACCCACAGTCCACTTTGTGCTTCCCCCACCCCACTGTCTATAGTTCTCAGACTGTGGAGATGGGCCTACCTTATACTGACCCCTTCCTGGGCAGGGTGAGGTCCCAGTAGTGGGAAGGGTATAGCCAGAGAAGAACAGAACCAGACTGGGAGCTGATGTTCTCTGGACTTGTTAGGGGGCTGCCTGTCTTAAAGCTGTAGTCATTTATTCAAGGGCTTGTGTATATCAGCTCCCATAGCCCTGTATAAAGTGCTGTCACACCATAGTGGTCTGGAGCACATCAAACCAAGATGCTTGCTAGGGCCACAACCTGGGCCATGGAATTCTGGTGACTAGGTGAGGCTTGGCCTTGCAAGAGTTTCAACTTGGGTTGGAAGAAACTTTTCCCCATATTTCCCTGCTCCTGCAAGCCAGTCAGAACCTGTCCCTGCAGTCCTATGGTCAACCTGATAAGCCATGTTGTGTATCATTTTAAGTGTTTTCCTGTGTCCCCACCCTGATTACCCCTCATGCCCCATTTCCCTGAACTATCACCTCTCTGTGCCTCACCCCTGTATGTACACCCAACCCTCTTGCACTCTAGAGGCAAAGGCAGGGTCTCCTCCTAGAAACCCTCCCCACATGAGGCCCAAAACCTGGCATTCTGGGGAGCTGAGCATGGGCCCCATATCTGAGGTGAAAAGGGAAAGCCAGCCCTCATCAGGCACTCTGGGAGCTCCAGGAGAGGAAGTAGATGCATCCAACTGTGCACTTGGGGTAGGTACTATAGAGCCACCCGGGGAGGAGCTGGTCCTGCCAGGGCCCTACCCTTCCCTGTCCCAATTTTTCTACCCGCCTCCTGCTTTTGCCAACATGAGTAAAAGAATTGGATAACCACAAAGGACTACAGCAAGGATCCTCTAGCATTAGCAGAACTACTGTGTCATTGAATGGAATTGTCCTCCAGGAAGCAATTTTAGCTGATCGTTACCTGGCCCTAAGGCCCCACTCAGGGTGTCCTGCACTGGCTAATCCACCTTTTGGAGTCCAGTGTAGGGCATGAGAGAAGACTGGGTGGGCACACTGCTGCCTACCCAGGCACCTCCTGGAGGGGGGAGGGAGTGGCACTGAGGTGAGAGCATCAGTGAACTGGTGACTGTGCTCTTTTAATGGGTGTATGTAGAGTGAACTTGTTCTGAGGCTCATCATTTAGGGTGGTACGCACCTGTGAGGAGAATCATATGGGGTTCTGAAGGGCTCTGAGGTCTACAATCCACATGGGACCTTAGAGTCTGTGTGGCCTCTGTCAGGAGTGGCAAACAGAAGCTCTGCCCTTTTCTGCCTGAGCCCAGGGCTCCCAGCCACACTAAGCTCATCTGAGCAGGCCTGACACACAGTCTGTTTTGTACATATTGGAACATGTTTTAACTTACTCCTCATTGTCCCAATTAACATGGAAATACAGGTCTCTCCTCTATTTCTTTGCTGCATTCAGAAAACTTTCTGTCTCCTGCCAGCCCCAGGCCAAGGTGCCCAACGCAGTCCAGCTTGCAAAGCCTGGAGCACCTCAGCCCCTGCATTCTCTGCGCAGACCACGTGCTTTGGGTGGTTTCCTGATGCCTGCAGCATCTCCTGGGATGCCATGGTGGGGCAGTCACCCCTGAACTGAGGATTCTATTCACCTACACCTCTTCTGGAGGCTGTGAGGACAGAAGCAGACAATGGTCACCAGGCCACTGCTAGCACAGACCCTGCAAATGCTCTGCTCCTTGACGGGATGCCAGGAGGGCAGATGTGTCTGAGCTATGAGTCTATGAGCTCTTGTCGAAACTGAGACTTTAACTTAAACCCAGGAGTGTTCAAAGCTTTATTTATTTATAGCTTCTTATTAAAAGTGTTCAGAAAAAGTCTTTGGGTTGTTCATACAAAAATAAAAAAGATGGAAAAGCAAGTCATAATCATCTGTCTACGTCAAGAACGAGTGTTAGCTGATGAAATAAATCCTGAAATGGAGTGCTGATATGTGTGGTCTGTCCTAAAGCTGTCCTCACTGCTGCCAGCTCATGATCACCTGGTGTGGCTGGGCTTTCCTGGTGTGAGTTTCAAGGTGTGCATTCATGACAACAGGAATGGAGGTGCTCTGTCCACAGGTGTACAGGGTGTAGTAAGAGAAAGTGACACACATTAATTAAATACTGCTTTGTAAAAATTAAACAAAAAATTTGACTGTTATCACCACAAGGAATAGTGATCAATAATATTAATTTCGGCATTTGAAAACACACAAGTTTAGAGTCAGGCTGAAAGAAATTCAGACACCAGTTGGCTGCTTTCTCAATGACCTCTTTCCCCTTCAACTTTCACTTTTGAAAGACTACAAATGATAAGTAGTTAATAGTTCAACTAAGGCCTTAGTCTAGATTTACCTGACATTAGCATTCCGTCACATTATGTTATCTTGCAGTCACGCTCACGTGCATACACACACATGCACACATATGTGTACCTACATGGTCTTTGGAAACATTTCATGGTAAGTTGTAGTCATCACAGTGTCTCAATCCTAAGTCAGTATTGCCCAAATCATTTCTCTTAGAAGGATCAGCACAAGGCACCTCTTCCTATGAGGGAAAGGTTAAAGATGTCCCAAATGTCCACTTTTCCAAACTGCAGTACTGTTCCATCATCTCAACTGCTCCTCTTCTCAAATACTTTCCCTCCTGTCTTAGGGTTCCTTACTTTAATGTCTCACAGAACTCACACACTACCAAGGAAATGGTTCATGTGGTAGTGGAGGCAGAGAAGCTGGCAAGCCCCAAATCCATGGGTCAGTTCTAAGTCTGGAGGATTCTTCTCACTCACATTGCAGGGGCTGATGAACCCAAGTCAGCAGGTAGATGACTGGCTGCTGTCTCAAGTCCAGGGGTGAGATGTTGATGAACCAAATGCAAGATCTGGAGCAAGAGAAAACAAACTTCCAGAACATTCACATACATACCTCAAGAAAGTTAAGGGTGGTGACTTGAGTCACACCCTCCACCAAGGCAGGATTCAAGATGTTTCCCACCCTAAACAGGCATACAAAAAAAAAAAAAAAACACCTGCTGTTAAGTCGGATCCAACTCATAGTGACCCCTCCTTGGGTCTCCAAGGTGGTATCACTATGGAAGTTGTTGATGTGCTGTGGAGTCAGACCCAACTCATAGCGACCCCTCCTTGGATTTCCAAGGTGGTATCACTATGGAAGTTGTTGATGTGCTGTGGAGTCAGACCCAACTCATAGCGACCCCTCCTTGGGTTTCTGAGGTGATATCACTATGGAAGTACATTACCCAATCTTCCTCCTGAGGAGTGGCTGGTGTATTTGAACTGCTAGCCTTCTGGTTAACAGTCAAATGCCTTAGGCACTATGCCACCAGAGCTCCCTAAATAAGATTTATAATACATCATAAAATGGAGGACTATGGCTGAACGGCTGTATTAAGCAAATAGCTGCACTGCAATTATGAATCTCCTGAGAGTGACACTCTGCTGCAAAACTCAGTCACATTATCACATCTGCAAAATTTAACATTGATACTATAATGTGACACATTTGTTGTGACTGCAACAATGGGCTCAAGCATAGCAAGGATTGTGAGGATGGCACAGGACCAGGCAGTGTTTCACTCTTGTACATAGGATCACTATGAGTCAGAGCCAACTTGACAGCACCTAACAACACATTATTACCTAATACACAATCCACATTCAGATTTTCCAGGTGATCCAATGTCTTTTTCACTCTCTACTTTTTTTCAAATCACACAGTGCACTTAGTTGTCCTGTCTCTTCCATCTCCATTAGCCCAGGAGAGGCCCTCATCCCCATTATTTTGGTTTGTTGTTATGTGCCATTGAGTCAGACCCAACTCAAAGCGACCCCTGCTTGGGTTTCTGAGGTGGTATCACTACAGAAGTAGATTGCCCCACCTTCCTTCTGAGGAGTGGCTGGTGGGTTTGAATTACCAGCCTTCTGGTTAGCAGTCAAATGCCTTAGGCAGTATGCCACCAGAGCTCCCTATTTTGGTTTAGTCTTGGCATTCTTGTCTAATATAAGGCAGTGGTCTCAGGTTTTTGTGCCTGGTTGTTTCCTCATGACTGAACGTGGTTAAGCATGTTGGGCACAAGTGTCACTCAGTGAGGCTGTCTCCTTGGCCATGAGCACCATTGGGCCTGGAAGCCTTACTAAGTTCCTGGGTCTGGATTTTCCCACCCAAGCTGATAATGAACAGCTAATTGCCTTTCTATTCATGGAAATGAGTTAACTACACTCAGAGGTGGAGGCTAGATAGTTACTTTTGTGCTATTGTGGCCTGGGGACTCAGTGTGTATGCCAGAGCCAGCCCTTCCCCAGTGCTTCTGGGGGGAAGCCCACTGTGGCTACCAGTGTTTGGTAACTGTTGAGCAGAAGACTCAAAAAGTTCTGGTGAAGCCAGTCATTCAGACTTCTAAGCCTAAGGTCCTCTTCCTTCCCAGAAACATAGGCTACATCTGCCCTTTACCAAGCCACATTGGAAAAACAATGTATGGGGTGAAAAAGTCAACCGAGGTACCACACATGGCCTGGCTTTACCCCACCAGCTGCTTGTGAATGGGAAGAGAGATAGCAACAGGTGTACTGGCCAATGAGCACACAAGGGCAGATGCAAAAATCAAGGGAGGATGTGGCCCCATGAGCCCCTCATCTGTTGATGGCAGTGATAGGCTTCCTGGTGACCAGCGTTTCTCCTTGCTGAAGTATCCACCAATAAGTCACAAGCAAGGCAGTGGACAGAGGACCCTGCTTCAAACTCAGTTCCAGGTAGAAACATCTGTTCAGACCAACCAAAGATTTTGTAAGGAAGGATCACTCCAATAGCAAAGTAGTATTGCCATGTAGGAGCAGAAGTGGGTTTCCAGGAGGATGTCTGGGATGGAAAGGTCTGTGCCAGTCTTCATTGTGTCTGCCACTGCCACCACATTCACTTTGAGGTTTACCTGGGGAGCAGCAGGCCCTCTGCCAACCTCCAAACATGGGGAACCCATGGTGGAAGCACTTTCCTCCACTTCTTGGCAGTTCCACGCAGCTCTGTAGAGCTACCATATGATCACAGCAAAATTAAGTCCAGAAATGCCTCTTCTCTCATCCTACTTTTATTTAAAGTTAAAGCCCACTGTTAAGTCCACCTGAGCAGAGAAGGGAGACCCTGGCCCCACCCTAGCCTCCATCTGCTGTCCTTTAGCCTGACACTCATTGCAGAATCCCCTTAGGATGTCAGCCCAGTTCAGGGCCTGTCCACAGTTGCCTACCTTATGCCTCCTGCCCTTATCTGCTCTGCCTTGTTGTTGTTGTTGTTGTGTGCCATCAAATTGGACCCGACTCATAGCAACCCCTCCTTGGGTTTCCAAGGCAGTATCACTACAGAAGTAGATTGCCCCATCTTCCTTCTGAGGAGTGGCTGGTGGGTTTGAACCGCCAGCCTTCTGGTTAGCAGTCAAGTGCCTTAGGCACTATGCTACCAGAGCTCCTCTGCTCTGCCTATGCCTCCCATATTGTTGGAACCCAAGTCTGACCTTGCATCTCAGATTGAACTTCAAAATGGCTGCCCTCTGCCACTAACCCTATCCCCTGTTCACACCAACCACCAGCCATGACAGCAGCTTGTTTGCCCTCAGATGACCTGTAGACCTCTCCCAGCATGCTCTCCCGAAGGCCCCCATAGCCCCTGGGCAAACTCCAGGCTGCACATGGGCTCAGGTGGACTCTTTTGTACATGATGCCATTTTTCTTCACACCAACCTTCTCCCCCAGCCTGCTGCTATGTGGGGCTCAGAGAAAGTGGTCCCCGATTCATCCCACCTGGGTGGGGCCTCACCATGTGCTTGAGACTGGTTTGGAACCTTGGCCCTTTGTGGCAGCATAAAGGGGCACTGGATTCTCCCTGTGTAGAGTCCAACAAAGACTGGTCGGCTGAGGGGTCCCGTCTCATAAACTCGCACCTCAGGGGGTGTGCTCTGGCCCCACCATGCCTGTTCCTCAAATGAAGCCTAGTGTCCAGAATGACACAGTCTATTCATTCACAATGAAAGAAGAAAGAAGAAAGTGTTTAATCACTTAGGCATAATCAGAGAATAGACAGTTTCAGGAACTCTAAAAGTGCACCCACCCCTGGATATAAAACCCAGAGTTTATATATGTTGAGCCAAAGCTTAGGGTCACATATACACATTCCATTCCCAAGGACTTTTGATTTATGACAACAAAGAAAGGCTACTTAGTTATGACTATAGAATTTAGTTCTGGATGACGTCAACTCCAGGTGAGTCCTGTTTTTCTCAAAGCTGACCTCCCTAGAATATCACATGTGATCCTCTTAGTGTCTTTTCCTCCCCCTGTCCCCCGCAAGGTTATTTTGTTCTAGGTTATCAGTTTCCCCCTTTGAAGCTCTGGTAGTCTACACTAGGGTGAGATTATCAGAAGCTACCTTAGTGTGCTAGCTTTCAAATTCTGTTTGCTTTATTGTGGCATGTGACCAGCAGGCTGCCTTGGAACTTAGGTTGTGGGGGTCTGCAGTTAAACACATGGGAAAGAGTGGAATGAAACAGCAGGCCCCTAGACAAAAAAAAAAAAAAAAAAGGAGGCCTATATGCAATTGTTTTAGCCATTATAAATTAGGCAACCAAGAGGTTAGCCAACTAAAGTCAACTTCTATACCATCTTGCTTTTTTATGTGAGCTACCACATCCTTTATTTCTTTCACTTTTTCTGCATAAACTGTGAATTATCAGTTAGATTAAGGCAGCACATTCTCTGAATATCTTCACATACGTGGTTATGTTGGAGCAGCAAATAATCTATATTTGCTCTGTTCTCTAACAGATTCTCTGACCTGTCCCAACTCCTGACTGATAGCATCAATGGATTGTGAGGTAGAGTTTAAAGATTTTGCTGCCCTACAAGCTAATTTATTTACTGTTTTGGCAAGTCTAACTGCCAGTCCAGGGAGTCCTACAAGCAACACAGCAAGTGAGATGTATTTGGGTCTCACTCATGAGATTAGATGTCTGAATTACAGGTAGCATTGAGAGTCACTGTTCAGGCTACTCTGGATGATGAGGAGGCCATGGAGAGAGAATAATGTCAGTTGTTCCAGTGAGCAGAGACCCCCTGTGGTGTTGGCTGGAATGTAGGAGAAAGCTTTTCTTCCACACAGAAGGAACCAACTGAAGGGAAGTTTGACATCAGCTATTGCATACAGTTCATTACACCTGAAGGATAGTAAGGTTAGTACATTTGACAATACAATTTACAATGGTAGTGCGTTGATTTAAACTGATAATCACTCAGAACTTTAAGGTAAACATACCCCATTTGTACATATCTGAATATGTCATGGTTTGACTGAAATGCTGAAAAATAGTGTAATTTTCAATTAACTGTAAGTACATGCTAACTCCTACAAGACATGATGTAAAAATCTCATCAACAGTAAGTCCTCCTGATAAACAAAAATCTGTAATATTTAGCACATTCTTGGCTAAGTAAATCCAAATATTCTCATTTTTGCTAAAGGGTTGCTGCACTAAGGCGGTCCCAATGGTTAACAAACTGCTAATTTAATTAAAACTATCATTTTGCTTTTCTAAAAAGAAAATCTATTGAGGGATTCTGCATTCAACAAGGTTGTTCTCTTTTGTCTGTCCTCTTCTTGGTCCAGCAGCTCTCTGGGGAACCTTTTGATCCTGGTGTGATGAATACAAGGCTTAACATGATTGAGCTTCATGGTGGAACGGTCCCTTCCAGGCTCAGAACAATACCTAGTCTCCCAGCTGGAAGGGATCTGCAGGAACTTCCAATAGGTATTGTGTGCACTCGAGTGCTTGCTTACCTACAAGTAGAAGATAGAATAGAGGACCAAACCAAAACCATCAAGCTGATTCTGACTTATAGCACCCCTACTGGGCTTCCAAAACCATAAATCTTTACAGAAGCAGATTGCTTCATCTTTCTTTCATGGAGCAGCTGGTGGGCTTAAACCGCCAATATTTTGATTAGCAGCAAAATGCCTTAACCACTACACCACCAGAGGTCCTTAGAATAGAGGAGAAAGAATACAAATATCTTTTCACATAGTTTTCTCCATAAATCACAAGACTTTCTCCATTTGTCAGTCCTAGGTTTTCCAGAAATAGTCCTCCCATATAGGAGTTAAAATGGGCTCAATTTTAATTTTTCTCAGGGAGGAATATGGACCCTCAACAGGTGATTAGAAAAGCCTCAACCCAGGTCAGTTTGATCTCTTGACAGATTTTCACAAATTGTCTTTTAATGCCTGGTTCATTCTTTCTACTTTTTCACTGAACTGCAACCTCCAGATTGAATGAAGTTTCCATTGAATTTACAGGGTGGTGGTTACCTGTTATGTTACCTTAGCAGTTAAATGAGATCCATTTTTACTCCCCGTACTGAAGGGGAGCCCAGATTTTGAAAATATTTCAGTAATTAACCTTTTCACAACTTCTCAAGACTTGGTGGTTATGCATAGGAAAACTTCTGTCCAACCTGTAAAGTATCTATAAAAACTAACAAATACTTGAAATTACCTGGAACTTGCAGCATGTACACAAAGTCTGCCTGCCATTGTTCTCCAAGGGCTGCTGCTTAGGCTTGAAATCCTGGGGTAGGTAGCCTTTGAATTTTGGGATTGTTCTTTGCACAAATTAAGGAGGCTTTCACAATTTGCTGTATAGTGGTCCTTATCATGAATCCAAGGATATATCTTCTTACCCACTCATACATGGTGTCATTTCCCAGGTGGGAAGACTCATGAATCTGTTATAAAACTTGCAAAAAGCATTGTTTGATGAATCATTACCTGTCCTTCAAGGTGTAACTCCAACCATTGTGAATGTTGGTTGCATCCCACTCTTCAGCTGCCTGTAGCTCAGCATGCATGTAATTAGGCTTTTCCTTGTGTGAAAAGGAAAGCTAGAGAATCAGAGAAGCCTGAATATTGATTTTAACTTTTCTGGTTGCTCCCTTGGCAGCCTCATCTGCTTTCTGGTTATCTTTTATTAACTGTAAGTCCCCTTGCTGGTGGGCCTTACAATATATAACTGAAACTTTCTCAGGAAGAACCACACTCTCCAAAATGTCAAGAATTTGAAAGCGATGCTTAATGTCCTTGTGATTTTAAGTCAACAACATTCCTTCCTTCCAAATAACCCCATGAGCATGAAAAATTCCAAAAACATATGAAACCTTATACACATTGACTGATTTCTCCACAGTGAGCTGTAGGTCTCTAGTCATAGCTATTACCTCAACCTCTGTGCCTGTGTATTACTGGGGAGTGGTTTGGCCTCTAAAATGTCCCAAAGAGTCACAACATCATACCCTAACCTGTAGACACCATTTACCATAAAGTGCTTCCATCTGTAGACACTTTAAACTCAGAGTTCTCTAGAGGAACAGCTATTATGTCAGGCCTGCTAGAAAAGACCTCTTCAAGGGTCTGTACACAGTCATACTCAGAGGCTTTAAGGGGTAGTTGGGGAAAAAGGGTGGCAGGTTAAAAGAAAATATTACTTGGAGTTGGACTTCTGGGTTGTCCATCAAATGGGTTTAATATTTGGCTATTCTGCCTGAAGAGAACCAATGACCCCCTTTTTGTTCAAAACTAGCTAGGACAGCATGGGGAATGAAAGCAGTCATTTTCTGTCCAAGACTAAATTTCTTAGCCTCTTTAAGTATGAGACTTGTGGTCCCTATGGCCCAGACACAAGCAGGCTAGCCCTGTGCCACAATGTCCAGGTTTTTTGAAAAATAGGCACCTGGCGTCTTCTAGGATCCTAACTGTTGGACTAGCACACCTTGATTTTCATGGACAAACAGTTCAAAAGGCTTGCTGGGATCAGGAAAATCCAGTGCTGGAGAGTTAAAAGTGTGTGTTAAATCTGCTCAAAGGCCAACTGTTGGTTATTACCCCAAATAAAAGAATTTGTTTCGTTGCCCCCAGTAACTTCATAGAGGGGCTTAGTTATGAGGCCAAAATCAGGGATCCAAATGTGGCAAAATCCTGCCATCCCCAGGAAAATCCAGAGTTACTTCCTGTTCTTGGGGACTGCCAGTTGGTAGGTGGGCTCCTTTCTTTCAGGTTTGTTGTTGTTGTTGTTATGGGCCGTCGAGTCGGCCCCGACTCATAGCGACCCCTCCTTGGGTTTCCAAGGCAGTATCACTATGAAAGTAGGATTGCCCAACCTTCCTTCCGAGGAGTGGCTGGTGGGTTTGAACCGCCAGCCTTCTGGTTAGCAGTCAAGTGCTTTAGCCACTATGCTACCAGAGCTCCACAGTTCTCATTTGACCTTGAGAAATAGAAAATCCCAAATATGCTGCCCTCCAAAGGGAAATTTGAGCTTTCAGCTTTGCAGTCTGATACAAAACCCAAAAAGTTCAAAACTGTTCTGGTCAGAGGTATCTTTGCTACTGCTTGTGATTAGCAAGTCATCCACATACTGCAACAGAATGTCTTGCTAGAGTTGGAGAGAGCCTGAGTCTCAAGCAAGCACAGTTCCAAGAGTATTCTCTGTGAGGGGGAACATGGTCTAGTGGAGGTGTTCTCAGATCCCTCTTTGAGGGTCCACCCACTCAAAAAAAATATCTCCTGTCTTCCCTCTTTTACGAGGATACAAAAGAATGCATCCTTCAGGTTTAAAGCTATAAACCAGGAATAGCTGGCTGGGAGTGCCAAGAGGAGCATGTAAGCATTTGGGACAACAGGGTGTATAGTTACTATAATTTGGTTCACAGCTCTCAGATCTTGTGCAAAACAGTACTCACTTATCTTGGGTTTCTTCACTAACAAGACAGGGGTGTTATAGGCTGACTGCCTGTGTCTGAGAAGCACATGTTGAAGGAACCAGGAAATAATGGGTTGGAGACCAACCTGCTCTTCCTTGTGCAGTGGGTATTGTTTGAGGTGTGGTGGGGTTATACCAGGTAAAACCTCAGTGTGGATTGGAGTATCATTCTTGCCTTCACCAGGTTTATCTCTGGCCCAAACCCAAGGGAAGACTGTGTCATCTATGTGCACAGGAATAGAATGGCCACTTAGTGGTTTTGGTTCAGTCAAAGTCATAAATGCCACTTGCACCTGCCAACCTTCCACTTGTAAGAGACCATTATCTTTTGACTGTTGTTGTTTGTTGTTATGTTGCATCAAGTCAGACCCGACTCATAGCAACCCCTCCTTGGGTTTCTGAGGTGGTATCACTATGGAAGTAGATTGCCCAACCTTCCTTCCAAGGAGTTGCTGGTGGGTTTGAACCTCCAGCCTTCTGGTTAGCAGTCAAGTGCCTTAGGCACTATGCTACCAGAGCTCCTATCTTTTGACTACTATGGTCGATTTTTAATTGCCCAAAGATATATCCTCTTGCAAATTGAAATGCAAGTGTGGCATGTATAAAACTCATTCTCTTACCACTCATGTAGTTCTTAGGTTGAATAAATTTGCAGGTGATTTCTTTCTTGGGTGCACCACAGACACTATTTGCTTTGAAAGGGGGCCCTTTAAATGATTTTACACTGAAGGTGTTGCTCCTGTGTCAAGAAGTCTACTAATTTCTACCCAATTCTTACCTTTACCAAAGGCTCTTCTGGGGAGACTGTAACATGATGGATGACCTCTGGACTTCATCAATCTAAGGCCTTCCCTGATTGACTTACTGGGGTGCCCTTGTGATCTCTTATTACATCCTTCACGGTGTTAGACTGGATTCTCTAGAGAAACAAAACCAGTTAAATTTATATATAGAGAGAAAGAGAAATTTATCTTAGGAAAATGGCTCACACACTTATGGAAGCTGGCAAGTCCAAAGTTCTTGGGTCAAACGTCAAGCTGTAGGCTTTTCCCGACTCACACAGCTGCAGGGGCTGAGGAGCTCAAGGTTTGCAGGCAATATACTGGCTGATGTGTCCAACGAATGATGAATCCAAGATCTCCAGGCTGAATGGTGGACTGTTCCCTCATGGACAGTTATAGGCAGCACAACAGAATCCTGATCCACAGAAGAGTGTCTCTTTTCCCAAGATGTCCCTAAATATACTGGAAGCAGGCCACACCCCTAGAGAAACTCCCTTTCAAGTATTGGCTGCTCAAAACATATACATCTGATCCCATCGTGGGAATAACCACATCACAACTGCTTAAACAAATTGTGGTCCAGCCAAGTTGACACACAGCTCCAACTATCATATCCATCATTTCTCTTTTTTCTATTTGGACATTCACACTTCCAGTGACCTTGCTTATACCATGCACATTGGTTCTTCCTGAGCTGGGGTCATTGCCTGGGCAGTGGAGGCCATGGGTGCAAGTCTTGGGTTTGTAGGGCAGCTGCAAGGAGAGATGCTTGCATTTTCATTTTCTGATTCTCTTCCACTCCTGTGCCCATTCTCTGTTGGTAAAAACCTTAAAAGCAATTTCAACTAGTTGCAACAGACTCATTGCCCACTCCATCTTCTACCTTATAAAGTTTTCTCCAAATATCTGGGGCACCATATAAGCACTTTAGGGTCAAAATCAGTGAATTGCCTGAAAGTCAAGAAAATTCTTCTAGAAATCCAGAGGGAACTTCCACTGGTTTCTGCTGCACCTAATAAACTTTATTTAGGTTTCCCTGTTGTGAAACACCACGAAGGAGACCATAGAGTAAACAAACTTTAAAATGCCTCAAATGTGCCAAACCCTCAATGATATTAGGATCCCACCTTGTTTCCTCAGCAAGAATTGCCTGATCTGTAGGTAGCACTTAGCCAGAGTGGCATGGTGAAGTTGTTCTGCCTCTTCTTTAGCCTGGCCTAAAACCTTGTGCTTCTCCTCAGGAGTCAAAAGAATGTCACAAAGGACCTGACAGTCCTGCCCAATTTGAATTATGGGTTTTAAAAACAGATGCGATCAAGTCGTGCATTCTTTTTGATCTTCTCAGTCAGTAAAGAGGTTATTTTTCCAAGTAAATCTGCAGTAGAAAAAGGGGAACATACCCAAATCATTCACTGGGGCTCACCTCAATCTCCTTCCTCAGGGCCTACAATCAGAATCTGTTTTAAGGGAAACACACCCACTGAGCCTTAGCCAAATTGAACACCACTACAAATGTGTTGTTGTTGTTGTTATGTTATGGTATTGTTATGTGCTTGGGTTGTTAACTCCTTGGGTTTCCGAGGCAGTATCACTACAGAAGTAGATTGCCCAACCTTCCTTAAGAGGAATGGCTGGTGGGTTTGAGCTGCCAGCCTTCTGGTTAGCAGTCAAGTGCCTTAGGCACTATGCCACCAGAGCTCCTTCCAGAGGGCATAGAGGGTGTTTATATCATGGAGATCAGCAACCCTTCAGGGTTGACCCAGAACCCCCTTCAAGCTCCCCATCCATTGACTAGGGTAGATGCTTGAGGCCCATGGAACCCCTCCTGCTTATGCTAGGAGCCCAGCCTTGACCCGTTCCTTCCACAGGCTCCAGCCACAGAGAGACTTCTCAGGTTTAATTTGTCATCAGGTCTGGGTTCAGATACCAACTGGACACTGACCTGACATTCACCCTGTGTCTCCATTCTCATATCTTTAAATAGAAAGGTTTTGGTGGGCATTCACCTGTTTCCAGAGGGGAGAGGCCCAGGCCCATAGTAAGCACACCTTATGCTGTGCCTCCTTTCTTCCTGGCAATTCTATAGCCTACAGCCCATCCTACAGCTGAAAGTTTCCTTCCCGCCAAGGCAGTGGTTTCCAATCTAGCCAGCTAACTAAGTCATGATGGGAGGGTCTTGTTAAAAACATGACATCCAGCCCTGCCCACAACTCACCAAATAAGACTGCTGGAGGGGCTGGTGGCCTCTCTGCAGCATGAGTTCTCTGAAGATGTGCCCTGCCTTCATCTCCATGGGCAGATGACTCACATCCTTCCTGTCTACAGCCAGGAGTACCCACTGACCCCCATACAGCCCCCCACCCCAGCCTAGCAAGTGGGAAACTAGGATCTGCTGGACTGTGCTCCTAACCATTGACAGGCCACAAGCAGAAGACAGTGTTTGAGGACAAACTCACTGACCATCTGGAATGGCTGTGTGCAGGATGTGCATGTGAGTTTGCAATGTGCATTATGCGTATGTGCATGCATGCATGCCTGAATGGGTGTGTGTATGTACATGCCCAAGTGTGTGTGCACACATGTGTGTACATGTGTATGTGTGTATATGTGCATGTTTGCATGTGTGTGAGTGCACACACATGCACACATACTGGCCACTAGGTATCATGTTTGAGGTCACACTGCCTTTTGGAAAAACCTCCAATCAGGAGCCCCAGAAGACTTGCAGGAGCACTCTTGCCATGACCCATAAGACATCAACACCCACTCTTCCCAACACTTTCCTCCAGACCTCTTGAGGTGAGGAGCACTGCATTACCACCATCTGACCAGTGGGATGAAGGACTCATGCCAGCAGCCCTTGAAAAATTCTGGGTGCCTGGACATGGTTTAGAACCCTACTGAGCACAGGCAGGGCCTAACCAAACCAAACCAGACTCACTGCTGTCGAGTCGGATCTGACTCATACTGACCCCTCCTTGGGTTTCCAAGGCAGTATCACTACTGAAGTAGATTGCCCAACCTTCCTTGCAAGGAGTGGCTGGTGGGTTTGAACCACCAGCCTTCTGGTTAACAGTCAAATGCCTTAGGCACTACACCACCAGAGCTCCCGAGGAAGGGCATAGGCAGACTAATACCACTTAGTGTAACTATAGTTAGATACTGCTGTGATCTCACTTATGAGGACATCTAAGAACTATCATTCTCTTTTTGTCTTTCCTTCCCCCAAAGAGTCATTACAAATTTCAGGCCCACTACCTGCCTGGCTCACCCATCCCTACCTCTCTGGGCTATATTATTTATTTATTTATTTATCTGTCTATTTATTTATTTAAATTCTAATTGTGATTTGGAGGTGCTCTAGTGTTGTGACATCTCAGGCATTCGACTGCTAACCAGAAGGCTGGTGGTTCAAACCCACCAGCCACTCCTTGAAAAGAAGATTGGGCAATCTACTTCTGTAGTGATACTGCCTCAGAAACCCAGGAAGGGGTAGCTATGAGTTGGATCTGACTCGATGGCAGTGAGTTTGTTTTTTTTATGGTTTTTATTGTGATTTGGGTGAAAGTTTACAGAACAAATTCATTTTCCACACAGCAGTTCATATTCACTTTGTCTCTTGACACTGATTGCAATTTCCCACAATGCAAGAGCTCCCCTCCCACTTCCTTCCTATAGTTACCTCTTCCCTGTGTCCTTCCCTCCCATACACTCCTGCCCCCTGAGCTGTCTCCCGGTGCATACACAGCCCTTCTATTCTCACATGGTTGATCTCTCCAAGGAGTGTATGTAGCTAATGTAAATGTTCAGCTCATATGCCTGTCTTTTGTTTGGCTGGAAGCCACAGGAGTGGGTTCAATTCCAGACCTGAAGGGCAACTAGGGGCCATAGTCTCAGG
>NW_006921861.1:1109133-1110086 GCF_000298275.1 Orycteropus afer afer | reverse complement strand
CCCAACCTTCCTTCCGAGGAGTGGCTGGTGGGTTTGAACCACAAGCCTTCTGGTTAGCAGTCAAATGCCTTAGGCACTATGCCACCAGAGCTCCTGAAAGGAAGCCTAGGGATTTGGAAAACACTTTTCTTCCTCAAACAAAGCCAGGCATGAGAGCTGATGAGCTCTCCAAAGACAGTGTGGCTTGGAGCAATGCAGTTCAAATGACTTCTTTGTCTAAGTGGTGTCTGCTGCTCAGAAGCCATTCAGGTCCAAGACCAGGCCAAGGACACCAGGAAGTCTCATCTGTGGAGAAGGAAGCTTCGTGTGCTGTGTGCCTGCATGTCCCCTCTGTGCTATTGCAACAAATCCCCTGCACCGAAGGGCTCTCAGGTACTCTCAGCTCTAGCAAGGGCTTCCCATGGAACCACAAAAGGGCCTTGTGTTTAATTTGCACACCTTTATTTAAGACCCACTTTAAAATGCAGTCTGACCTTGTGTGTTGGGTGTGTTAAGAGTGCCACACAGAAGTGGCATGGGGTCCTTGCCCATCCTTAACCAGTTTTGCATGCAGAAAGGGATTTCTCCACCTCAAAGGATTTATAGCTCTGGCATCGCAATAGAACCTAGTAGTTGTCCCTTGATATTTGATTTCAACTCCATGTTCAGCAATGTTGTTGTTGTTAGGTACCACCGAGTCATTTCCGACTCAACAACCCCACACAGAGCAGAACAACCTTCCCCTCTTTCATCCACCCTCCACCTTACCAAGCATGACATCCTTCTCCAGGGAATGGTCCCTTCTGACAACATGACTGAAGTAGGTGAGATGAAGTCTGGCCATTCTTGCTTACAAGGAGCATTTTAGCTGCACTTCCACCAGGACAGATCTGTTAGTTCTTTTAGCAGTCCGTGGTACTTTCAGCATTCTTCACCAGCACCACAACTCAAAAGCATCAACTCTTCTTCAGTCT
>NW_006921861.1:1089172-1106389 GCF_000298275.1 Orycteropus afer afer | reverse complement strand
TTCTTTGAGAAGTGGATGGCCTCTTCCTTCTTCCTAGTCTGTCTCAGTCTGGAAGCCGGGCTGATACCTGTGCACCATGAGCACCTCACTGCGTTTGAAACACCAATGGCACAGCCTCAGGGCTCACAGAAACACATCACCACAGTAAGACAAACCGACAGACAAGTTTTTCTCCCTTAGTTGTTGGAAACCTCTCCAACCACCCTTACCTGGATCTCTGCAGCTGACTCCTCACTCTGACCCAGTCCCCTTTGCCTTTTCTGTCTTTTCCCTGCTCTCCTGCCTTGCTGCTTGTGGGGCGTGGCCTTGGTTCCCTCTCCTCACCTGGATCCCTGTGGCTGACTCCTCCACCCTCTGTCTGTTGGAGTGTAGAATGGAGTATGGGGGCCTAATGTGATAGCAGGAGCACAGGGAGGAGCTGTGATAACCATCGAGGTGAGATATGGTAAAATGGATTTGTTCAGCAATAGAACTTCCAATTATTAGTGGGAACATAGCCAGCCAGGATCAAGACTATGTTCCCAACCATTCTTACAATGGAACATGGTTGAATCACAACTCTGCCCAACAGAGTGCAAGAGGAAATGTCACCTCTAGCCTCAGCACACTGTGAAAGAGAAGGGAGCAGGCCTTCCTTTCATCCTTCCTTCTTACTTAGTGGGTAGATTGAGGATGTCATGGCTGGAGCTCAAGTAGTCATCTTGGGCCATGAAATAGAAGCCACATGTTAAGGAGGGTAAAGCAACAAGATAAATTCTTGATGATTGTGAAACCTCCCTATAAGCTTTGAGCTGCCTATGTTTAGACTCCATCTGTGTAAAACTAAACCCACTGCCATCAAGTAGATTCTAACTTACAGTGACCCTATATGACAGAGTAGAATCTCCCCATAGGGTTTTCAAGGCTGCAAATCTTTATGGAAGCAGACTGCCTCATCTTTCTTCCACAGTGCAACTTGTGGGTGTGAACCACTGACCTTTTGGTTAGCAGTCAAATGCTGCATTACCAGAGCTCCTTATTTATCCATGTAAGAGAGAGAAAGAAAAGTGTCCCTTGTTTAACCACTGCTGCTTGGGATTTGTAAGGCTCTAACTAAACCTAATTCTAATGATGGTGGGTCACTAAAAGACCACATCCCTACAAAAAGAACACAGATGGAGGCTGCAGTCTAATTAATCACCCTTTTACTCCACCAACTGCTCAAAACAAACTGCTTAAAGATGGCCCATCTGCCTTTCCTAGCTTCATATATATGAAAGTGTTCAAGTGCATAGAGTGTAGTTTTCCTGGGTACTCTTGTGTATTTTTTGAGTTTTGAAACATGTGAATGAATTATCTGTTAAAACATAAATGACTGAAAGTAAAAAAAAAAAAAAAAAAGCAAAATGAAAATAATCCTAAATTCATGACAATGAGTTCTTAAAAGTAGTACAGGACAGAGGGGATGGGACTAAAAGCTGGAGAGATAAGGGAACTTCAGCTTTATCTGTAACATTTTACATAGTCTAATTATAAAATAAAGCAATGAGTCTTCAGGAAGATGGAAGAATAGGCAGACAAGCTACACAGACCTTCTTCAACAAAGTAAAGAGAAACCAATTGACACAGATACAGAAGATAATCCTGGAGCCCTGAGCTTTGAAAGGAGGGGCACGGAAGTGGATTAAATACCAACTAGTAGAAGACCTGAATGAAAACAGTGAATAAGGAGACAAATGGAGTTGTAGACTGTCAGTGATCCTGACAATGTGGATAGTTTGAATATTTCCAAGTAGTGTTAGGACCTGAGAATTAAACTAAAAATCCACCCTGCTTGACAAGGGTTACATGGATGACTGCACAGGTGGCTGATGACTGAAAAAGGAAACAGCAAAGAAGGGGACAAAACAAGCTGTGGACTTTCGGCTATTCAGAGTGCAGCCATTTTGAATATTTGCAACTGGTGTGGCCATTTTGGATATTTAAAATGGCAGTGTTCGCATTCAGATCCCAGGGCCCTAAGAATAGGCTGTACTTGCTGAAGGCAGTATGGACACATGGGAGACTGATGACTGGAAAGTTTCTATATTCCCCTTGTTACTCTTACACCCCACACCCTCTTGATATCATCATTCCCCACCTCCAACCATCTTCCAGAGAGACAGGAATTCCATCCTGGTTTGTGTGCTCAGACAGAGCCTGGGTGCCTTCCCTGTCACCCCTTACCTCAGATTTGTTTTCTGTTTTTTGGTTCTTGTTTCTTGTTTGTTTTTATTCTTTTTTTTTCTTCATTTTTATTCCTTCTTTTTCCCTTCCCAGGTTCTAGTTTTTGGTTTTTGTTTTCTTCCCTTTTCCTGATTTCCAGATTTTTTTCTTTCTTGTGGTTCTTCCCATCCCCCTTTGTTTTTCTTCACATTTTTCTCATTTTTTTCTTTCTGATACTTTTACTGTAGCTCTTTTCTTTTATTCCTCCCTCCCCAGATATTGTGGGATTTTTTTTTTCTATTTATGTTTCTTGTGTCTTTTTAAAGTATTTCTTCAAATATTTTTTTTTTTGTTGTTCTCTTTCTTTTTTTGGTGATTGTTCCTGTGTGTTTATGCACTATGTGTTTTTTGTCCTCTTGTTTTTGCATTTTTAGTGGATTTTTTAATTGTTGCTTGTATCTAACTGAGTGGGAGACAGCAGCCATGGCCATATGACCCAGCCATACCCACACCTCTGGCAGCCCAACCTACTGAGGGAGGGGCACCACATGTTTCTGCACCAACTGGCCAATGACATATGATAGCCAATATCAGCCTGACTCACCCTTAAATGGTCTTCACAAACAGCTAAGAGATCTGTGCATGCACACTCATTCCCTATCACACCCACCAGGAGACAGGTGGTTAGTGCATAAGTCTGCCAACTAGCGAATAGAGGAGTACAGTACCCTGCTTACTCAGATATATCAAAAGAAAACAAATATCTTGGGAGAAATACTCCAACATACAATCACCAATTAAATATAAATACAACAACATCACAATGTCTTGAAGACAACAACAGACCATCACAGTCCACACAAAGAAGCAAGATAAAGTAGTAGAAACAAGGGACCAGAATACAGACCCAGAAGATATCCCTGACAAAGATGCAACACTGGAGCTCCCTGATAAGGAATTCAAAAGAATTATATTTAGGTACCTTTAACAGATTGAGAGAAAGATCAAGGAAAACATAGACAAAACCCTAAAACAATTTTGGAAGATAATATAAGAACAAAATGACAAAAATAAATGAAAAATTTGAAATGAAATAAAATCTGCAGATAGAAACCCAGAAGATTAATACTAAAGTTTTGGAAATAAGTAACACATTGAGTGGTCAGAGTAGTAAACTTGAATCGATGAAAGACAGAATTAGTGAGATTAAAGATGAATATCTCAATACTACATTTGTAAGGGGTCAATCAGAAAAAAGATCAAAACAAATCAAAGAAAGCCTAAGATTCATGTGGGATGCTATCAAGAATAATGCTCTGCATGTAATCAGAATCCAGAACAGGAAGAGACAAATAAAACCAAGAGAAAATCATCAAAGATTGGTTGGAAGAGAATTTCCCTGATATGATAAAAGATGACAATATATCCATTCAAGAAGTCCAATGAATCCAAAACAGGATAGACCCCAAAAGAAAATTACCAAGACGTATCATCATCAAACTCACCAAAGCCAAAGGCAAAGAAAGAATCCTGAAAGGTGCATGGGAAGAACAAAAATTACCTACAAAGGGCAACCAATAAGACTAATCTCTGATTTCTCAGGGGAAACCATGAAAGAAGAAAATTTCTAACCAAGAATTATATAGTCACCAAAATTGTCCCTCAAATATGATGATGCAATTGCGACAATCCTAGGAAACCAGAAATTAGAGAATTTGTTAAAACCAGACCAACATTACAGCAGATGCTAAAGGGAGTCCTTTGGAGAGAGAACCAACAGCAGCAAACAACAACAAACCATTAACACACATAATGACTTAATCCAGAAACCAGCCCAGTATCCAAAGTAAAATAAGCTTACAAGATTGTAAACAGGGATCCAAAGACATCAATTGGCAAATGAGGACAATTGCAAAACAAAAAGGGGTATTAATAGTTTAATTGCAGAACTTCTAAATAGTGAGGAAGTCAAAACAATGGCATGATAGAATGAATGTTCTGAACTTGGGAAGAAAATTATAAATCATAGGGTAACTCCAAAGAAAAATTATAAACTGTCACATCAAAGTAAAAGAGAGGACAAGCACAGATACTTAGCAAATAATTAAACAATAGCAACTAAGGAAATGATAACATGATTCATAAACAAAAAGGGCTCAGCACAAAAAAATTATATGGAACAAAGAAATCAGCAACACCATGAAAAATGACAGCAACAGATTCATACTTGGCAATAATTGCACTGAATGTAAATGGATTAAATGCACTTCTCAGGAGATGGAGAGTTGCAGACTGGATTAGAAAACATAACCCATCAATATGCTGTGTACAAGAGACACACATTAGAGATAAAGACAAAAATAGACTAAAAATCAAAGGTTGGAAAAAAGATATATGAAACAAATGGCAATCAAAAAAGAGTAGTAGTGGCAGTATTACTTTCTGATAAAATTGACTTCAAGACAAAAATGACTATAAAGGACAAGGTAGGATATTATATAATGATTAAAGTATTGATTGAACAAGAGGATGTAACCATGATAAATATCTATGCACCTAACAAATGAGTCCCAAAATACATAAATCAGACTTTAGAAGAATTGAAAAGACAAATAGATGACTCCACAGTCATAGTAGGAGACTTTAATACACTATTTTCAATGAAAGAACTGGAAAGAAATTCAACAAAGGTACGTTGCTGTTGTTGTTATTTGCTGTCGAGTCAGCCCTGACTCATAGCGACCCCTCCTTGGGTTTCTGAGGCAGTATCACTATGGAAGCAAGATTGCCCAACCTTCCTTCTGAGGAGTGGCTGGTGGGTTTGAACTGCCAGCCTTCTGGTTAGCAGTCAAGTGCCAACAAAGGTATAGAGGAACTAAAAAATAAAATCCACCATCTTGACCTTATAGACATCTACAGAGCACTTCACCCAACGACAGCACAATAGACATTCTTTTCCAGTGCACATAGAACATTCTCCAGGATAGACTATATGTTAGGCCACAAAGCAAGCTTCAATAAATTTAAAAACACTGAAATTCTGCAAAGCATATTCTCAAATCACAATGCTATCAAATTAGAAATCAACAATAGGAAGATCAACAGAAAAAGAGCAAACACATGGAAACTGGGTAATACCCTCCTTAAAAATGACTGAATAATAGAAGAAATAAAAAACGAAATTAAAAAATTCCTTGAATAAAATGAGAATGAAAGCACAACATACCAAATTCTTTGTGACACAGCAAAAGCAGTGATCAGAGGCCAATTTATAGCACTAAATATACACATCAAAAAAGAAGAAAGAGCCAAAATCAACACCAACAATTAGAAAAAGAGCAGCAAAAGAAGTCTACAGTCACCAGAAGAAAAGAAATAATAAAGCTTCAAGCAGAAATAAATGAAATGAGAAATAGAAAGACAATAGAAAAAATCAACAAGACTAAAAGTTGTTTTTTTGAAAAGATTAATGAAATTGACAGATCACTGGAAAACTTCACAAAGGAAAAGAGGGAGAGAATAAAAATAACATGAATAAGAAATAAATTGAGTGATGTCACAATAGAACCAACTGAAATGAAAAGGATAATATCAGGATACTATGAAGAACTCTACTCCAACAAATTTGAAAGTCTAGAAGAAATGGACAGATTTCTAGAAACATACTACTAACTAAACTAACACATATTGAGGTGGAAAATTTGAACAGACCCATAGCAAAAGAAGAAATTGAACAGGTCATTAAAAAAATGCCAACAAAAAAAGTCCTGGCCCAAATGATTTCACTGGTGATTTCTACCAAACGTTCAGATAAGAACTGAAACCAATCTTACTCAAACTATTCCAGAACATAGATAAGGATGGAATCCACCCAAATTCATTTTATGATGCAGGATACAAGATCAACATCCAGAAATCAGTTGGATTCCTCTAAACCAGCAAAGAAATTGATGAAAAGAAAATAAGAAAATCAAAACATTTACAATAGCTACCAATAATAACAACAACAACAACAACAATAATAAAAAAAAATACTTGGGAATAAATCTTACCAGGAACACAAAAGATCTGTACAAAGAAAACTATAAAACACTACTTCAAGAAACCATAAGAGATCTACATAAATAGAAGAACATACCATGCTCATGGAGAGGAAGACTGAACATTGTAAAAAAATACTACCTAAAGCAATCAATATATTCAGTACTATCCCAATCCAGATCGCGCTTACATTCTTTCAGGATATGGCAAAAACAATCAATAAATTTTATATAGAAAGGAAAGAGACTTTGAATAAGCAAAGCAGTGTTGAAGAAGAAGTACAAAGTAGGAGGTCTCACACTCCCAGATCTTAAAACCTCTATAGAGCCACAAGAGTCAGAACTGTGTAGTATTGGTACAATGACAGACTCATAGACCAGTGGAGTTCAATTAAGAACCCAGAAATAGATTCATTGATGTATGATCAGTGGACAAAAGGCTGAAATCAATTCAATGGGGAAGAGATAGTCTCTTTAACAAATGGTGCGGGCAAAACTGGTTATCCCTTTGCAGAAAAATGAAACAAGATCCGTACTTCACACCATACACAAAAACTAATGCCAGATGGAGCAAAGACTTAAATGTGAAACCTAAAATTATGAAGTTCTTCAAGGCAAAAATAGGGGCAAATTTTGGGACCCTAATATGTGACATAAATACACTATCAACCACAACCCAAAATGCACCAACAGCCAGAAGATAAAGTGGATGAATAACAAAAACAAACAAAAACTCACTGCCATCGAGTCAGTTCTCTCTCACAGTGACCCCTCCTATGAGGAGAAATCCCTTGGGTTTCTGATGCAGTACCTCTATGGAAGTAGATTGCTCAGTCTTCCTTCCAAGGAGTGGCTGGTGGGTTTGAACCACCAGCCTTCTGGTTAGCAGTCAAATACTTTAGGCACTACACCACCAGAGCCCCCAACTATGAGCCCTTCTAAAAATTAAATTTTTATGTGCTTCAAAAGACTTCTCCAAAAGAGTAAAAAGAGAACCTACAGATTGGGAAAAATAATAGGCAACAATATACCTAACAAGGGACTTATCTCTAAAATTTATAGAAGACTCCAACACCTCAACAACAACAAAAAACAGTGCAATTCAAAAATGGGCAGAAGACATCAATAGACACTTCACCAAAGAAGATATTCAGGTGGCCAATAAACACATGAAGAAATGTTCACAATCATTAGCCATTAGAGAGATGCAAATCAAAACAACAATGAAATACTATCTTACCCCTGCACTAGTAGCAAACTTCAACAGGACAGAAAATAACAAATGCTGGTGGGAATGTGGATAGATTGTGACTGACATACACTGCTGGTGGGACTGTAAAATGATATAACCACTGTGGAAAGCAGTATAACAATTCCTTAAAAAGTTGGAATTAGAAATACCATTTGACCCAGCAATCCCATTACTAGGTATATGTCCTAAAGAAGAAAGAGGCAGGAGAAGAACAGGTATATGCACACCCATGTTCATGGCAGCACTATTCACAATAGTAAAGAAATGGAAACAATGTAAGTGCCCATCAGAAGAATGGATAACCAAACTATGGTACATACACACAATGGGATATTATGCAACACTAAAGAATAATATAGAATCTACAAAACACTGCATAACATGGATGAACTTGGAGGACAGTATACTGAGTGAAATAAGTCAATCACACAAGAGCAAATATTGTATTAGCTCACTATTGTAAAAAGTCAAATAAAGGTTTATATATGGAAGAAAACTTTATTTGTTACCAGGAATGGGAGGGGAAATGTCAATACTGGGAGGGGAGGAGAGGGAACATTGCTAGACAGATAAAGACAAGTATTGATTTGGGTGAAGGGAAGACCAATGTACCAAACAAAAGTGAGTGATCAACACAGTGACACTGAGGAAGAGGAAGACATAGGGAGGTACAGACAACAAAGATGAACCCTTTTGCATGTACAGTATTGTGTTTTCAGTGATGACAAGCATTGATCTTGATCAGCCTGAGGGGACAGGCTGATTTAGGCAGGGAGAAGTGTGCCCATGAACATATATAGGGTTGGCAGATGATGTTTCTACAAGTAAGTGTATTGGTATGTGCTGTAAAAATGTCCAGGTGTGTAGTAGAGCTGACAAGGGACAAGGTTGTGGTGACTTCTTGTCCACAACCAGCTGCCCTGAGGGACTGAGTAGTTGGATCTGTGGGCTCAGGACAATGATCCCAGGGGATATCAAGCTCAATTGGCATAACACAGTACACAGAAATATTGTTCTACATCCTATTTTGGTGAGCAGTGACTAAGGTTTCAAAAGCTTGCAAGTGGCCATCTAGATGCAACAATGGGTCCCTCCTCCTCCAGAACAAAGAAGAACAAAGAAAATTCAAGGAAACAATTAGTTCATGGGACTAGTAGACCATGTGGTCCTCAGCCTACATGACTATGAGACCAGAAGAACTAGATGGTGCCTGGCTAGCACTGTCAACAACTCAGAGTGGGTTCAGTGCAAGAGATCCTGGATAGAGTGGGGGAACAATGTAGAAAAAAACTCAAAATTATAAAACAAAGACCAGATTTGCTGGTCTGATAGAGCCCAGTGAAACCCCTTAAGACTATGGCCCCTAGCTACCCTTCAAGTCTGGAACTGAACTCACTCCTGTGGCTTCCAGCCAAACAATGGAGAGGCTTATGGGGTGAACATTACATCAGACAGATATACTCCTTGGAGAAATCAATCATGGGAGAATAGAAGGGAAATAGCTGAGGTGGGATGAGAGTTCGTAGGAGGGAAGGACACAGGGTTGAGGTAACTACAGAGAGGAAGTGGGAAGAGAAGTGTTACATTGTGGGGTATTGCAGTCAATGTCATGAAACAAAATGTGAATGAACTACTGTATGGAAAATGAATTTGCTCTGTAAACTTTCACTCAAATCCCAATAAAAAGAAATGAAAAAAACAAAACAATTTATATGATGAAAATTGTAAAACACCACTGAAAGAGATTGAAGAAAGTTAAATAAATGGAAAGATTTTCTGTGTTCATGGATTTGTTGTTGTTGTTGTTGTTATGTGTCGTCGAGTTGGACCTGACTCATAGCGACCCCTCCTTGGGTTTCTGAGGCAGTATCACTATGGAAATAGATTGCCCCATCTTCCTTCCAAGGAGTGGCTGGTGGGTTTGAACCACCAGCCTTCTAGTTAGTAGTCAAGTGCCTTAGTCACTATGCTACGAGAGCTCCTGTTCATGGATTGGAAGACTTAATATTGTTGACATATCAACATTGTTCAACACAATCCCTATCAAAATTCCAACAGCATTCTTTAAAGAAATGGAAAACTCAGTCTATCAACTTTATATGGAATGGCAAGAGGCCTCAAAAAATAAAGCAATGTTGAAGAAAAACAAAGTAGAACTCACACTTTCTAATTTTAAAACATACTATCCACATGTAGTAATCAGACAGCCTGGTACCAGTATAGACACATAGACCAATGGAATAAAATTGAAAGTCCAGAAATAAACCCACACATCTATGGCCAAATGATTTTTGACAAGGGTGCTAAGTCCATCAGATGGGGAAAGAAGAGTCTCTTCAATAAATGGTGTTGGGAAAATTGGATTTCCACATGCAGAAAAATGAAACAATATACATGCCTCACACCATACACACACACACAAAATTCACAATGCATCAAGGACCTAAATGTCCAAATTAAATCATAAAATTCTTAGAAGAAAATGCAGGGGCAAGGCTGTCAGGCCTAGCTTTTAACAATGGAATATCTAATATAGTAACAAAAGCACAAACAATAAAAACAAATAAAAGGGGCCTCATAAAATTTAAAATTTCTGTTCATCAAAAGGCTTTACCAAAAAAGTGAAAAGACAGGCTATCAACTAGGAGAATATCTTCAGAACCATATATCCAATAAGAATCTAGTAAACATAATATATATAAATCTTCAACGACTTAACAACAAAATAACCCAACCAAAAAATGAGCAAAGGACTTGAAACGGCATTTCACCAAGAAGGATATTCAAACACTCATCAAACAAAAGAACCTCAATGTCATTAGCCACCAGAGACAGGTAAATCAAAACCACCATGAGATACAGTTTCATTTCCACTAGGATACCCATTGCAAATGCAAGGCACTGCTGTCAAGTAGGATCCAACTCATAGCGACCCCTTGTTGGGTTTCCGAGGCAGTATCTCTACTAAAGTAAATTGTCCAGTCTTCCTTCCGAGGAGTGGCTGGTGGGTTTGAACCGCCAGCCTTCTGGTTAGCAGTGCCTTAGGCACTATGCCACCAGAGCTCCCCCCTCCACTAGGATAGATAAAATTAAAAAATCAGAAACGTTGGCAAGGACGTGGGGGAAATTATAGCGTCTGTCCATTGCTGGTAGACATGCAAAATGGTACAGCAGTTAAATAGTGTGGTGGCTCCTCAAAAACGAAAAATAGAACTGCCTAGCACTATTCAAAACAGCCAAAAGGAAATAACCTAAACGCCCATCAACAATTGAATGGCTAAACAAAATGTGTGACATATATACAATAGAATATTATTCAGCCAGTAGGAGAAATTAAGTCTTTGTGTGTATGTGTGTGTGACTCTGCATATTCCTTCAATCTTATTTCCTTTCTAACTTTTTATTGTGATTTAGGTGAAAGTTTACAGAGCAAATTCATTTTCCATTCAACAGTTCATACACATTTTGTTTCATAATATTGATTGCAATCTCCACAGTGTATATATCAGCTCTCTCCCCACTTGCTCCCTGTAGTTACATTTTCCCTGTGTCCTTTCCTGCCTTCTGAGCTTTCTCCATGCACAAATGCTGCCCTTGGAATCTCTCATGGTTGATTGTTCTAAGGCGTGCACCTCCCTGGTGTAATTGCTCACCTCAGAGGCCCGTGTATCATTTGCCTGAAAGTTAAGCTGTGGAGGTGATTTTCATTCCAAGCCAGAAGAGTGACTTCCAGAGCCTTAGTCTTGGGGGTTTTACCACTCTGTATCAGACCCATAAACTTGGTCTTTTTTACAATTTTGAGTTTTGTTTCACATTTTTCTCCCACTCTTTCCAGGAACTCCAATTTTGATGTTTCTGAGTGGTTGGCAGTGGTAGCTGAGCATCATTTAGTTCTGTTCTCAGGGTCATGTAGGCTGAAGTTCCCATGGTCCACTAGTCCATTGGACTAATTTTTTCCACACGTCTTTGATTTTCTTCACTGCTGTTTGCTCCAAAGAAGGATAGTCCAATAGTTGCATCTTAGATGGCTGTTTGTTGTTGTTAGGTGCCATTGAGTCAATTCTGGCTCACAGAGACTCTATGTACAACAGAACAAAAAACGTTCTGGTCCCATACCATCCTCACTTGCTATGCTTGAGCCCATCATTGCAGCCACTGTATCAATACATCTCTCTTAGGGTCTTCCCCTTTTTTTGCTGACCCTCTACTTTATCAATCATGATATCATTCTGCAGGGACTGGGCCCTTCTGACAGCATGACCAAAGTAGGTGAGATGAAGTCTGGCCATTCTCACTTCTAAGGAGTATTCTAGCTTCACTTTGTCCAGGACAGATTTTTCATTCTTCTGGCAGTCCACAGTATTTTCAGTATTCTTGGCCAACACCACAATTCAAAGGCATCAACTCTTCTTTAGTCTTCTTTATTCATTGTCCAGCTTTTGCATGCATATGAGACGATTGAAAATACCATGGTTTGGGTTAGGCACACCTTAGTATTCAAAGTGAAATTTTTGCTTTTTAACACTTTAAAGAGGTTTTTGCAACAGATTTGCTAAGTACAATATGATGTTTGATTTCTTGACTGCTGCTTCCATGGGTGTTGATTGTGGGTCAAAGTAAACAAAATCTGTGACAACTTCAAACTTTTCTCCATTTATCGTAATATTGTTTATTGGCACAGTTGTGAGGATTTTTGTTTTCTTTATGTTGAGGTGTAATCCATACGAAGACTGTAGTCTTTGATCTTCATCGGTAAGTGCTTCAAGTCATCTTCACTTTCAGCAAGCAAGGTTGTGTCTGTTATCTAGCGAGCAATTTTCCCTCCTCTCTCCTCTCATTCCTGGTAACAAATAAAGTTTCCTTCCTTGTGTAAACCTTTCTTTGACTTTTTATAATAGTGGGCTCCCGCAATATTTGTCATTTTGTGATTGACTTATTTCACTTAGCATAATGTCCTCCAAGTTCATCCATGCTATGAGGTGTTTCACAGATTCTTTATGATTCTTTAATGTTGCATAGTATTCCATTGTGTGTATGTACCACGGTTTGGTTATCCATTAATCCATTGATGGGCACTTAGGTTTCCATCTCTCTTCTATTGTGAATAGTGCTGTGATGAACATAGGTCTGCATATATCTATTTGTGTCCTAGCTCTCACTTCTTTAGGATATATACCTAGTAGTGGGATTATTGCTGGATCAAATGATATTTCTATCTTTAAACTTTTAAGGAAGGACCATAATGTTTTCCACAATAGATGTACCATTTTATAGTCTAACCAAAGGTGTATGAGATTTCCAGTCTCTCCACACCCTCAGCAGCATTTGTTGTTTTCTGTCTTGTTGAAATTTGCTATTATTAGGGTGAGATGATCTCTCTCTCTCTCTCTCTCTCTTTTTCTCTCTCTCTCTCTCTTTTTAATTTGTGCCTGGGAGCTCTGGTGGCATAGTGCCTAAGGCATTTGACTGCTAACCAGAAGGCTGGTGATTCAAACCCACCAGCCACTCCTCAGAAGGAAGACTGGACAATCTACTTCTGTAGAGATAGTGCCTAGAAAACCCAAGGAGGGGTCACTATGAGTCGGATTTGACTTGATGGCAGTGGGTTTGGTTTTTTGGTTTTAATAGTTAATGATTATGAGCATTTCTTCATATGTTTGTTGGTCACTTGGATATTTTGTTTGAGTAAGTGTCTGTTCACAGTCTCTGCCCATTTTTTTGATTGTTTGCCTTTTTGATGTGGAGATATTGGCATTTTCTATACATTTTAGAGATAAGTCCCTTGTCGGAGATGTCATTGTCAAATCTTTTGTCCAAATCTATAGGTTCTCTTTTTACTCTTTCAGAGAAGTCTTTTGATGTACATAAGAATTTAATTTTTAGAAGTTCCAAGTCATCTAGTTTATTTACTGCTGTTTGTACAGTTTTGGTTATGTTTGAGACCTAGTTATGACATAAATTATAGCCCCTAAGTTTGCCCCTATTTTTTCTTTGATGAAATTTATAGTTTAGGTTTTACATTTAGGTCTTTGATCCATCTTGAGTTTTTGTATATGGTAAGAGGTATCGATCTTGTTCCATTTTTCTGAAAATGGATATCCAGTTTTGCTATCATTTATTAAAGAGGCTATCTCTCCCCCACTTAAGGGGTTTTAGCCCTTTGTCAAAGATCAGCTGTCCATTGGTGGAAGCATCTACTTCTGGATTCTTGATTCTGTTCCACTGGTCTGTGACTGTCATTTAAAAAATACCAGGCAGTTTTGACTACCGTGGCTGTATAGTAGGTTTTGAGATTGGGAAGTGTAAGACCTCCTACTTTGTTCTTCTTCTTCAGTAGCACTTTGTTTATCTGACGGCTTTTTCTTTTACACATAGAATTAATGATTAGTTTTTCCATCTCCTTAAAGAATGTGATGGAACCAGGATTATGTTGAATCTATAGATTGTTTTGGGTAGTAGTGGCATTTTCACAATGTTCAATCTTTCTATCTATAAGCATGTTAAGTTCTTCCATTTATGTAGGTCTCTTATAATTTCTTGTAGTAGTGTTGTGTACTTTCCTTTGTATAGGTCTTCAGTGTCCCTGTTCTCTAGCGTGGGCTCAGCCCTTCCCTACACATTCATTGTCCACTCATAGAGCCCTTCTGAAAGACTTCTTGTCAGGTGCCAAGACCAGATGCCACAGCCTCACCATATACAATACTACCTGGGTGAGTGGATTTCTGTCTGGGATGATACAGACTAACATGGTGTCTGCCAAGCACCTGGGCCCAACCTCCAGTCCACAGAGGCAGGATTGTGAACCAGACTACACACAGTGACCTCAGGTCACAGATATTGGGTATGGAGTTGTCATGTGAATAAAGCAGACACGATCAGATCCCTGCCCCAGAAGAAGTTTCTTACAGGAACTCATAGAAAGAAACCCTTTCTCCTCTGTCACAAGCTCCAAGGTAGTGTTCAAGAACCCTTTGGAGCCATGTCCACTGTCTTATGTAGATGGGGCTGGGACAGTAAAAGTGCCAGCCTAATGACTTTAGGGAGCGCTGGTGGCATGGTGCCTAAGGCATTTGACTGCTAACCAGAAGTCTGGCAGTTCAAACCCACCAGCCACTCCTCAGAAGGAAGACTGGGCAATCTACTTCTATAGAGATACTACCACAGAAACCTAAGGAGGGGTCGCTATGTGTTGAAATTGACTTGATGGCAGTGAGTTTGGTTTTGGAATGACTTTAGGGGTCCTGGACCCAACCATCTCTGAGCTTGTGACACCCCATCCCTTCACTGCCTGCTTATGTGAGGCCCTAAGTGTCATTTTTTTGCATACATCACTTGGATTTGGGTTTCTGCCAACAGCAATTGGTCTGATACAGGATCTGGAGGCATAGTGAGGAGGCCCCATAGAGGTCACCTTGTTTGGCCATTTCTGACCTTCCAACATTTGTAGTTTCCCCTTTGCAGAAAGCCATTTCAAAGAGCTGAATTCTAGCATTTTTCTCTACCACCTCTCCTCTCTGCCTCTGGAAGCCCCCTCAGGCTTCCTCAGAGCCACACCAAAATAACCACAGGAGGCCAACTGACAGTGTTTATTGTTTTCTCATTTCCACATTCATTGATATCTGCTCTCTATTTTTTCCTTCTTTCTGCTTGCTTTGGATTTACTTTGTTTTTCTTTTCCTAGATTCTTGAGGTGATAACTTAGACTTAAGATTTGAAAGTTTTTCTCTTTTCTAGTGCAAGCATTTAGTGTTATAAATTTTCCTCTTAGCACTAGTTTGGCAGTGTTCCACAAATTTTGATATGTTGCCTTTCAATTTTCATGAATTTCAGTGTAGATTTTAAATTTCATTTGAGACTTCCTCTTTGATTCAAGAGCTTTTAGAAGTGTGTTTTTAGTTTCAAAGTGTTTGGAGATTTTCCTATTATCTTTCTGTTAGTGATTTCTAATTTGTTTCCACTGTGGTCAAAGAACACAGTTTTAGGAGTTTTAACTCTTTTAAACTTTATAATTGTTGTGTGGCCCAGGATCTTGTCTGTCTTGGTATATGTTCCATAGGCACTTGAGAAGAATGTGTATTCTGCTGTTGTTGAGTGTTTTGTAAATATTGATCAAGCCTGTTGGATGTTGAGTTCTTTTATATCCTTGATGATTTTCTGTCAAGTTGTTCTTTCAATTTTTGAGAAAAGTATGTTGAAAGCTTGAATTATAATGGTAGATATATCTGCTTGTTCTTTCACTTCTATCATGTTTTGCTTCAAATATTTACAGCTCTGTTATCTGGTACATACACTTAGGATTGCTATTATTTCTTGGTGGATTAACCCTTTTATCCTTTTATAATGCCCCTCTTTGTCTCTGGTAATTTTCTTTGCTCTGAAGTCTATTTTTTTATATTAATACAGTTCCTTCTGCTTTCTTTTAATTAAGGTTTGCATATCTTTTTTTTTCCTAATTTAATTTCAAACTACCTCTCTATATGTATTTGAAATGAATTTCTTGTAGACAGCATATAATTGGATTATAATTTTTTAATCCACTCTGCCAATCTCTCTCTTTTAATTGATATTTAAACCATTTACACTTAATGTATTTGTTCATAAGCTATGTTAAAGCTTAGTCTGCCATCTTATTTGTTGTTTTCTTTTTCTTGTATTCATGTAAATTATTTGAACACTTTTTAGAATTCTCTTTTTATTTATCCATAGTGTCTTTGACTATATCTCTTGTATAGCCTAATATAGTGGTGCTTTAGGTATTATATCATATATACATAATTTACCACAGTCTCCTTGTGTGCTCATTTTACCAATTTGTGTAAAGTATAGAAAGCTTATCTCCTTTTCTTGACCCTTCTCTACTTACAACATACTTTTCTTAAATATTTTCCCTACATACATTTAGAATCACATCAGATAGTGTTATAATTTATGTTTCAATCATCAAATATAATTTAAAAAACTCAAGAGGAAAAAGGCAGATTATTGTATTGACCCATATTTTTGCTCATTTTGTTCTTTCTTCTTTCCTGATAATCCAAAGTTCCTTTTTTTATCATTTCCTCTTTGTTCAGAGAACTTCCTTTAATTATTGTTTTAGGGTATGTCTGCTAGTGACATGGAGCCCTAGTGGCATAGTGGATAAGACACTTTTTTTGTGTGTGCGTGATTTGGGTGAAAATTTACAGAGCAAATATACTTTCCATACAGCAGTTCACATACACTTTGTGCCATGACATTGACCACAATTTAGCACAATGCAACATCTCCCCTCCCACTTCCTCCTGATAGTTACCTCTTCCCTGTGTCCATCTCTCTGTGCACTCCTACCCCGAGCTGTCTCCCTGTGCCTGAGCAGCCCTTCTTTCTCTCATGCTTGTTCTCTCCAAGGAGTGTATCTACCTCAGGTAAATGCTCAACTGATATGCCTGTCTATTGTTTGGCTGGAAGCCACAGGTGTGTGTTCAATTCCAGACTTGAAGGGCAGCTAGGGGCCATAGTCTCAGTGGTTCCACCAGGCTCCATCGGGCCAGCAAACCTGTTCCATGCTTTTCTTTTTTTTTCAAATGATTTTGAGTTTTGTTCCACATTGTTCTCCCTCTCTATCCAGGATCTCCTACAAAGATCCTCTTCCAAGTGGTTGACAGTAGTAGCTGAGCACCATCTATTTCTTCTGGTCTCATAGTCGTATAAGCTGCAGAGCGCATGGTGTACCAGTCTCTAGTACTAATTGTTTCCATGAAT
>NW_006921861.1:1080903-1088132 GCF_000298275.1 Orycteropus afer afer | reverse complement strand
GATTTACCATCTTGGAACCCCAAAGGGGATTGCTTTGAGTCAAAATCAACTTGATGGAAGTGAGTTTGCTTTTATTTGTGTGTGTGTGTGTGTGTGTGTGTGTGGAGGGGCTTAGGAAAGCCTCTACTATTTAGGAACTCTACCATGATCTCATAGTTAAGATTTGAGAAAGATTCCCTCGGGGTCTAGAAAGCACATTGGAGAGTAACCTCTGTTAAATACTTGGAGAGTCTTCTCCATTACCAAGGTCTACTTACTTGAGTTTGAGCTTTGAGGGTAGAGCATTCCTCTTACCCCAACCCCTCTAGCCATTCTATCTCTCCTAGGTGGCAAAGATGGAAAACTAAACAACATTTGTGAAGGTAACATGCCCAGATAAAGATCCTCTAAGACTCAGAATTACTTGAAAGATTATAGAATGCTTATACTTTACCTGTACTGACCACCATACTAACAGATCTCCAGAATAAGGACAGTAGATTGAAGCAGAAAGAGATGTCCCAGGCATCAGATTTTTAAAGCTTTCTGGGATGTTCTAATGTGTTATAAAATAGAGTAACCTAATGATTATTCATAAATACTACAGAATTTAAGCATGTCAATAACCATAGAAGACAGGGACACAGGCATGTTGTTGTTGTTGTGTGCATAAGTGAATTTAACTATAAAGTCTAACAAACCTTCAAATACAGTCAAAGCTCATAGTGTTTAAACTCTCCTAAAATAGAGATTTTTTTTTTTAGGTTTTCTTACTTTTTCTGAAAGATGAGCAAACCTGATATCCAAAGTCAACAAGGGAATCTCAAAATAACCATGATAACAACAAAATTACAGACCAATCTCATTCATGGACAGAGATGCTACACTCTGTTAAAGAAATAATTCAAGACACATTTATTTTGTTTTGTTTGACTCTTCTCTTGCTCTATATCTGACAGTTCTTTCCTCTCTCTCCTACATTCTGCTTTTGAGCCCATCCACTGAGATATTTATTTCAGTTATTATGTTTAGTTCTGAAAATTCTGTTTGATTCTTCTATATATCTTGTATATTTTTGCAGAGATTCTCCCCTCCCCATTGTTTCAAGAGTGTTTGTAATTGTCCACTGAAGCATTTTTAGCATGGTTGCTTTAAAATCTTTGTCAGAAAATTTTAACATCTCTGACATCTTGATGTTGACATCTACTGATTGTGTTTTATTCATTTGGTTTGAGATTTTTCTGGTTTGGAGTATGACAAAAACTTGGGCATCTTTATATTGTTATAAGACTCTGAATTTTATTTAGACCTTTTTGCCAGCTAGTTTAGACTGACACAACTCTGGCAGGAGAATGGAAATGGTGCCACTTCTACAAGGTAGAAATAGAAGTCCAGATTCCATAATTGTTCTATCTTGACACCCAAAGTGGGAGATGCTCATTATCAACACTTGTAGTGATCATTATCAGATAGTGGGGATGAAAGTTCTAGCTCCTTACTTGGCATTCTCTGATGCCACCTTGCCTGGGTTTTGGGGTAACTTATTATATTCTAGGCTCCCCACTCACTCTTTGTTGATGGAAGGAGTTTTTCCAGAGTGTCTGATTGGAGTAGGTTATTTCTAAAAGTGTGGTGTCTTACTAAACCGCCTTTTGCCTGATTCTTTGATTAGATAAAGCAAGCTTTTCCTGAGGGTCTTTTGTCAGTGCCTGTTGGTATTTCTGGATTTCTGGCTTTTTAAATCCAAGTCTGTGATATACGAGGCAAAAAGAGGGCCCTGGGACTCACCACCATGCCATTCTTTGGGTCGCAAAGTCCTTAGCCAGTTTATCTTCTACTCTACCTTTTAGAGTCTTTATGTATAAAATACAATGTAATAAATTGTCTTAATTCATGAGGGATAAGAATCAGGATCAGCACAAAACTGGTTCCTATGAGGTAGAGGTCAAGTATATCTCCACCTTCTCACATCTCCATTATTTCTGATGCTAGCCGCTCCTCCAGAGGACTCTGTACTTCTCTGCAAAGTTTGATGCAATGGCCACATAGAACTCACAGACCATGCCCACAGTTAGGTAGTTTAATTAGAGAAGTAACAGACTATGACTCATATGAGGATCAATTTGGAAGTAACAGGAACAACTTGGGATCAGTGTTGGGAAGTACACAGAGAAGGTCTGGAAGGGTCCCTGAAATGGAGGACACAATCCTCCCTTATTCAATGCAGGACTTCTTCTGACCAAGACATCCTTAAAAGAAAAAAGGCTAATAGCTCTAAGACTGTTCTCAGCCAGCACCATTGCCTTCCTCCATTCATCAGCAGACATGGTTCTCTGCTGGGCGCTGCCTTCTCTGCCAGGCTGGTGTCCCAACTGGGCTTCTCTGCCAGGTGACTGCCTTCTCTGCCATGTACAACTTTTTTTATTTATTTTAAATTTTTATTGTGATTTGGATGAAAATTTACAGAGCAAATTCAT
This sequence comes from Orycteropus afer afer, assembly GCF_000298275.1. Taxonomy (NCBI): domain Eukaryota; kingdom Metazoa; phylum Chordata; class Mammalia; order Tubulidentata; family Orycteropodidae; genus Orycteropus; species Orycteropus afer. The sequence continues at coordinate 1,085,676 of NW_006921861.1, read as the reverse complement.
TTTCCATGCAGCAGTTCATACACATTTTATTTCACAACATTGGCTGTAATTCCCCACAATGTAACAGCTCTCTTCCCACTTCCTGCCCATAGTTACCTTTTCCCTGCTTCCTTCCCTCTTATGCACTCCCATCCCCTGAGCTATCTCCCTGGCCAAAGACTGCCCTCCTGTTCTCCCATGATTGATTGGTATAAGGAGTATATATACCTGATGTAAATGTTTCCCCACATGGCTGTCTATTATTTGGCTGGAAGCCACAGGAGTGAGTTCAGTTAAAGACCTGAAGAGTAGCTAGGGGCCGTAGTCTCAGGGATCTCACCAGGCTCTGTCATACCAGCAAACCTAGTCTTTGTTTTATGATTTTGAGATTTGTTCCTTATTGTTCTCTGATGCTATCCAGGATCTCCTGCACTGATCCTTCTTTGAGTGGTTGACAGTGGTAGCTGGGCACCATCTAGCTCTTCTGGCTGAGGAGCACATGGGCTACTAGTCTGTTGGACTTATTGTTTCCATGCATCTTTGATTTTCTTCATTCTTCTTTGCTCTGGATGAGGCAAGACCCATCGTTGCATCTAGATGGGCTATTGCAAGCTTTTAAAACCCCAGTCACTACTCACCAAAGTAGGATGTAGAACAATGTTTTGTGTAGTATAGTGTGCCAATTCAGCTTGATGTCCCCTGGGACCATGATTCCAAACCCACAGGTCCAACTACTCACTCCTCACAGTAGCTGGCTGTGGCTAAGAAGCCACCACAACCTTGCACCCTTATCAGCTGTACTATACACATAGTGCCTAAGGCACTTGACTGCTAACCAGGAGGCTGGCAGGTCAAACCCACTAGCCACTCCTATGAAGGAAGGTTGGGCAATCTACTTCCGTAGTGATGCTGCCTCGGAAACCCAAGGAAGGGTCGCTATGAGTTGGGTCCGAATTGATGGAACATAACAACAACAACAACCTATATATTCTTACAGCACATACAAATACACAGGTAGAAACATCCTCTGTCAACCTTATTGACATGGGCACATTCATGGGCACATTCCCCCCTGCCTAGATACAGTCTGCTCACCTATCCATTCACCAGTAGATCAATGCTTGTCATTACTGACAACGCAGTACTGTATATGTGAAAGGGTTCATCTTTGTTGTCTGTACCTCTCATGTACCTATCTCTGTCTTCCTCTTTCTCAGTGCCACTGTGTTGATCACTCACTTTTGGTATATTGACCTTCCCTTCACCTAAATCAATACTTGTCTATGCCTTTCTAGCAGTGTTCTCTCCCCTACCCTCCCATCCCTGGTAACCACCAAAGAAAATTTCCTTCCATATATAAACCTTTCCTTGACTTTTCACAATAGTGAGCTAATACGATATTTGACCTTCTCTGATTGACTTATTTCACTCAGCATAGTGTCCTCCAAGTTCATCCACATTATGTGATGTTTTGAAGATTCTACATTATTCTTTAGTGTTGCATAGCATTCATTCCATTATTTGTATACATCATAGTTTGGTTATCCATTCTTCTGTTGTTGGGTGCTTAGGTTGCTTCCATCTCTTTGCTATTGTGAATGGTGCCAATCAACATGGGCATGCATGTATCTGTTCTTGTCCTGGCTCTCACTTCTTTAGGACATATACTTAGTAATGGGATTGCTGGATCAAATGGTATTTCTAAATCTAACTTTTTAAGGAATCACCATACTGATTTGCAAACTGGTTGTATCATTTTATAGTCACACCTGCAGTGTATGAGAGTCCCAATCTTTCCACATCCTCACTGGCATTTGTTATTTTCTGTCTGGTTGAATTTTGCTACTAATTCTGGGATGACTTGGAATCTCATTGTTGTTTTGATTTGCATCTCTCTATAGGAGCCCTGGGAACATAATGCCTAAGGCACTTGACTGCTAACCACAAGGCTAGTGGTTCAAACCCACCAGCCACTCCTTGGAAGGAAGGTTGGGCAATCTACTTCCTTAGTGATACCACCTTGGAAACCCAAGGAGGGGTCGCTATGAGTTGGGTCTAATTTGACAGCACATAACAACAACAGTGGCTAATGATCATGAACATTTATTCATGTATTTGTTGGCTGCCTGAATATCCTCTTTGGTGAAGTGTCTATTCATGTCTTCTGCCAATTTTTAATTGGATTGTCTTTTTGTTGTTGAGGTGTTGGAGTTTTCTATAAATTTTAGAGATAAGTCCCTTTTCAGATATGTCATTGCCAAATATTTTTTCCCAATCTGTAGTTTCTCTTTTTACTCTTTTAGAGAAATCTTTTGAAGCCAATAAAAATTAAATTTTTAGAATGCCCCAATCATCTAGTTTATCTTCTGGTGTCTGTGCATTTTGGGTTACGCTTGATATTCTATTTATGCCATTAATTAAACAAAAAAAAAAAAGAAAGAAAGAAAAACCAAACTCACTGTCATTGAGTCAGTTCCGACTCATAGCGACCACCATTGGGTTTCCAAGGCTGTAAATCTTTATGGAAGTAGACTGCCTCATTTACTTCCACAGAGCAGCTGGTGGGTTTGAATCACTGACCCTGTGGTTAGCAGCCAAAGATCTTTATCCACTAGGCCCCTATTTTTTCCATTAGTAACTTTATAATTTTAGGTTTCACATTTAAGTCTTAGATCCATCTGGAGTTAGTTTTTGTGTATAGTGTGAGGTATGGATCTTGTTTCATTTTTCTGCAAGTAGATAACCAGCTTTGCCAGCATTTGTTAAAGAGACTATCTCTTCCCCCATTGAATGGATTTCAACACTTTGTCAAAGATCAGCTGACCATTGGTAGATGGATCAATTTCTAGGTTCTCAATTCTATTCCACTGATTTATGCTTCTCTTGTTGCATCAATGGTCTCTTGGTGACTACTGTGGCTGTAGAGTAGGTTTTGAGATCTGGGAGGTGAGACCACCTACTTTGTTGTTGTTCTTCAATAGTGCTTTGCTTATCCAGGGTCTCTTTCATTTCCATATAAAATTAGTGATAGGTTTTTCCATGTCCTAAAAGAATGTTGATGAGATCTGGATTGGGATTGCATTGAATATACAGATTGCTTTGGGTAAAATTCATGTTTTAATGACGTTCAATCTTCCTTTCCACAAGCATGGTATGTTCTTCCATTTATGTAAATCTTTTATGGTTTCTTGAAGTAGTGTATTGTAGTTTTCATTGTACAGGTCTTTTATGTGCCTTGTAAGATGTATTCCCAAGGGTTTTATTTTTTTGGTAGCTATCGAAAATGATACCATTTTCCTCATTTCCTTTTCAGCAATCTCTTGTTTGTGTAGAGGAATCCAACTGATTTTTGTATGTTGATCTTGTATCCTGCAACTATGCTACATCTCTCAATTTGTTCCAGTAGTTTTTTTTTTTTTTTTGCTGAGTATTCTGGGTTTTCTATGTATAGAATCATATCATCTGCAAATAGGGAAAGTTTCACTTCTTCCTTACCAAATTGGATGCCTTTGATTTTTCTTTCTTGTCTTATTGTACTGCCTAGGACTTCCAGAACACTGTTAGATAGAAATGGTGATAGAGGGCATTCTTGTCTGGTTCCCATTTGCAAGGGGAGTAGTTTCAAACTCTCTCCATTGAGAATAACGATGGCTGTTGGTTTTGTATATATGCCCTTTCTTATGTTGAGGAATTTCCCTTCTGTTCTTATTTTTCTGAGAGTTTTTATCAGTAATGGGTGTTGGATTTTATCAAATGCCTTTTCTGCATCAATTCATATGATCATGTGGCTCTTTTTTTTTTACTTACGTGATGGATGACATTGATTTGCTAATCTTGAACCATTCTTGCATACCTGATATGAACCCCACTTGTTCATAATTTTTTTTTTTTTTTTAATATGTTGTTGGAGTCTCTTGGGTAGGAGTTTGTTGAAGATTTTTCCATCTATTTTCATGAGAGATATTGGTCTGCAGTTTTCCTTTTTACTGATGTCTTTGCCTGGTTTTGGTATCAACGTTATGCTTGCTTCATAAAATGAATTTGGGAGGATTCCATCCTTTTCTATGTTCTGGAATAGTTTGCATAGGATTGGTGGCAGGCCTTCTCTGAATGTTTGGTAGAAATCTCCAGTGAAACCATCTGGGTTGGGACTCTTTTGTTGGTAATTTTATGACCTGTTCAATTTCTTCTTCTGTTATGAGTCTGATCAACTTTTCCACTTCAGTCTGTGTTAGTTTAGGTAAGTAGTATATTTCTAGAAATCTGTCCATTTCTTCTAGATTTTCAAATTTGTTGGATTACAGTTAGTTCTTCATTGTGTCTTGATACTATCTTTTTATTTCTGTGGTTCTCTTGTGACGTCACCCAATTTGTTTCTTCTTCATGTTAATTGTATTCTCTCCTTTTCCTTTGTTAAGACACTTTGGTTTGCCACTTTTATTAATGTTTTCAAAAAACCAAGTTCTAGTCTTTTGATTTTTTTCTATTGTCTTTCTATTTTCTGTTTCACTTATTTCTGCTCAAATCTTTATTATTTCTTCTGGTTAGTGTAGGCTTATTTTGTTGCTCTTTTTCTAATTGTTGGAGATCTTGGGTTAAGGTATTGATTTTGGCTCACTCTTCTTTTTTTGATGTGTGCATTTATTGCTATAAATTGCCATCTGATCACTGCTTTTGCTGTGCCCCCAAATGTTGGTATGTTGTGCTTTCATTCTAATTGATTCAAGGACTTTTTAAGTGCATTTTTTTATTTCTTCTATTTCCCAGTCATTTTCTTTTCTTTTTTTTTTTTTT
>NW_006921861.1:1074132-1075368 GCF_000298275.1 Orycteropus afer afer | reverse complement strand
AGATTATCTTCTGTGTCTGTGTTAATTGGTTTCCCTTTTCTTTGTTGAAGAGGGTCTGTGCAATCCTTCTGCCTAGTCCGCCATCTTGCTCCCAGTCATTTTCAAGGAGGTGTTCTGTTTACCCAGTGCCAGTCTGACGGGAATATACCACAAATGGAATGGCCTTACCAAACAGGAGTTTATTCTCTAACAGTTTGGAGGCTTTAAGTCCAAGTTCAAAGTAATAGGCTCTACGGGCTGGGTGAAAGCCCCTCAGCCTTGGGCTTCAGCTCTACCTCCAGCTCGCAGTCCACTGAAGCTAGAGGCTCTTCTTCACTCAGACAGCTGCTGGCTACTGATGCTGCCAAGCCCAAGGTTGGCAAGTAAAAAGGTACTGTCCTGATATTACCAAATCACACAGCAGGCCATTAATTCAAGTTCATTGTAAATCCCAAGGTCGGCAGAGCATGGCAGCCTGCTGAACAATGACACGGCTACATGCAGGGTTCAAGGTGCCATACGCTAGAGACCATTCCCAAAGCTGCTTCTTATATATGGGAAGCAGACTACATACCCAAAGCAGCTACTCAGCTGCTTGTGGTAGATCCCAGCATGGAGTTGATTGCCAGTCTCATCATGGGGAATAACTACCACCAGCTGCCCAGAAACTCAACCAGGCCCAGCCAAGTGGACAAACATAACCACCACAGGAGGGTATTATTCAGTTTCCATGTGTTTGCTCTTTTTCCATTGATCTTCCTATTGTTGGTTTCTAATTTTATAGCATTGTAATCTGAGAAGATGCTTTGCAGTATTTCAATATTTTTAAATGTATTGAGGCTGGTTTGTGGCCTAACATATGGTCTATGCTGGAGAATGTTCCATGTGCCCTAGCAAAGAATTGGGTGTCAAGATAGAACAGTGTGCTGTTGTTGGATGAAGTGCTCTGTATATGTTCATAAGATAAAGTTGGTGGATTATATTGTTCAGTTCTTCTGTATCTTCATTGAGTTTCTTTCCAGTTCTATCTTTCATGGAAAGTGGTGCATTAAAGTCTCCTACTAGTATTGTGGAGTCATCTATTTGTCTTTTCAATTCTGTTAAAGTTGGTTATGTATTTTGGGGGCTCTTTTATTGGGTGCATAGATAATACAGTTACATCCTTTTGTTCCTTGAATCATTAAATTACGTCCTTCCTTGTCTCTTATGGTGGTTTTTGTCATAAAATCAATTTTACCAGAAATTAATATAAACTCT
>NW_006921861.1:1070500-1073461 GCF_000298275.1 Orycteropus afer afer | reverse complement strand
CTCCCTTCCCCTCCCACTTCTGGTAACCAACAAAGAAAGTTTCCTTCCATATATAAACCTTTCCTTGACTTTTTACAATGATGAATTAATACTATATTTGTCCTTCTGTGATTGACTTATTTCATTCATCATAATGTCCTCCAAGTTCATGCATGTTATGTGGTACTTTGCAGATTCTACATTATTCTTTAGTGTTGCATAGTATTCCAGTATGTGTATGTACTATAATTTGGTTTCCATTCTTCTTTTGATGGGCACCTAGGTTGTTTCCATCTTTTTGCTATTATAAATAGTGCTGCAATGAATATGAATGTACATATATCTGTTCTTGTCCTGGCTCTCACTTCTTTAGGATATATACTTAGCAATGGGATTTCTGGGTCAAATGGTATTTCTAATTCCAGCTTTTTAAGAAATTGCCATACTATTTTCCACAGTGATTGTATCCATGAGCAGTGTATGAGAGTCCCAATCTTTCCATATCCTTACCAGCATCTGCCATAGTGCTGGTGCGATGATATCTTGTTGTTTTGAGTTGCATCTTTCTGCTGGCTAATGATAATAAGCATTTCTTCATGTATTTGCTGGCCACCTGGATATCTTCTTTGGTGAAGTGTCTGTTCATGTCTTCTGGCTATTTTTTAATTGGATTGTCAATCTTTTTGTTCTTGAGGTGCTGGAATTTTCTATAAATTTTAGAGATAAGTCCCTTTTCAGATATGTCATTGCTGAATACATTTTCCCAATCTGTAAGTTCCCTTTTTACTCTTTTGGAGAAGTCTTTTGGACCACATAAAAATATAAATTTTAGAAGGTCCCATTCATCTAGTTTATCTTCAGCTGTTTGTGCATTTTGGATTATGTTTGACAGCCTATTTATGCCATAAATTAGGGCCCCTAAATTTTCCCCTATTTTTTCCTTGAGAAATTTTATAGTTTTAAGTTTCACATTTAAATCTTTGATCCATCTGGATTAGTTTTTGTGAATGGTGTGAGGTATGGATCTTCTTTCATTTTTCTGCAAATGGATATCACTGATTTCTCTGTCCATATGATTTTCTGTGCTGAACTCATTTCATTTGTGAATCATGTTATCACTTCCTTCATTACTATTTTGTTGTTGTTGTTGTTGTTATGTGCTGTTGTGTTGGACCCGATTCATAGCGACCCCTCCTTGGGTTTCTGAGGAAGTATCACTACAGAAGTAGATTGCCCAACCTAGTATTTGCTAAATATTTCTGCTGGTCCTCTTTTTTATTTTGATGTGAAGGTTTATCGCTTTTCTTTGAGATTACCCTCTGATTTATAATATTCTTCCCAAGTTTAGAACAGTTGGTTCTATCTTGCAATTCTCTTGACTTCCTCACCATTTAGAAGTTCTGTAACTAAACTATTTTTTCCCCCTTTTTGTTTTGTAGTTGTCCTCATTTGCCAATTGATGTCTCTGGTTCCCTGCTTACAGTCTTGTAAGCTTATTTTACTTTGAATACTTCCATAACTTGGTTGGTTTCTGAGTTATATCATCATGTGTATTAATGGTTTGTTGTTGTTTGCTGTTGTTGGTTCTCTGTCCAAAGGACTCCCTTTAGCATCTCCTGTAAGGTTGGTCTGGTTTTAACAAATTCCTTTATTTCTGTTTATCTGGAAATGTCCTAATTTCACCATCATATTTGAGGGACAATTTTGGTGACTATATAATTCTTAGGAGCTCTGGTAGCATAGTGCTTAAGGCACTTGACTGCTAACCAGAAGGCTGGCAGTTCAAACCCACCAGCCACTCCCATAGGGGTCACTATGGGTCCAATCTGACTTGATGGCACATAACAATAACAACAATAACAATAACATATAATTCTTGGTTGGAATTTTTTTTCTTTCAGAGTGTGTTAGACTGGGTTCTCTAGAGAAACAAAACCAGTAAAACATATATATGTATATATAGAGAAATTTATCTTAGGAAAATGGCTCACACACTTATAGAAGCTGGCAAGTCCAAGGTTCCTGGATCAAACATCAAGCTGGAGGCTTTTCCACATCGAGCTGGAGGCTTTTCCTGACTCTTGCAGCCACAGGGGCTGAGGAGCTCAAGACTGGCAGGCAGTACACCAGCTGTTGACTCCAATGAATGATGAATCCAAGATCTCCAGGCCGAATGGTGGATTGTTCACTCACAGACAGTTGTAGGCAGCACAACAGAATCCCGATCCACAGAAGAATGTCTCTTTTCCCAGGATGTCCATAGATATACTGGAAGCAGGCCACACTGCTAAGAAAACTCCCTTTCAACAGATTGGCTGCTCAAAACATAATCGTCTGATGTCATCCTGGGAATAACCATATCATAACAGTTAAATCACACAGAATTGTGGTCCAGCCAAGTTGACACAAAGCTCCAACTATCACACAAGGTTTTATATATATCATCCATTGACTTCTCACCTGCATGGTTTCTGCTGAGAAATCAGAGCTTAGTCTATTGGTTGCCCTTTGTAGGTAACTTTTCATTTTTCCCATGCTGCTTTCAGGATTCTTTCTTTATCTTTGTTTTTGGTGAGTTCGATGATGATATGTCTTGGTGATTTTCTTTCAGGGTCTATCCTGTTTGGGGTTCATTGGACTTTTGAATGGATATATTCTTATCTTTCATCAAATTAAGGTAACTCTCTTCCAACAAATCTTTGAAAATTTTCTCTATGGTTTTATTTGTCTTTTCCTGTTTTGGAATTCCAATTACAAGTAGGTTTTTCCTCTTGATGGTATCCCACATGTTTCTTAGGCTTTCTTCATTTTGATTTGATCTTTTTTCTAATTGATCCCTTTCCAAAGTAGTATTGAGATATTTATTTTCAATCTCACTAATTCTGTCTTCCATTGATTTGATTCTATTCCTTTGCCCAATTAATGTGTTATCTATTTCTGAAATTTTAGTATTAATCTTCTGGATTTCTATCTGTGTAGATT
>NW_006921861.1:1064835-1070355 GCF_000298275.1 Orycteropus afer afer | reverse complement strand
ACACACACACATACAGAGAGAGAGAAATTTATCTTAGGAAAATGGCTCACAAATGTATAGAAGTCGGCAAGTCCAACGTCACTGGAGGAAACATCAGGCTGGAGGCAGCCTTAGCTTCTGCAAGCACAGGGGGCTGAGAAATTCAAGGCTGGCAGGCAGTACACTGGTTGTTGACTCCAATGAAAGACGAATCCAGGATCTCCAGGCTGAACGGTGGGCTGCTCACTCATGGAAGATTGTAGTCAGCACACCAGGGTCCCAATCCACCAAAGAATGTCTCTTCCCAGGATGTCCCTGGATATCCTGGAAGCAGGCCACACCCCTAGAGAAATTCCCCTTGGGAAGATTGGCCACTCGGAACACAGTCATCCGATCCCATCATGGGAACAACCACACAGAACTGGGGTCCAGCCAAGTTGACACACAGCTCCAAATATCACACCATCTGTAGATTTTGTAGCATTTCTAATGTTTCCATTTATTTTGTCATTTTGTTTTTGTAATATCTGCCCAAATTTTTCTAGGTTTTGTTTGTGTTTTCCTTAATTTTGTCAGTGGTTTCCTTGATCTTTCTCTCAATCTGTTGAAGGTACCTAAATATAATTCTTTTGAATTTCTTATGAGGAAGTTCCAAAGCTGTTTCTTCCTCAGGGATGTGTTTTGTGTCTTTATACTGGTCCCTTGTTTCTAGTATTTTATCTTGATTTTTTGTGTGGACCATGATGGTCTGTTGTCTCTGAGACATTCTAATGTTGTTGCATTTATATTTAATTGATGATTGAATGTTTGTGTTTTTTCCTTTGTTTTGCTTTGATATATCTGAGTCAACAGGATACAGTGCTCCTCTATTTGCTAGCTGGTGGCACTTATGCACTCATCACCTGTCTCCAGGTGGGTGGGATAGAAAATGAGAGTGGGTGCACAGACCTTTGTTAGCTTTTTGTGAAGAGCAGTTAAGGGTATGTCCAGCTTATATTGGCTGTCATCTGCCATTGGCCATTTAGTGCAGAAGCAAGAGGTGGCCCACCTTAGTAGGTGGGGTTGCAAAAGGTGCTGGTATAGTTGGTTCATATGGGCATGATTGCTACCTCCTATTCTGTTAGACAAAAACAACAATTTTAAAAAAGTAAAATTAAGAGGACAAAAAACACACAGCACATAAACACATAGGAACAATCTTCAAAAAGATAAAGGAAAAGGAAAGCCAAAAAATGAGATGAAATATTTAAAGAAATGCTTTTAAAACACAAAAGAAATATTAATAATAATAAAAAAAAAAAAAACAGTATCTTGGGGGGGGGTGGATAAGAGAATAGAGCTAGAGTGAAAGACTAATGAAGAGAAAGTGAGAAAAATGCAAAAAGGAAAATAAGGAATGGGAAGAACCAAAAGATATAAAAGAGATGGGACCAGGAAAAGTGAAGAGAATATGGAACTTTTCCAGTTGTCAGCCTCCAATGTGATTGCCTGTGCTGTCCCTTGCAAGTGGGGCCTATGGGATCAGAACAGGAATGCTGTTGCTTTAAATATCCAAAATGGTCCCACTGCTTCTAAATATTCAAAATGGCTGTACCTTCTGAACAGACAGAAGTCCACAGCTCAGTTCGTCTCCTCCTTTGCTGTTTCCCTTTTTAGTCTTCAGCTACTAGTGCAGTTGTCCATATGGCCCTTTGCAAGCAAGGCTGATGTTTAGGTTAATGCTCAGGTCCTAACACCACTCATAGGAGCTCTGGTGGCATAGTGCCTAAGGCACTTGACTGCTAACTAGAAGGTCAGCAGTTCAAACCCACCAGCCACTCCTTGAAAGGAAGATTGGGCAATCTACTTCCATAGTGATACTGCTTCAGAAACTCAAGGAGGGGTCACTCTGAGTGAGATCTGACTCAACTGCAGTGAGTTAACACCACTTATAAATATTCAAACTGGCCACATAGGATAACTAACACTCTGCAGCTGTGTTTGTCTCCTTATTCACTGTTTTCATTCAAGTTCTTCTACTGGTATTGAATCTACTCTCTGTACCCTTCCTTTCAAAGCACAGGGCTCCAGGATTATTTTCTGTATCTGTGTCAACTGGTTTCTCTTTTCTTTGTTGAAGAGGGTTTGTGTATCTTATCTGTCTATTCTGCCGTCTTATTGGAGGTCCACAAATACTTTTTCAACAACATAAACAGTGACTATCAACATGGGCCATTCCAGATGGAATATACAGAAATTAGATAGACTACATCTGTGGAAAGAGGTGATGGAAAATTCAATATCATCAGTCAAAACAAGCCCAGAAGCTGACTGTGTAACAGACTGTCAATTGTTTATAGGCAAGTTGAAGCTGAAGAAAATTAAAATATGCACACAAGAGCCAAAATATAACTATGATTGCATCCAACCTGAATTTAGAGACCATCTGAATAACAGATTTGATGCACTGAATACCAATGATTGAACAGACAAGTTGTGGGATGACATCAAAAAGAGCATACATAAAGAAAGCAGTCATTACAAAGACAGAAGAGGTAGACCAAAATGGATGTTAGAAGAGACTCTGGAACTTGCTCTTGAGCATGGAGTAGGTAAAGTGAATAGAGGAAATGCTGAAATAAAAGAACTGAACAGACGATTTCAAAGGGCAGCTTGAGAAGGCAAAATAAAGTATTATAATGAAATATGCAAAGACCTGGAGTTAGAAACCCAAAAGTGAAAAACATGTTATCATTTCTCAAGCTGAAAGAACTGAAGAAGAAATTGAAACCTTGAGTTGCAATATTGAAGGATTCTGTGGACAATGCAGTATCATTACAGAAGTATCACTGCGGAAGTAAATTGCCCAACCTTCCTTCTGAGGAGTGGCTGGTGGGTTTGAACTGCCAGCCTCTGGTTAGCATTCAAATGCCTTAGGCACTACGCTACCAGAGCTCCTATTGAACAATGCAGGAAGCATCGAAACAAGATGAAACAAATACACAGACTTATTGTATCGAAAAGAATTGGTCAATGTCCAACTATTTCAGGAAATATCATGACCAAGAACCAATGGTACTGAAGGAAGAAGTCAAAGCTGCATTGAAAGAATTGGCAAAAAACAAGACTCCAGGAATTGACAGAATACCAACTGAGCTTTTTCAACAAATGGATGCAATTCTGGAGGAACTTACTTATTTATGCCAAGACGTTTGGAAGAGAGTTATCTGGTCAACCAACTGAAAAAGATCCATATTTGTGCCCATTCCAAAGAAAGATGATCCAACAGAATGTGAAAATTATCAAACAATATCATTAATATCAAACACAAGTAAAATCTTGCTGAAGATAATTCAGAAACAGTTGCAGCACTATATTGACAGGGAACTTCCAGTAATGCAAGCTAGATTCAAAATAGGATGTGGAATGAGGGATCATCATCATTGCTGATGTCAGATGGAGCTTAGCTGAAAGCAAAGAATACCAAAAAGATTCCCATCTGTGTTTAACTGACTATGCAAAGGCATTTGACTGTGTAGATCATAAAAAATTATGGATCACATTGAGAAATTGGGAATTTCAAAACACTTAATTGTTCTCATGAGGAACCTGTACATGGTTTAAAATCAGAAAGGGAGTGTGTGAGGACTGTATCCTTTCACCATACATATTCAGTCTGTATGCTGAACAAATAATGCAAGAAGCTGGACTATATGAAGAAGAATGCGGCATCTGGATTGGAGGAAGAACCATTAACAACTTGCACTATGCAGATGACACAACCTTGATTGCTGAAAGTGAAGATGACTTGAAGCACTTAGTGGTAAAGAAAAAAAGACTACAGTCTTTGGTATGGGTTGCACCTATACATAAAGAAAACAAAAATCTTTACAACTGGACCAATAAGCAACATGGTGATAAGCAGAAAACAGAATGAAGTTGTCAGTGATCTCGTTTTATTGGATCCACAGACACCACCCATAGAGGCAGTGGTCAGGAAATCAGACATTGTATTGCACTAGGAAAATCTGCTACAAAGATCTCTTTAAAGTGTTAAGAAGCAATTCAAAATGGTATCTCGTCAGTAATCACCACGCTATTTCCTTCTAGCATTTTAGTGCTTGTAAAACTAGGTACAGCAGTTTGAAGTAGGGATTCTGGTGCTGTGAACAGCTCACTGAGTCAGAGTGCACCAAATCCAGAGGAAGTACAATTAGAGAGGAGAAAGGTACAGGGGAAAAAAAAAAAAGATGATCTATCCTGCAGAGTGCCAATAAGAAGCCGAGAAAGGCCATTGGAGACTTCCCCAGGGGAGCAATCAGCAGATGAGAACAGCCATCTGAGACCTCCCTGGGTTAAGGCAGAAGACACACCACACCAGTATACCAGCAACCACACCAGCATACCAGCGATCACCCCAAGGATCTACTTTCAGCACCTGGTTTTATTGGTAACTTGGGTTAGCTAGGTGCAAATGGGCACGTCCAGTGCCGCTGAAACCTGAACAGAGAGTCCATTGGTGCTGCAATAGGGTGGGCCCGCTCCCCCCACAGTGGGTCACTGAGTAGGCTTGGGTCAGCTTAGTGGCACTGAGAGGCCTGTGCTTGACTTTATCAGTAAAATTGGGACCACAGATTACTAGTAGGCACTCTCCCAAACCCAGCACCGCTGAAATTGAGTGGATCTTTGGCGCCACAGGTGGACGGACTCACGAAGCAACTCCTTAGGCAAATCACGGTCTGGGCCAATTGGGCTGGCACTGTGGGCAGGCGGGGCTGTGGAGCCAGGAAGTTGTCTTGGGTTGGCTTTTTGGTGCCAAAGGGCCTCAGGAGCTGTTTTTGCATGTATCTGAGCCTGGCAGAAAGTGATGAATCCCTAATAACTGGAGTCTTTGCTGAAATTGAGCTATGGACCTATAAATAACAGTACAACATCATTGGTAGGCTCCTGCTCAAAGCCCTAGAAACCGCCTCTAGCAACAGTGAGCTTTCCTTCTTCTGCTCCCACCTTCTCTGCCAATAACTTCACTCATCCAGTAGGAGAAACCACATTCACCCACCATAAAACCTCCTGGTTCAAGCTCTAAACCCTTTTTACGACAAAAAGAAACCCATATCCACATTCCACACAGTGATTCCACCATCACAAAGAAAACTGTAGAGCAATCCAGCATACCTGAATTAATAACTAATAAATAAATAAATAAATAGACACCAGCTTCACCTTTTCAAAATATTAAACCATAAAACCAAGACAAAACAAATCAATACATAACGAGCAGTTAAAGACAACCTCAAAATGTCTGGGAAACAACAGGCAACCTCAAAAAAAAAAAAAAAACTAAAACAGGACAAGGCATTAGAAACAAAACCACAAACAAAGGTCTCATTATACAAGGAGGAAAAGGAGGCAATAGAATTATCTGAGAAGGAATTTAGAAGATATGTTTATAGAGCTTTACAAGAGCTTAAGTTGGCCCCGACTCATAGCGACCCCTCCTTGGGTTTCCGAGGCAGTATCACTACAGAAATAGATTGCCCAACTGGTCACTCCTTGGAAGGA
>NW_006921861.1:1048336-1064735 GCF_000298275.1 Orycteropus afer afer | reverse complement strand
ACTGGTCACTCCTTGGAAGGAAGGTTGGGCAATCTACTTCCGTAGTGATACTGCCTCGGAAACCCAAGGAGGGGTCATTATGAGTCAGGGCCAACTCAATAGCACGTAACAACAACAACAACAAGAAACCCCAAACAGAAACAAGGAGAACACAGTTCCCTGGAAGAACTCAGGAAAATCTTTCAAGAACAAAATAATAAGATTAATGCACAATCAGAACTCATACAAAAACAGCAGTTAGAAATCCAGAAAATGAATACCAAAATTACAGAATTACACAACACAGTAGAAGCACAAAAGCATAGTTAGAACTGGCTGAAGAACACATATCCCAACTAGAAGACAAATCCCTGGACACAAGCTTGTATGAAAAAAGTCAGAACAAAGATTTAAGTGAAATGAAGAGAACCTAAGAATTATATGGGATGAAATGAAAAGAAACCATATAAGACTCATTGGAATTCCAGAACAAGAACAGGTGAAAAAAACCACCAAGAAAATTATGGAAGACCTGCTAATAGAAAACTATATCACAAAAGAAGAAAAGATATTTGTCCAAGAAGCTCATAGAACCCCACACAAGATTGATCCCAAGAGAAAAACACTGAGGCATATTATAATCAAACTCTCCAAAACCAAAGACAAAGAAAAAAATTTTCAAGCTGCCCGGGACAAAAGAAATAGTACTTAAAATAATCAAACAGTTAGGCTGAGCTCTGATTACTCAGCAGAAACCATGCAGGCAAGAAGGCAATGGGGCATGTATAAAACACTGAAGCAAAAGAACTTCCAACCAAGAATCCTATATCCAGCCAAATTCTCCATCAAATATGAGGGCAAAATCAAGGCATTCTCAGACAGACAGAAATTAAGGGATTTTGTAAAAACCAGACCAACCCTACAAGAAATGTTTAAGGAAGTTTTTCCAATAGAGAACCCACAACAGAGATCAACAAAATCAGGATAAGTGGCATCAACACTAAAACTAAATCAGAAATAGAAACTTAAAATGAGACCATAAAACATTGTACCCTAAAAATCAAGGAAGTCAATCAGTACAAAACAACAGCAACTAACCTATCAAGGGAATAAAACTTCTAGGTACAAACTTCCAAATGGAGAGGAAATCAGGACAATATCTTCACAGCTTGCACTGCTCTAAAAATGTAGAGACAAGAATATACTCCAAAGTAACCACAGAGAAAAGTAACAATCCCCCTAAGCAAATCCAGAAGGAAGGAAAACAGAAGGGTTTAATAAGCACAAAACCAACAATAAAGAAGAAAAGGGAGAAGAAAGCATTAGCTAACAAACCAAACTCAGCACAGAAAAGTATATGGACCAAGGAAACACCAACAACATGACAAAAAAAAAAAAAAAAAAAAAAAAGAATGACAGCAATCAATTCATACCTATCACTAATTACACTCAATGTGAATGGACTAAATGCACCTATCAAGAGAAAGAGAGTGGCAGAGTGGATAAGAAAAGAAGACTCATCAATATGCTGCCTACAAGAGACCCACCTTGGACACTAAGATAAAAACTAATTAAGAGTTAACGGATGGAAAAAAAATATACCAAGCCAATGGAAACCAAAAAAAGAGTAGGAGTGACAATATTAATTTCTGACAAAATAGACAATAAGGTGAAAAACATCATGAGAGATAAAGAAGGACATTATATGATGCTGAAAGAGTCAATTGACAAAGAACACATTACAATAATAAATATTTCTGCACACAATGAAAGTGCTCCAAATTACCTGAAGCAAATATTAACTGAATTAAAAGGGATAATAGACAACTACTTTAACACACCACTTTCAAAGAGGGACAGGTCAACTAGAAACAAACTCAACAAAGATACAGAAGAACTCAACAATACAAACAACTAGCTCGACTTCATAGACATAAACAGAGCATTTCACCCAACAAAAGCACAATTCACATTCTTCTCCAGTGCACATGGATCCCTGTCCAGAATAGACCATATGTTAGGACATAAAACAAGCTTCAATAAATCCAAAAGCATTGAAATACCACAAAGCATCTTCTCAGATCACAATACTATAAAACAAGAAATTAATAATAGGAAGAGCAAGGAAAAAGCATCAAACATATGGAAGCTGAACAACTCACTGCTCAAAAATTACTGGGTAACAGAACAGATACAATCTGAAATAAAAACATTCCTAGAAACTAATGAGAATGAAGATACATCATACCAAAACCTATGGGACACAGCTAAAGCAGTACTTAGAAGACAGTTTATAAAAATAAATGTATACATCAAAAAAGAGGAAAGAAACAAAATTAATACTCTAACTCATCAACTCCAACAACCAAAAATAGAACTACAGAAGAATCCTACAGTATCTAGAAGCAAGGAAATAATAAAGATCAGAGCAGAAATAAATGAAATAGAAAACAAAAAAACATAAAGAAAATCAACAAAACAAAGAGCTGGTTCTTCAAAAAGATTAATAAAATCAATAAATCATTGGCAGACCTAAAAAAAGAAAAGAAAGAGAAGATCCAAATCACAAGAATTATAAAGGAAAATGGCGTCATCACAACAGAACCAACTGAAATAAAAAAGATACTGACAGAATATTATGAAAACTGTACTCAAATAGATTTGAGAACCTAGAAGAGATGGACAAGTTTCTAGAATCACAAGACACAGAAAACTTGAATAGACCTATAACAAAAGAAGAAATTGAACAGGTCATAAAAAAATACTTCCCACAAAGAAAAGCCCTGGCCCTGATGGCTTCACTGGAGAACTCTATCAAATATTAAGAGAAGAGTTGACACCTATGCTACTCAAGCTATTCCAGAACACAGAAAAAGATGGAAAACTCCCAAACCCATTTTATGAAGCAAGCATAATACTAATACCAAAACCAGGGAAAGACAACACTAGAAAGGAAAACTACAGACCAGTATCCCTCACGAACATAGATGCAAAAATGTTTAACAAAATCCTAGCCAACAGAATCCAACAACATATCAAAAAGTAACACACCTTGCCCAAGTGGGATTTATACCAGGTTTACAAGGGTGGTTAACATCAGAAAAACAATCAATGTAATCCACCACATAAACAAAACAAAAGAACTATATGATTATACCAATCGATGCAGAAAAGGCATTTGATAAAATCCAACATCCATTCCTGTTCAGAACTCTCAGCAAAATAGGGATAGAAGGGAAATTCCTCAGCATAATAAAGGGCATATATATGTGCAAAGCCAACAGCCAACATCATTATTAATGGAGAAAGACTCAAGGCATTCCCTTTATGAACGGGAACCAGACAGGGATGCCCTCTATCACCACTTCTATTTAACATTGTATTGGAAGTCCTGGCCAGGGCAATTAGGTAAGAGAGAGAAATAAAAGGCATACAAAATGGCAGAGGAACTAAAATTATCTCTATTTGTGGATGATATGATCCTGTACATAGAAAATCCAAGGGACTCAATTAAAAAAAAAAAAAAAAAAACTACTGGAACTAATAGAGAGGTTCAGCAAAGTGGCAAGATACAAAGTCAACAAACAAAAATCAGTTGGATTCCTCCACACAAAGATTACTCTGATAAAGAAATAAGGGAAACAATACCATTTACTATAGCTACTACAAAGATAAAATATTTAGGAATAAATCTCACTAGAGACACAAAAGACCTATACAAAAAAAGCTATATAACACTGCTACAAGAGACAATAAGGGCACTACATAAATGGAAGAACCTACCTTGTTCATGGATAAGTATACTAAATGTTGTGAAAATGTCAATATTACCTAAAGCAATCTATACATTTAACGCAATACCTGATCCAGATTTCAACAAAATTTTTTAAGGACATGGAAAAACTAATTATGAATTTCATATGGAAAGGAAAGAGACCCCGGATAAGCAGAGCACTTCTCAAGAAGAAAAACAAAGTGGGAGGTCCCACACTCCCAGATCTTAACAACTACTATATAGCCACAGTAGTCAAAACAGCATGGTATTGGTACAATGATAGACAGATAGACCAATGGAAAAGAATCGAAAGTCCAGATATAGACCCATCCATCTGTGGACAACTGATCTTTGACAAAGGTCCAAAACCCATTAAATGGGGAAGAGACAGCCTCTTTTAACAAATGGTGCTGGCAAAACTGCACATCCACCTGTAGAAAAATGAAACAAGACCCATACCTCACCCCATACACAAAAACAAACTCAAGCTGGATCAAAGACTTAAATGTGAAACCCAAAACTATAACATTCACCGAAGATAAAATAGGGAAAAACTTAGGAGCCCTAATTTAATGGCATAAATAGACTATCAAGCATAACCCAGAATGTGCAAGAGGTAGAAGAGAAGCTAGATGACTGGGACCTTTTAAAAATTAAATTCTTATGTGCATTGAAAGACTTTGTCAAAAGGGTAAAAAGAAAACCTACAGATTGGGAGAAACTATTTGCCTATGACATATCTGATAAAGGACTTATCTCCAAAATCTATAGAAAACTTCAACACCTCAACACCAAGAAGACAAAAACCCAATTCACAAATGGGCAAAAGACTTGAACAGACACTTCACCAAAGAAGATATACAGGCAGAAAACAAAAACATGAGAAATTGCTCACGATCATTAATTATTAGAGAGATGCAAATCAAAACAACAATGAGATACCATCTTATCCCAGCAATAATAGCAAAGTTCAACAGGTCAGAAAATAACAAATGCTGGCGAGGTTCTGCAGAGATTAGAACTCTGGTGCATTGCTGGTGGGATTGTAAAATGGTACAACCATTGTGGCAAACGGTATGCTGTTTCTTTAAAAAAACTGAAAATAGAAGTACCATTTGACCCAGCAATTCCATTACTAGGAATATATCCTAAAGAGGTGAAAGATAGCACATAAACAGACATATGTATGCCTATGTTCATCGCAGCACAATTCACTATAGCAAAGAGATGCAAACAACCTAAATGCCCATCAGCATATGAATGGATAACGAAATTATGGTACATTCGCATAATGGAATACTATGCTACATTACAGAACAATGAGGGATACACAAATCATCTAATAACGTGGATGAACCTGGAGGACAGTATGCTGAGTAAAATAAGTCAATCACAGAAAGACAAGTACTGTGTGAGCCCATTACTGTAAAAAGACAGAGAAGGGTTTCCTTGGGAAAGGGAAGTCACTTAATATGTTACCAGGAGGGGGAGGGAAAGGTAGGGTTTAATTTTGGGCTAGCTGGGGCTCACACATTGACATGGGTAGGGGAAGGAATATACAGGAAGGATCTATGACCACCATGATAACATTAGGAAAGGGGAGGACACTGAATTGTGCACGTAAGAGATAGACAACAGATGCTAATACCAACAAAGGTGTCCACAATACTGCATTGCCATTAACACCAAACACCAGGCTACAGATAAACACATAAACACCTGAGATGATCAGATGGGGGTCAGTGAACAGAAGTATACTCTGGACCAAGGATAGATTCAGCTGCGGCTAATCTTGCACAGACATCAGTGATGCAAAATACCTGCAGTCCTTACAGAAACAATAGAAGACAGACACAGAGTAACCCCTTACAGACACCCAGACACTATGGAAGAGAGATCCAATAGATCTGCTGTCTCAGGACCACAGTACTGGGGGACACCAGACCCAGTTGGCACAACAAAATACATAAAAGCCTTGCTCCACATCCTACATTGGTGAGTAGCGACTGGGGTCTCAAAAGCTTTCAAATGGCCAGCCATAGGACATGATGGCCCTTGAGACCAGAAGAACTATATGGTGCCCAGCTACCAATGCCAACCACTCAGCAAAGGATCAGATCTGTATATCCTGGATAGAGTGGAAGGGAAAACATGGAACAAAATCCAAAAACTTAATAATGACTAGAATTACTGGTCAGATGAAATCTGGTGTGACCCCCAATATTATGGCCCTGGAATACATTCTGTGCCTGGAATAATATGGACCGCCAGGGGCTGGCTGTCAGCCCAATAGTTAACAAATGTACATGCAGACCACTAAACCCAAGATGACGCACCCACATACTCTGTGGTAATACATCCCTTAGAGCAATAGACCACGGGACACCAGAGGACCAACATTCAAACTGAGGAAATGCAGGACAAACAGGAGTGCATAAATATGAAGGGCACAGGGGAAGGGTTACAGGGTAGGGAGGGGAGGAGACTGGGTTAGGGTTGGACATGGCGAATGGGGAATGAGACTAAATGTACAAATAATGTTGAATGTAAAACAAGCTCTTAAAATAAAAAATAAAATAAAATATGGGAGAGAGATCCAATAGATCTACTGTCTCAGGACCATAGTACTGGGGGACACCAGACTCAATTGGCACAACAAAATACATAAAAGCATTGCTCCACATCCTACATTGGTGAGTAGCAACTGGGGTCTTAAAAGCTTTCAAGCAGCCATCAAAGATGCAGCTAACAGCGTAGGAAGTGAAGAAGAATGCAAAATAAAAAAAAAAATTAAAAAAAACGGCATTTAGAAGCAATCAGCCCATATTTACATCAGGTAGATACACCACCTTAGAGCAATAGACCATGGGACCCCAGAGGACCAACATTCAAATTGAAGAAATGCAGGACAAACAGGAGTGCATAAATATGAGGGGCATAGAGGGAGGGTTACAGGGTAGGGAGGGGAGGAGACTGGGTTAGTGTTGGACATGGTGAATGAGGAATGAAACTAATGTACGCATTATGTTGAATGTAAAACAAGTTCTTAAAATTTTAAAATAAATAAATAAATAATAAAATTAAAATAATAATAATAAAATTTTAAAAGTGTTGAAAAGCGAAGATGTCACTTTCAAGACTAAGGCGGGCCTGAATCAAGCCATGGTATTTTGAATCACCTCATATGCATGTGAAAGATGGACCATGAATAAGGAAGAGCAAAGAAGAGTTGATGCCTTTGACTTGTGGTGCTGACAAAGAATACTGAAAACACCATAGACTGCAAGAAGAATAAATCTGACCTGGAAGAAATGCAACCTGCATGTTTCCTGGAAGAGAGAATGGCCATACTGCATCTCACCTACTTTGGTCACATGTCAGAAGGGACCATTCCCTGGAGAAGGACTCAATTGGCACAACAAATTGAGTTGTGTGTCAGATTGGCTGGACCACAATTCTGATAGGTTTCAGCAGTTGTGATGTGTGTTATTTCCATGATGAGATCAGATCTACATGTTTTAAGCAGCCAATCAGTTGAAAGGGAGTTTCCCTAGGGGTGTGGCTGCTTCCAATAGATTTATGGACATCCTGGAAAAAAGACACTCTTCTGTGGATCAGGATCCTGTTGTGCTGCCTACAACTGTCCATGAACAAACAATCCACCATTCGGACTACTGATATTGGACTCGTGATTCATTGGAGTCAACAGCCAGTATATTGCCTGCCAACCTTGAGCTCATCAGCCCCTGCAGCTTCATGAGTCAGGAAAAGCCTCCACCTTGACTTTTGATCCAAGAACTTGGGACTTGCCAAGTTCCTAAGATAGATTTTTTTTTTCCTCTCTCTCTCTCTCTCTCTCTCTCTCTCTCTCTCTCTCTAAGCTTTACTGGTTTTGCTTCTCTAGAGAACCCAGCGTAATACAGATATCATGCTTGGTAAAATAGAGGGTCAATGAAGAAAGGGAAGACCCTCAATAAGATGAATTGACACAGTGGCTACAATGCTCAAGCATGGCACACATTGCAAGGATGGTGCAGGATCAGACAGTATTGTGTTCTATTGTACATGTCACTGTGAGCCACTCCAACTGGATGGCTCCTAACAACAACAAAACATGAAGTCTTAATCCTAGGACAGGCATTACATTTCTTCCCATTGACTTAAAGGAAGCTCCATTCAGAAGACTCCTCAGTCAAAATCATTGAGAAAGTTGATCTGAGGACACAAATGTGACTATGTCAAATCCTTACTGCTTCACTTTCTGCCAATGGACCAACACTTGGGACAGCACCTGCAGCAAGGATCAACTGGTGCACCCCAACTCCAGGCCAGGGCCCTCCTGACATACTGAATATTTCTGACTTTCCCCAGCCAGGAGGAGAACTCCCACTCCTCATAAGGGCAGCACTATCTCTTTGAGGGCCAAGGAGCCCAACCACCTCCACTCTTTCTTTGCAATAACTTTTCTGGTTCTTTTTGCAGCTCATTTGGAGGAATTTCTTCCTTGAAGTCCAATATGAGCTGTAAACTGCTGGGCTCTCTTGCATGTGGCCTGCCTCTCTTTCTGGGCTGGGCCCACTATAAGGTAGAATCTATTGGAGGCCTTGTCAGATGGGGGTCCTTAGGTCAGTGTCAGTGACAAGAGGGGGCACTAAGCCAGGAAGGGGGGCACTTCTTTTCACTTTCTGACTGATGTGTTCCCCCCACTACACAGCCCTCAGTCTAGTCTTTATATACCTCACCTTTACACTCACACTAGTCCTGACCTTACCAGCCTAAGAACTAATATGGAAATTCTACCTGCAACTCCTCCACTTTCCAGCTGTCACTGAGAATGTGCTGCACTCTTAGATTTGAAATGGCAAGTATGCAGTATTTGCTGAGACTGCATCTGAAACTGGAGGATTAATTGAACACAAATGAGGGGGATCTAACTCCCTTACCTTTGGGAAAATCTCCCATAAGTTTCAGTGAGTTTGGCCCCCAGTGTCCACAATGGTGACCACCTCATCAGGCACCCTCCATTGTCTTCCTTTGCTTCCCTGTCACAGTTCCTATTTTCATACTTGAGTTTCCTGCAATCTATCACTTCCTGAATGAACTGACGATCAGCTCCTTGTTCAGGAGTCATTTCTCAGGGACACAAATCCAGACTCTGATTCCAGGGCAGCCCTCAGAATTCCTCTTTGCCTGAAACTTTCTCATTGATGGGCTCCAAGCACTGCAGCCCCAATACTCCAGGACTGGCCTCTTGAATAAAGAGCAGCATCCACTCCTGGAGTTTTTTGGGGACATTCCCTGCAAGTAGAGAAGAGGTAGCTATTCTTACTACATACTGGAGAGAGCTTTATGGTGCATACTCTCAGGCTGGGTCATGAGTACTGCATCCATGGCTGCAAAATCGAGAGGGAAGCTATGTGCTGAGTGTGAAGTCCACCCTTATGGTGGCCTGAGCACTGACAGGGTCCAAAAGTCCTTCTGTGGATAATGGTCCTGTCTACCAGGTTGAGAATGTATACACAGGGCCTATAATTGAGGGCACTATGCTTGTTGGAAGCGCCTGAGCTGCCCTTGTAGGGAAAGGGAACACTTCACTCATTCCTCTGGTTTATTCTTTTGTGAGAAGCAAACCCTTCCTTCCTTCACAGCTGCTTGGTGACCAATCTTCCCAAGATAGTCCTAGGTTTGATATTTTTGTCCCAGTCTCCCATCCAGATTAGAAATTTAAGTATCAAAAATGACTTCCCCAGGAGCATCATTTAGGTGATAAACTATCAGGTTACTCTAACCCTAAGCCCCTTCACCAGTTCACTGTCCACTGAAGGCTTCCTTCCTATGCTTGGCCTAGTTGGGTCATATTATCCCCTATTGTTTCTCCCTTGATGGAGCCCTGATGGCTGCTGAAGAACAAGCCTCTCTCATTAAAGCATTAAGCCTTGCTGGAAGGTTTAGGCTGCCAAGAGTAAATGCTTTCCATGACTCAAAAGAAACAAATAATCAAAAAAAGCTGTTGCCATTGTGTTGATTCCCACTCAGTGTAACTTTATAGGGTTTTCTGTAAAGATTCTGTCATTTTTATAGAATCAGACTACTACATCTTTCTCTTTCAGAGAGTCTGGTAAATTCAAACTGCTGTTTCAGTTAGCAGCCAAGCACTTAAGCAATATGCCACCAGGGCTACATTTAGAAAGATCTTCAGAAGCTCTGGTGGCAGAGTGCCTAAGGCATTTGACTGCTAACCAGAAGACTGACAGTTCAAACCCACCACCCAGTCCTCAGAAGGAAGTTTGGGCAATCTACTTCCATAGAGATACCACCTTGGAAACCCAAGGAGGGGTATCTATGATTTGGAAATGATTTGATGGCAGTGAGTTTGGTTTTGGTTTGGTCATTCAAAATAATTGAGGAAGTTGACCAGTTCTTGGTGGATACGAGCTCCAAAGATGGAAAACATAGCACTGAAACTTTTTACAGAGGATAGAGTACTTTTATGTCTCAGAGTAGGGAAATATTTCTGAAACAAGATAAAAACAGCATCTAATGGAAACAATCAGTCCTAGCGACTGGCACACCATCCGATCTGCAACCTATACAACTATGAGACCAGAAGAACTAGATGGTGCCTGGCTAGCACTGTCATCCACTTGGAAGGGATGTAGGAGATCCTGCATAGAGAGGGAAAACAATGTGGAACAAAACTCAAAATCATTTTGAGGGAAAAAAAAGATGGTGGGGACCAGGTTTGCTGCTCCAATAGAGCCTGATGGGACCACTGAGACTATGGCCCCTAGCTGCCCTTCAGGTCTGGAATTGAACCCACACCTGTGGTTTCCAGCCAAACAAAGTACAGGCATGTGAGTTAAACATTTACCTCAAGTAGACACACGCCCTGGAGAGAAGAATCATGGGAGAAGGAAGGGCTGCTTATGCACAGGGAGACAGCTCAGGGAACAGGAGAGTATGGAGGGATGGTCACTGGGAAGAGGTAACTATGGGGAGGAAGTGGGAGGGGAGCTGTTGCATTGTGGTAAACTGTGGTCAATGACTTGAGACAAAGTCTATGTGAACTGCTGTATGGAAAATGAATTTGCTCTGTAAATCTTCACCCAAATCACAATAAATAATTTTTTAAAAAAAGATAAAAACAGCATCAACCAAAAAAGAAAAGACTGATTTAAAATGGTCTACATTAAAATTTAAAAGTTGGAAGGAAGATTGGGAAATCTACTACCATAATGATACAGCCTCAGAAATCAAAGGAGGGGTCACTATGAATTGGGATCAACATGATGGCAATGATTTTTTTTTTTGTTTGTTTCTTTAAAAGACACCAAAAAAGAATGAAAAGAAAGCAACAAACTGGGGTGGGTGGAGGGGATGGCAACACATATAACTGGAAAAGTATTCATATCCAGAATAATATTTTCTTAAAAGTGTATGAACCCAATGAGAAAAAAGACATAACCCAATGGATTCAATGTCTAGAACAGGTACTTCCTAGGAAAGAAACCATTGCATCTATGAAACATGTGAAAAGCTGCTCAATCTTGCTTGTTATAGAGAAAAATCAAAATATCAATGAGAGACAATTTCACAACCACTAGATTGTCCAGAGTGTCTTGATGGTGCAAACAGTTAACATACTTGGTTGCTAACCAAATGTTTGGAAGTTTGTGTCCACCCAGGGCATCTTGGAAGAAAGGCTTTGTGACTGTGGTGCAGTGAATTATTTTAATATGATCCTTCTAGCCACAGTATTCCATTTTGTGATGTATTGTAAATCCTAGGCTCTGTGCCTGTGGTTATGGTTCCATTTTGGAGTAAGCTATGCATTATGTTAATGAGGCAGGATTAGGGTAGGATGTACCTTACTAGAAGATGTGACTTCTGGTCACCACCTTTAGTTTCCTTGAGGGTATGGTCTGCATCTGATATATATATGAATGCTCTGGCAAAGTTCTCTTTCTTGCTCTGGATCCTGCATCTGGTTCATCATCCAGTACTGAGACTTGCTTGAGTCAGCAGCCTATTGACTGACTTGATTCACCAGCTTCTGC
Organism: Orycteropus afer afer; assembly: GCF_000298275.1. Taxonomy (NCBI): domain Eukaryota; kingdom Metazoa; phylum Chordata; class Mammalia; order Tubulidentata; family Orycteropodidae; genus Orycteropus; species Orycteropus afer. Next base: position 1,052,924 of record NW_006921861.1, on the reverse strand, counting down.
AGCTTTGTGAGCCAGCAGCCTGCCACCTGCCCTGCTGATTTGGGTTCTTCAGCCCCTGCAATCACATGAGTGAGGAGAATCTTCCAGAATGACACTTGGCCCATGGATTTGGGACTTGTCAACCTCCATAACCACATGAACCACTTCTTTGGCAGTTTGTGACTTCTGTGAGATGGTACAGTGAATTATGGTACCCTAAGATGAGGAACCTGTACATAGATCAGGAGGCTGTCTTTCAAACAGAACAAGGGGTAGTGCATGGTTCAAAATCAAGAAGGGAATGGGTCAAGGTTGTATCTTTTCATCATAGTTATTCACTTGTTTGCTGAGCAAATAATCTGAGAAGCCGGATTATATGAAGAAGAACATGGCATCAGGATTGGAGGAAGACTCTTTAACAACCTCTGGTAGTGTAGTGCTTTAGGCATTTGACTGCTAACCAGAAGGCTGGTGGTTCAAACCCACCCGCCACTCCTCAGAAGGAAGGTGGGGCAATTTACTTCCGTAGTGATACCACCTCGGAAACCCAAGGAAGGGTTGCTATGAGTCAGGTCCGACTAGATGGCACATAACAACAACAATACGCAGATGACACAACATTGCTTGCTGAAAGTGAGGATAACTTGAAGCACCTACTGATGAAGATTAAAGACTACAGTCTGCAGTATGGATTACACCTCAATATAAAGAAAACAAAAATCCTCAAAAATGGTCCAATAAACAGCTTCATGATGGATGGAGAAAAAATTGAAGTTGTCAAGGCTTTCATATTACTTGGTCCTACAATCGATACCAATGGAAGCAACAGTCAAGATATCAGACAATGTATTGCACTGGGCAAATCTGCTGCAAAAGACCTCTTTCAAGTGCTGAAGAGTAAAGATGTCTCCTTGAAGTCTAAGGTGTGCCTAACCCAAGCCATGGTATTTTCAATCACCATTTATGCATATGAAAACTGGACAATAAATAAGGAAGACTGAAGAAGAGTTGATGCTTTTGAGCTGCGATGTTGGAGAAGAATGCTAAGAGTACCATGGTCAGCTAAAAGGACTAATAAATCTGTCCTGGAAGAAGTGCAGCCGGAATGCTCATTGGAAGCGAGAATGGCCAGATGTCGTCTCACATACTTTGGTCTTGTTGTCAGAAGGAACCATTCCCTGGAGAAGGATATAATGCTTGGTAAAGTGGAGGGTCAATGAAGAAGGGGAAGGCCCTCAATGAGATGGATAGACACAGTGGCTGTGATGATGGGCTCAGGTATAGCAAGGATTGTGAGACTGGCACAAGACTGGGCAGTGCTTCATTTTGCTGTGCATAGGGTCACTATGAGGAGCTCTGGTAGCATAGTGGCTAAAGCACTTGACTGCTAACCAGAAGGCTGGCGGTTCAAACCCACCAGCCACTCCTCGGAAGGAAGGTTGGGCAATCCTACTTCCGTAGTGATACTGCCTCGGAAACCCAAGGAGGGGTTGCTATGAGTCAGGGCCGACTCTACGGCGCATAATAACAACAACAACAGGGTCACTATGAGTCAGAGATGACTTGATGTCACCTAACAATAACAATAACAACAAGATGAGTGGGTGAGTATTGAAGAGAGGAGGAGGAGTTTGATATTAGAGATGATGGAGTGATATAGCAGTTTGGAAAAGCTGGGTATTTGGGAAATCTTTAACCTCCACCTCATAGGGACCAGCCTTGTGCTGATCCTTCAAGAGAAATTACCCGTGCAGCATGCTACTTCCAAAAAATCAACCACTGAAACCCTTTTGGATGGAGGAGACAGGATGATATTCTGGTGACAACTCTGCCCAATTCCTGTACAACAGAGACCTGGAAAACCAAGAGAAACAGATCCAGATGATGATCCTGGAACTCTGAGCATCAAAAAGAGGAAGAATTAGGTTGAGCCCTTATTGGAAAGGGAGATGGAGTGAGGACAGTGACTGGGGAGAAAGAAACAGCTGGGGCACATTGCAAGACACAGAAGGCATCATGCATGAGTAAGGAAAAGCCAACTTCATGGAATCCACATTGGGACAGAGGCACAATGTGGACAGATCTGGAATTAATCAAGGTGAGCAGAATATGAACTGGGTCTGGGAAGGGAAAGTAGTGAGATTGTTGGTGGCACAAGCGATTGCACAAGGAGGGAGCCAGTGAAGGGGAGATGAAATAATTCAATACCACTAGTCATTTTGCTTGAGGGCCCATGCAAAGAGAAAGGCCTGTGGGTGATGGTTGGAGACTCTGAACTCTAGATGATGCCCCTCTTGATTGAGTCTAACTGGGAAGTGGATAATTGACTGTGTGTGCCCAGAAGTGCACTGGGCCCATGCCAGTGAATTGCGACCAGAGAGGTGCTTTTTCCACTTTTCTGGCCACACCTTGGTGACTAGGGGTGAGCCCCCTTCCTACCTCCACCAATGCAGTGGCTAAGACACCCCCCTACTACCCCACCTGTGTGCTTCCTCAGGCTGCTTCTTCACACCAGCAACTACTCACCAACCACAACATGCCCCAAGCAGATATAGCCAGTGTCTGCCTGTGGTGGTTATGTTTGTGTGTCAACTTGGCTAGGCCTGGTTGAGTGGCTGGGCAGCTGGTGATGAGACTGGCAATCAGCTCCACGGTGGGGTCTACCACAAGCAGCTGAGTAACTGCCTTTGGGATGTGGTCTGCTTCCTGTATATAAGAAGTCTTGGGAATGGTCTCTAGCCTACGGCACGCTTGGACCCTGCATGTAGCCGTGTCATTGTTTAGCAGCCTGCCATGCTCTGCTGACCTTGGGACTTAAAATGGATTTAAATTAATGGCCTGACATGTGGTTTGGTAACATCGAGACTGTGTCATTTTATTTGTCAACCTTGGGCTTCTCAGCCTCAGCAGCCAGCAGCTGTCTGAGTGAAGAAAAGCCTCTAGCTTCAGTGGGCCGGGAGCTGGAGGCAGAGTTGAAGCTCAAGGCTAAGGGGCTTTCACCTAGCCCCTAGAACCTGGCACTTTGAACTTGGACTTAAAGCCTCCAAACTGTAAGAGAATACACTCCTGTTTGTTAAGGCCATCCCATTGGTGGTATATTCTTGTCAGAGCAGCACTAGGTAACCAGAACACTGCCTGCACTGGTCTTTCTCTCATGGAAAGCAATATGCATGCCTTATCAGCCTCCTCTGTAGCAGGTGCACATGTGCATCAGGCTCCTGCTCCCTCCATGGGCATGTGCTCCTGCAGATTGTGCCACAGCTGCCTGCTGCCACAGTTGCCAGCTGACAATAGCTGCACAAGCCCCCCCTTTCTGGTTTTCTTTTTTCCACTTTTTTTTTTTTTTTCCCTTTTACTTGCTTATTTCTCCCTCTTCCTTGTCTTCTTATTTTGTTTTTAGGTATTTCCCCTTCCTCCCCCCCGCTTATTTTCTCCTTCCCCATTAAATGGAAGGTGGACATTAATTCCTTATTAGTCAACCATATGTACCACACCTACTACTGCTTACCCAACAGGTGAGTACCACCACCCACTCCTGCACCACTAGATCAATGACAGATTGTAGATAACACCTGCACATCCCACTTGCAGCTCCTCCTCAAGACTAACAGAGATCCATGCCTTACATTTGCACCACTTACTCCACCTACCCAGAGACAATTAGAGAGTACTCCAAACAAAAAAACCAAACTCACTGCTATTGAGTCTATTCTGACTAATAGCAACCCCCATTGGGTTTCTGAGGTGGTAAATCTTTGTGGAAGTAGATTGCCCCATTTTCCTTCTGCAGAGTGGCTGGTGGGTTTGAATTTTCAACCTTGTGGTTAGCAGTCAACTACCTTAGGCATTATGCCACATAAGGGCTGCCAAACTAGCAACTGAAGAAGCACACCTGCCCTACTTGCCTGGATATATGAAAACAAAACAAAACAAAAAGTCAAGGTGAAACAAACCAATACATTATAAAGAGATAAAAACAAAAACTCCAAAATGTCTCAGAGACAACAGACAACTTCAATTCAAACAAAGAAACAAGACAAAATAGCAAAAGAAAATGATCAAAATAAGGAACTAGGAAACATCCCCAAGGAATAAGAAGTGATACCTGATAAGGAATTCTAAAGATATATGTGTTGTTGTGAGGTGCTGTCAAATTGGCTCCAACTCATAGTGAACTTATGTATAAATAGAACGAAACACTGCCTGTTCCTGCACTAGCCTCACAATCCTTGCTATACCTGAGTCCATCGTTGCAGCCACTGTGCCAATCCATCTTGTTAAGGGCCTTCCCATTTTTTGCTGACTCTCCACCTTACCAAGCTATACCATTCTCCAAGTAGTGGTCCATTCTGACCACATGGCCAAACTAGGTGAGACAAAGTCTTGCCTTCAAGGAGCATTCTGGCTGCACTTCTTCTAGGACACATTTGTTAGTTCTTGTATCAGTGCATGGTACTTTCATTATTCTTTGACAAAACCAAACTCAAAAGCATCAATTCTGAGGTTCCAGCAAGATGGCGGACTAGGCAGAAGGATTGCACAGACCCTCTTCAACAAAGAAAAGGGAAACCAATTAACACAGACACAGAAGATAATCTTGGACCCCTGA
>NW_006921861.1:1015645-1026959 GCF_000298275.1 Orycteropus afer afer | reverse complement strand
AAAGTTGTAATTGGAGATACCATTTGACCCAGCAATCCCATTACTAGATATATATCCTAGAGAGGTGAGAGCCAAGATAGGAACAGACACATGCACGCTCATGTTCATCACAGCACTATAAAAAAGAAAAGGAAAAAAAATAAAAAACTCTTGGTAAGATAGAAATAAAAGGGAAATTTCTCAACATAATAAAGAGCACATATGCAAAACAGACAACATTATTCTCAATGGAGAGAGACTGAAACCATTCCTCTTGCAAACAGGAACCAGACAAGGATGCCTTCTATCACCATTTCTATTCAACATTGTATTGGAAGTCTTACGGCAATAAGGCAAGAAAGGGAAATCAAAGGCATTCAGATTGGTAAGGAAGAATCAAACTATCCCTATTTGGTGATGATATGATCCTATACATAGAAAACCCAAGAGACTCAGCAAAAAAAAAACTACTAGAACTAATTGCGAGATTTAGCACAGTTGCAGGATACAAGATCAACATATAAAAATCAGTTGAATTCCTTATACCAGCAAAGAGATTGCTGAAAAAGAAATAAGGAAATCAATACCATTTACAATAGCTACTAGGAAAACAAAATACTTTGTAATAAATCTCACTAGGTACACAAAAATCCTATACAAAGAAAACTACAAAATACTACTTCAAGAAACCATAAGAGATCTACATAAATGGAAGAACATCTCATGCTTGTGGATAGGAAGATTGAACATTGTGAAAATGTGAACTCTACTCAAAGCAATCTATACATTCAATACAATCCCAGTCCAGATCCCATCAATATTCTTTAATGATATGGAAAAACCAATCACTAATTTCATATGGAAAGGAACGAGACCTTGGATCAGCAAAGCACTATTGAAGAAGAACAAAGTAGGAGGTCTCACACTGCCGGATCTCAAAACCTACTATGCAGCCACAGTAGTCAAAACAGCCGGTACTGTGACAATAGACACATAGACCAGTGGAACTGAATGGAGAACCCAGAAATAGATCCATAACCTATGGTCAGCTGATTTTTGACAAAGGGCTGAATCCATTAAATGGGGAAGAGATGGTCTCTTTAACAAATGGTGCTGACAAAACTGGGTATCTATTTGCATAAACATGAAACAAGATCCATACTTCACACCATATTACAAAAAAATAACTCCAGATGGATCAAAGACTTAAATGTAAATCCTAAAAAATCAAGTTCCTCAAGGAAAAAATGGGGGCACACTTGTGTTGTTGTTGTTTTTATGTGCCATCGAGTTGGACCCAACTCATAGCGACCCCTCCTTGGATTTCCAAGGCGGTATCAAAGGTGGTATACATGACAGATTGGTGGGTTTGAACCACCAGTCTTCTAGTTAGCAGTCAAGTGCCTTAGGCACTATGCTACCAGAGCTCCCAGGGGCAAACTTAGGGGCCTTAATATATGGCATAAATACACCATCAAGCATAACCTAAAATACACCAACAGCAGAAGATAAACTAGATGAATGGGACCTTCTAAAAGTTAAATTCTTATGTGCTTCAAAAGACTTCTCCAAAGGAGTAAAAAGGGAGCCTACCAATTGAGAAAAAATATTCAGCAATGACATATCTGAGAAGGGACTTATCTCTGAAAATTATAGAAAACTCTAACACCTCAACATCAAAAAGACAAACAATCCAATTTTAAAATGAGCAGAAGACATGAACAGACACTTCACTAAAACAGATATTCAGGTGGCCAACAAACACATGAAGAAATGCTTGTGATCATTAGAGAGATGAAATCAAAACGAGATATCATCTTGTTACCAGAGGTGCCAAGGGAAATGCTAATGCCGAGCAGGATAAAAAGGAAGGACTTTTATGTTTATGCTAGCTTAGACTCAGCGGATTCATATCCATAGAAGAAAGGCCACATGGGGCTTTTATGGAGCTCTTCTTCCAGGGTATTCAGGGTAAAAGGGTGACTGGTTACCTGCAGAAAGAGGACCTGCAGCTAGCAGTTTTTACAGAAGTTAAACATGCTTGAGAGGAAGAGAGGAGGGGGGGTATGGACAGAAGAAGAAGGAAGGGGGAGCAGGGCTGAGAAATTTTCCACTCTCTCTACTGAGCTCTCGGGAGCTCTGGTAGCACAGTGCCTAAGGCACTTGACTGCTAACCAGACGGCTGGCGGTTCAAATCCACCAGCCACTCCTTGGAAGGAAGGTTGGGCAATGTACTTCTGTAGTGATATCACCTAGGAAACCCAAGGAGGGGTCGCTATGAGTCAGGTCCAACTCGACGGCACATAGCAACAACAACATACAAGAGCTCTCAAGCCGGCTCGAGCTGGATGTCTCTGGCCTCACAACAAATTGTTTCACTGCTCAACAGAACTTCCCTATTTAGTTTGGGCAAAGGTTATAATTCTTTCATTTCCCTATCCTGCCTCAATGTCACACCAGCAATAATAACAAAGTTCAACAAGACAGAAAACAACAAATGCTGGTGAGGATGTGGACAGATTAGGACTTTCATACACTGCTGGTGGGACTGTAAAATGATACAACCACTGTGGAAAATGGCATGGCATTTCCTTAAAAAGTTAGAAATAGAAGTATCATTTGATCCAGCAGTGCCACTACTAAGTACATATCCTGAGAAGTGAGAGCTGGGACATGAATAGGATATATGCACACCAATGTTCATCATAGCACTATTCACGATAGCAAAAAGGAGGAAGTAACCTAAGTGCCCATCAGTGGATGAATGGATAATGAAACTATGGTACATATACATAATAGAATATGGGCAATACTAAAGAATAATGAAGAATCTACAAAACACCTCATAACACAGATGAACCTGGAGGACATTATGCTGAGTGGAATAAGTCAATCATGGAAGGACAAATATTGTATGAGTACATTATTGTAAGAAGTCAAGAAAATATTTACACATGGAAGAAAACTTTTGGTTGTTGTTGGTTACGAGGGATGGGAGGTGAAGTGAGGGAAAATTGATAGACAGGTAAGAGACAAGTAGTGATTTGGGTAAAAGGAAAGGAAATATACCAAAAGCAAGTGACCAGCACAGTATCACTAAAGTAAAGGAAGACACAGAGAGGTGCACAAGAGGTACAGACAACAAAGGTAAACACTTTCACATACACAATACTGCATTATCAGTAATGTTGTTGTTGTTGTTGTTAGTGCCGTTGAGTTGTCTCCGACTCCTAGCAACCCCTCCTTGGGTTTACAAAGAGGTATCACTGTAGAAGTAGATTGCCTAACCTTCCTTCCGAGGAGTGGCTGGTGGGTTTGAACCTCCAGGCTTCTGGTTAGCAGTCAAGTGCCTTAGGCAATACCCTACCATTATTCTATGGGTAGATACATAGATAGATAGGCTATATGATCAGGTATGGGTAAGGCACTTGACTGCTAACCAGAAGCCTGGTGGTTCAAACCCACCAGCCACTCCTTGGAAGGAAGATGGGGCAATCTACTTCCTTAGTGATACTGCCTTGGAAACCCAAGGAGGGGTTGCTATGAGTCGGGTCCGATTCGACGGCACATAACAACAACAACAACAACACACACCCTTATGCATGCAGAGGATTCCATTTATATAAAGATTAAAAACAGGTACAATTAAATAGTATTATGAAATGTGTAACATAAATATATATTGATATAAAATATATAATGTAATATATATTTGATTCAAAGTATTTTTTAATTTCATTTTGTATTTCTTCTATCTCTGGTAGAACAGTGGTAAAAGTATTCTCTGCTAAACAAAAGGTTGACAGTTTGAACTCACCAGCTGCTTTGTGGGAGAAAGATGAGGCAGTCTGCTTTCATAAAGATTTACAGCCTTGGAAACCCTATGGGGTAGTTCTACTCTGTCCTATACCAAAAACCAAACCAAACTCACTGCCATTAAGTCGATTTGGACTCATAGCAACCCTCTTTGGGTTTCCAGGGCAGTAAATCATTACAGAAGTAGATTGCCTGGTCTTCCCTCTGAGGAGTGGCTGGTGGGTTTGAATCACCAACCTTCTGATTAGTAGTCAAATGTCTTAGGCACTACACCACCAGAACTCCTTACTCTGTCCTATAGGATAGATATAAATTGAAATCAACACAATGGCAGTGAGTCTATATCCAGTAGTTTTTAAGCAGGATGTTACTCAGTTTCCATGAATTGACTTATTTTTCCTTGATCTTCCAGTTATTGACATTTAATTTTATAACATTGTGATCTGAGAAGATGTTTTGTAGTATTTTGAAGTTTTTAAATTTGCTGAGGCTTGCTTTGTGGCCTAACATATGGTCTATTCTGGAGAAAGTACCATGTGCACTAGAAAATAATTAATATTGTATTGTTGTTGGTTGGAGTGTTCTTTATACATTTATGACATCTAATTGGTTGATTGTGTTGTTTAGATCTTCTGTATCTTTGTGAAGTTTCTTTCTAGTTGTTTTGTCCTTCATTGAAAGTGGTATATTAAAGTCTCCTACTGTTACTATTCGGAAGGAAGGTTGGGCAATCCTACTTCCACTATGAGTCGGGGCCAACTCGACGGCACATAACAACAACAACAACACTGTTACTATAAGGAGCTCTGGTAGCATAGTGCCTAAGGAATCTGACTACTAACCAGAAGGTAGGTGTTAAAACCCACCCACCACTCCACAGAAGCAAGACTGGTCAATCTACTTCCGTAAATATTTACCACCTCAGAAACCCAATGGGGATTGCTATGAATCAGAATCAACTTGATGGCAGTGGGCTTGTTTTTTTGGTTTATTGTTACTGTGGAGCTGTCTACTTCTCTTTTCAATTCTGTTAAGGTTTGATTTATGTATTTTGGGGTGATTTTATTGGGTGCTTAAATATTTACTATGGTTATGTCCTCTTGTTCTATTGATCCTTTAATAATTATATAATGTCCTCCCTGTCTCTCTCTTTTTTTTACTTTAAAGTCTATTTTATCAAAAATTAATATTGCCATTCTCACTCTTTTTTGGTTGCCATTTGCCTAATATATGTTTTTCCATTCTTTGAATTTTAGCTTATTTTTTCTTTTGCAACTCAGGTGTGTCTCCTGTAGACAGCATATTGTAGGTCATGTTTTCTTGTCTATTTTGCTACTCTCTGTCCCTTGACTAGTGTTTTTAATCCATTTACATTCAGTGTAATTATTGATATGTATGCATTTAATCTTGCCTTTGTGCTCTTTTGTGTGTATGTGTGGTGTTGATGATTTTTTGTTCAATATAATTTTTCTGTGCTGGATTCATTTTGTTAATGGATTTTCTTATCATTTCCTTTATTGTTATTGTTTAAGTGTTTACTGAGACTTTATGATTTTCTTCTTTTTAATCTTGTTGAGAAGGCTTATTAATTTTCTATTTTTAAAATGTGCTGTTATTTTTATTAATTTTTTTTTGTGTGTGATTTGGGTGAAAATTTATAGAGCACATACATACATTTTCCATACAGCAGCAGTTCATTCACATTTTGTTTCATGACATTGACTGCAATTCCCCACAATGTAATAGCTATCTTCCCACTTTCTCCCTGTAGTTACTTCTTCCCTGTGACCTTCTCTCCCATACACTCCTGCCTCCTGAGCTATCTCCCTGTGCAAACACTGCCCTTATGTTCTCCCATGATTGATCCCTCCAAGGAGGGTATCTACTTGTTGTAAATGTTCACTCCATATACCTGTCTATTGTTTGGCTGGGTGCTACAGGAGTGAGTTCAGTTCCAGACTTGAAGGGTAACTAGGGGCCATAGTCTCAGGGGTCACATCATGTTCTATCAGACCAACAAACCTTTCTTATGATTTTGAGTTTTGTTCTACATTTTTCTCCTGCAACAGTCCCTCTTTGAGTGGTTGACAGTGGTAGCCAGGCACCATCTAATTCTTCTGGTTTCATGGTTATATAGGCTGATGATCACACAGTCCCTTGGACTAATTGTTTCCCTACATCTTTGGTTTTCTTCATTCTTCTTTACTCTGGACAAGGAGAGACCCATCTAGATGGCCATCCACAACCTTTTAAGATCCCAGTCACTACTCACCAAAGTAGGATGTACAACAATGCTTTTTGTAGTATGCTATGCCAATTGAGTTTGATGTCCCCTGGGACCATGGCCCTGAGCCCACAGGTCCAACTACTCCCTCCCTCAAGGTAGCTGGCTGTTGCCAAGAAGCCACCACAAACTTGTCCCTTCTCAGCTCTGCTATATACCCAGACATTCTCACAGCACATACAAATACACATGTAGAAACATCATCTGCCAACCTTATACATGGTCAGAGGCATGTTCTCCCTTGCCTAGACATACCTGATCATTCAGCCTGTTCACCCATCTATCCACCTGAAGAAAATGCTTGCCATCATTGATAACACAGTACTATATATGCACATGGCTTCATCTTTGTTGTCTGTACCTCTCATATACCTATTTCTGTCTTCCTCTTCCTCAGTGCCACTGTGTCGATTACTCACTTTTGGTACATTGCCCTTCCCTTCACCCAAATCAATACTTGTCTCTACCTATCTAGTAGTGTTCCCTCCACTTCCCTCCCATCGCTGGTAACAAACAGAGTTTCCTTCCTTATATAAACCTTTCCTTGACTTTTTACAATAGTGAACTAATACAATATTTGTCTTTCTGTGACTGACTTATTTCACTTAGCATAATGTCCTCCAGGTTTATCCATGTTATACAGTGTTCCACAGATTCTATAGTATTCTTTAGTGTTATGTAGTATTCCATTGTGTGTATGTACCATAGTTTGGTTATCCACTCTTGTGTTGATGAGCACTTAGGTTATTTCCATCTCTTTGCCATTGTGATGAACTGGATGTGCATGTATCTGTTTTTGTCTCACTTCTTTAGGATATATACCTAGTAATGAGATTGCTGAATTTAATTGTATTTCTAATTCCAACTTTTTAAGGAATTGCCATACTGATTTCCACAGTGGATGTATCATTTTACAGTCCCACCAGTAGTGTATGAGAGTCCCAATCTTTCTACATCATTGCCTATATTTGTTATTTTCTGTCTTGTAAAAATTTGCTATTAGTGCTGGGGTAAGACGGTATTTCATTGTTGTTTTGATTTGCATCTCTCTAATGGCTAATGAGTGTGAACATTTCTCCATGTGTTTTTTGCCTGCCTGAATATCTTCTTGGGTGAAGTGTCTATTCAGGCCAATTTTTTAATTGGATTGTCTTTTTATTGTTGAGGTGTTGGAGTTTTCTATAAATTTTAGAAATAAATCCCTTGTCAGGTGTGCCATTGGTGAATATTTTTTCCCCAATCTCTAAATTCTCTCTTTGCTCTTTTGGAGAAGTCTTTTGAAGCACATAAAAATTTAATTTTATGTAGGTCACAATCATATAGTTTATCTTCTCCTGTTTGTGCATATTGGGTTATGCTTGATAGTCTATTGTTGTTGTTGTTGTTAGGTGCTGTCAAGTTGTCTCTGACTTGCAGCGATCCTATGTACAGCAAAATGAAACACTGCCCAGTCCTGTGCCAGTCTCACAATCCTGGCTATACATGAGCTCATCATTGTAGCCACTGTGTCAATTCATCTTGTTGAGGGTCTTCCCCTCTTTTCTTGACCTTCCACTTTACAAGCATGATATTCTTCTCTAGGGAATGGTCCCTTCTGACAACATGACCAAAGTAGGTAAGATGAAGTCTGGCCATTCTTGCTTCCAAGGAGCATTCAGGCTGCACTTCTTCCAGGACAGATTTGTTATTTCTTTTAGCAGTCCATGGTACTTTCAGCATTCTTCAGCAAAGCATCGACTCTTCTTTGGTCTTCCTTATTCATTGTCCAGCTGTCACATGCATATGAAGTGACTGAAAATGGCATGGCTTGTGTCAGGTGCACCTTAGTCTTCAAGGAGATATTTGCTCTTCAGCACTTGAAAGAAGTCTTTTGCAGCAGATTTGCCCAGTGCTGTATGTTGTCTGATATCTTGACTGCTGCTTCCATTGGTGTTGATTGTAGAAGTAAGCAATATGAAGTCTTGATAGTCTATTAAGCTATAAAGTAGGCCCCCTACACCTGCCCCTATTTTTTATTGAAGAACTTTATAGTTTTAAGTTTCACATTGAAGTCTTTGATCCATCTGGAGTTACTTTTTGTTTGTGGTGTGAGGTATGGATCTTGTTTCATTTTTCTGCAAATGGATAACCAGCTTTGCAAACACCATTGCTTAGACTTTCTTCCCCATTGAATGGATTTTGGCCCTTTGTCAAAGATTAGCTGACCATAGGTGGGTAGATCGATTTCTGAGTTCTCAATTGTATTCCACTGGTCTATGTGTCTGTTGATGTACCAATGCCAGGCTGTTTTGACTATTGTGGCTGTATAGTAGCTTTTGAGATCTGGGAGTGAGACCTCCTATTATGTTATTCTTCTTCAGTAGTGCTTTGCTTATCCAAGGTCCCCTTCCTTTCCATATAAAATTAGTGACTGGTTTTTCCCTATCCTTAAGGAATATTGATGGGATCTGGATTTGGATTGAATTGAATGTATAGATTTCTTTGAGTAGTATTGAAAATTTCACAATGTTCTAATTTCCTATCCATGAGCATCATATGTTCTTCCATTTAGGTAGATCTCTTATGGTTTCTTGAAGTACTGTTTTGTAGTTTTCTTTGTACAGGTCTTTTGTGTCTCTGGTAAGATTTAATCCCAAGTATTTTATATTTGTGGTAGTTATTGTAAATGGTGGCATAGTGCCTAAGGCATGTGACAGCTAACCAGAAGGCTGGTGGTTCAAACCCACCAGACACTCCTCACCCAAGAAGGTGTCACTATAAGTTGAATCTGACTCGATGGCAGTGAGTATTGTAAATGGTGTTGATTTCATTATCTCCTGTTGAACAATCTAATTGCTGGTGCAGAGGAATCCAACTGATTTTTGTATGTTGATATCTCGTAACCTGCAACTATGCTAAATCTCTCAATTAGTTCCAGTAGTTTTCTTGCTGCATCTTGGGTTTTCTACAGGATCTTATCATTTGCAAATAGGGATAATTTTACTTCTTCCTTACAAATCTGGATGATTTTGATATCCCTTTCTTGCCTTATTGCTCTGGTTAAGACTTCCAATACAATGTCGAATAGAAATGGTGACAGAAGTCATCCTTGTCTCATTCACATTTAGGAGCTCTGGTGGCATAATGCAAGGAAGGTTGGGCAATCTACTTCTGTAGTGATACTGTGTCAGTAACCCAAGGAAGAGTTGCTATGATTCAGATCCAATTCGACAGCAGTGCATTTGGTTTGGTTTGGTTGCTTGGTTTTGGTATCAAGGTTATGCTTGCTTCATAAAATTAATTTGGGAGGATTCCATCCTTTTCTATGTTCTGGAACAGTTTGAGTAGGATTGGTGTCAATTCTTTTCTGAACTTGTGGTAGAATTTTCCAGTGAAACCGTCTGGGCCAGGACATTTTTCTTTCTTTTTTTTTTTTTTTTTTTTAATAATTTTGCTATGACCTGTTCAAATTTTCCCCCTCTGTCTGTGTTATTTTAGGTAAGTAGTATGTTTCTAGAAATCTGTCCATTTCTTTCAGATTTTCAAATTTGTTGCAGTATAGTTGTCCATAGTACTCTGATACTATCCTTTTTATTTCAGTTGATTCAGTTGTGATGTCACCCAATTTATTCATATTATTTGTATTCCCTCCGTCTTTTCCTTTGTTAAGTTTGCCAGTAGTTTGGGACTTTTCTCTTTAAGAAAAACAAAACAAACAAAAAAAAAATTTGTAGTCTTGATATTTTCTATTGTCTTTCTATTTTCTGTTTCATTTATATCTGCTCAAATATTATATTTCTTTTATTCTGGTGAGTGTAGTCTTTTTTTCTGCTCTTTTTCTAATTGTTGGAGCTGTTGGGTTAAGGTGTTGATTTTGGATCTTTCTTTTATCTCTTTCTTTCTTACTTTTTATTTTTCATGTGTACATTTACTGCTACAAATTGCCCTCTGGTCACTGCTTTAGCTGTGTACCAAAGATTTTGGTATGTTGTGTTCTCGTTTGATTCAAGATATTTTTAAATTTCAATTTTCATATCTTCTATTGCCTAGAAGAAGGCCCAGGAACTCGGACAGAGGAGAAGTCAGCCACAGGGGTCCAGGTGAGGAGAACCCAGGCATGCCCAAAACAGCAGGATGGGAGAGCAGGAGAAAGGGGATTAAAAGCCAGGAACCCAGACAGAGGAGCAGTCAGCCTCAGGGATACAGGTGAGGAGAGAAAATGTAGGCACACCCAAAGCAGCAGGATGGGAAAGCAGGAGAAAGGGGATTAAAAACCAGGAATCAGGACATCAGAGCAGTCAGCTGCAGGGATCCAGGTGAGGAGAGGGAACTCAGGCACGCTGAAAGCAGCAGGGCAAGAGAGCGGGAGAAAGTGGATTAAAAGCCAGTAACCCAGACAGAGGGGCAGTCAGCTGCAGGGATCTAGGTGAGGAGAGAGAACCTAGGCATCCCCAAAGCAGCAGGGTGGGAGAGTGGGAGAAAGGGGATTAAAAGACAGGGACCAGAACAGAGGAGCAGTCAGCTGCAAGGATCCAGGTGAGGAGAGGGAACTCAGGCACATCCAAAGCAGCAGGGCAGGAGAGTGGAGAAAAGGGATTAAAAGGTAGGAACCTGGACAGAGGAGCAGTTAGCTGCAGGGATCCCTGTGAGGAGAGGGAACTCAGGCATGCCCAAAGCAGCAGGGCGGGAGAGTGGGAGAAAGGGGATTAAAAGGCCCAGGAACCCGGACAGAGGAGGAGTCAGCCACACAGACCCAGGTAAGGGTGGTATGAGAGGTTTCCAAAAGGGAGACAAACTTGTCCATTGGTTTGTCCTACCATGGTGATGTGTTGATGTGAGTTTTGAGGCTGAGCCACTGGTGTTTCAAACCCTGCAGGATGCACATGGTGCACAGGTATTACCCCAGCTTACAGACTGAGACAGACTAGAAAGAAGGAAGAGGCCATCCACTTCTCAAAGAACTGGCCAGGGAAAACCTTATGAATAGCAAAGAAACACTGTTTGATACATTACTGCACAACTTTATGAATAGTCTGGTTAGGTTAGAAAGCTCTCAAAATAGGAATGGGAAAGAGCTGCATCATCTGAGTAAACTCAGCCTTACTCATATGGATAAGGTAAAGCTTTTGAGACCTTCATGTGCTGATGTGGCACCACCCAAATTGAAAAGAAACAGCTGCAGACATCCATTAATCACTGGAACATGGAACATATGAAGTATGAATCTAGGAAAATTGGAAGTTGTCAAAAATGAAA
>NW_006921861.1:1004369-1013241 GCF_000298275.1 Orycteropus afer afer | reverse complement strand
GAGGGTCGATGAAAGAGGGGGAGGCCTTCAGCGAGATGGATTGACACGGTGGCTGCGATGATGGGCTCAAGTATAGCAGGGATTGTGGGGCTGGCGCGAGATGGAGCAGTGTTTTGTTCTGCTGTGCATGGGGTCGCTATGAGTTGGAAACAACTTGATGGCACCTAACAACAACAAAATTGTCTAGTCATTTTTAAGGAGGGTGTTATTCAGTTTCCCTGTGTTTGCTCCTTATCAATTGATCTTCCTGTTGCTGATTTCCAATTTTATAGCATTTTGATCTGAAAAGATACTTTGCAGTACTTCAATGTTTTTAAGCTTATGGAGGCTTGTTTGTGGCCTAACATATGGTTTATCCTGAAGAATGTCCCAGGTGCACTGGAAAAGAATGCATATTGTGCTGTTGTTGGGTGAAGTGCTCTGTAGATGTCTACAAGGTCAAGTTGGTAGACTGTACATTTTAGTTCTTCTGCATCTTTGTTGAGTTTCTTTCCAGTTGTTCTATCTTTCATTATATCAAAGTCTCCTACTATAAGTGTGGAGTCATCTATTTGTCTTTTCAATTCTATTAAAGTCTGATTTTTGTATTTTTTGGGCTCTTTCATTGGGTGCACAGATATTCACTATGGTTAGGTCCTCTTGTTCAAACGATCCTTTACTCATTACATAATGTCTTTCTTTGTCTTTTATGGTAGTTTTTTTCTTAAAATCAATTTTATCAGAAAGTAATGTTGCCAGTCCTGCTCTTTTCTGATTGCTATATGCTTCATATATCTTTTTCCAACCTTTTATAGTCTATTTTTGTGTTTCTCTCTCAGGTGTGTCTCTTGTAGACAGCATATAGATGGGTGCAGGTGGCTTATGGCTCCATTTACAAAGAGGGTGTGGGGCATATGAATAACAAGGGGAATTGCACACCTTTCCAGTCATTAGCCTCCAGTGTGGTTGTCCATGCTGTCCTCAGCAAGAGGCACCTCTTCTTAGGTCACTGGCATCTGAATGTTGCCACTTTAAATATAAAAAATGGTGCTCTGATTGTAAATATTCACCCTCTGGACAGCCACAAGTCCACAGCTCAGTTTGCCTCCTTCTTTATTGTTTCCCTTTTTAGTTGTCAACCACTGGTCCAGTTTTCCATGCAGCCATTACCCAGCAGGATCAATTTATGGGTTAATGCCCATGTTCTAACACCACTTGTAAATATTCAAACTGGCCACAGCATGAGAATAGCAGATAGTCTGCAGCTCTGCTTGTCTCCCTATTCATTGTTTTCATTCAGGTTCTTCTATTAGTTGGTATTTAATCCATTTCTCTATCCTTCCTTCCAAAGCTCAGGGCACCAGGATTATTTTCTGTATCTGTGTCAACTGGTTTCACTTTTCTTTGTTGTAGAGGGTCTGTGTAGCTTGTTTGTCTAATCTTCCATCTTACTGGAAGTCTATGCAAGACTTACTAATTTTTTTTTACAGGTATCCTGTAATTTATTATTATTTTTTCAAATTTAAATCAGTCCATTCTATCTTCATATCATCTTGACTTCCCTTCTATTTGGAAGTTATGTAACAACATATCCTCTTTTTGTTTTGTAGTTATCATTTACAAATTGGCATCTCTAGTTCCCTATTTCAGTCTTGTAGGTTTATTTTTGATACTTCTATATCTGGGTTTCACCACTTGTCTGTCAGTTTGTTGTACTGTGGTGGCATACATATTGTTGTGAGGCTGGAGGCTATGCCACTGGTATTTAAATACCAGCAGGGTCACCCACAGTGGACAGGTTTCAGTGGACCTTCCAGACTAAGACAGACTCAGAAGAAGGAAGGGTTCATCCATTCTCAAAGAATTGGTCAGTGAAAATCTGATGAATAGCAGTGAAACATTGTCTGATATATTACTGGAAATCTATATGAATAGCCTTGAAATACTGTCCAATATGGTGCTGGAAGATGAGTTCCACAGGTCAGAAAACACTCAAAATACAACTGGCAAAGAGTTGACTTTAATGATGTGGATGGAGTAAAGCTTTTGGGACTCTATTTGCTTATATGGCATAACTCCAAATAAGAAACAGCTGCAAACATCTATTAATAATCAGAACATGGAATGTACAAAGTATGAATCTAGGAAAATTGGAAGTTTTCATAAATGAAATGGGATGCATAAAGATCAATATCCTAGGCATCAGTGAGCTGAAATGGACTGGTTTTGGCCATTTTGTATCAGACAACCATATGATATACTATGCTGGGAATAACAAATTGAAATGGAATAGTGTGGCATTCATCTTCACAAAGAATATTTCAAGATCTATCCTGAAGTACAATGCTGTCAGTGATAGAATAATATTCATAAGCCTACAAGGAAGACCAGTTAATACTACTATTATTCAAATTTACACACCAACCACCAAAGCCAAAGATGAGGAAATTGATGATTTTTACCCACTTCTATGGTCTGAAATTGATTGAACATGCAATCAAGATGTGTTAGTTATCACTGGCGATTGGCATGCAAATGTTAGAAACAAAGAAGAATCACTGATAGTTGGAAAACATGACCTTGGTGACAGAAATAATGCTGGAGATTGCATGATAGAATTTTGCAAGACCAATGACTTATTCATTGCAAATACCTTTTTTTCAACAACAAAAATGGTGGTTATACACATGGACTTTGCCAGATGGAGTACACAGGAATCAGATTGACTACATCTGTGGCAAAAGGTGGTGGAGAAGCTCAGTATCTTCAGCCAAAACAAGGCCAGGAGCTGATTATGGAACAGACCACCAACTGCTCATATGCACATTCAACTTGAAGCTGAAGACAATTAAAACATGTCCACAGGATCCAAACTATGACATTGATTATATTCCACCTGAGTTTAGAGACTATCTAAAGAATAGATTTGGTGCATTGAATACCAATGACCAAAACCACATTTGTGGGATGACATCAAGAAGAAAGCAAAGACATACATGAAAAAAGCAAAATGTCATTAAAAAGACAAAAAAAGACCAAAAAATGGATGTAAGAAGAGACTCTGAAACTTGCCCTTGAACAAAGAGTAGCTAAAGCAAATGTTAGAAATGACAAGATAAAAGAGCTAAACATATTTCAAAGAAGAGCTTGAGAAGATGTGCAAAGTTCTGGTGTTAGAAAACCAAAAGGGAAGAATACACTCAGCATTTCTCAAGCTGAAAGAACTGAGGAAAAAATGCAAGCCTTGAATTACAATATTGAAAGATTCTATGGGAAAAAGTACTGAATGATGCAGCAAACATCAAAAGATGGAAGGAATACACAGAGTCGTGTAACCAAAAAGAATTGGTTGATGTTCACCCATTTCAGGAGATGTCATATGATCAAGAACCAATGGTACTGAAGGAAGAAGTGGTAGCTGCACTGAAAGAATTGACGAACAACAAGGCTCCAGGGATTGACGGAATTCCCATTGAAATGTTTCATAAAAATTGATGCCACACTGGAGGCACTCACTTATGTATACCAAGGAATTTGGAAGACAACTACCTGGCCAACTGACTGGAAGAGATACATATTTGTACCCATTCCAAAGAAAGGTTATCTAACAGAATATGGAAATCATCAAACAATATCATTAATATCACATGCAAGTAAAATATTGCTGAAGATAATTTATAAAAAATGGTTGCAGCAGTATTACAGAGAACTTCCAGAAATGCAGGCTGGATTCAGAAGAGGATATGGAATGAGGGATATCATTGTTGAAGTCAGAAGGATCTTGGCTGGAATCAAAGAATACCAGAAAGATGTTTACTTGTGTTTTATTGACCATACAAAAGCATTCAATTGTGTGGATCATAACAAATTTTGATTAACCTTGAGAAGAATAAGAATTCCTGAACATTTAATTGTGCTCATGAGGAACCTATACATAGACCAGGAGGCTGTCATTCATACAGAACAAAGGGATACTGCATGGTTTAAAATCAGGAAGGGAGTGTGTCAGGGTTGTATCATTTCACCATATTTACTCAATCTGTATGCTGAGCAAATAATCCAAGAAGCTGGACTATATGAAGAAGAGTGTGGCATCATGATTGTAGGAAGACTTATTAAGAACTTGTGATATGCAGACAACACAACTTTGTTTGCTGAAAGTGAAGATGACTTGAAGTACTTACTGTTGCAAATTAAAGGCTACAGTCTGTAGTATAGATTACATCTCAACATAAACAAAAAGAAAATCCTCACAACTGGACCATTAAGCAGAATTATGATGAATGGAGAAAAGATTGATGCTGTCAAATATTTCATATTACTTGGTTCCACAATCAACATGAATGGAAGCAGCAGTCAAGAAATCGTTGGGCAAATCTGCTACAAAAGACTTCTTTAAAGTGCTGAAGAGCAAAGATGTCTTTTTGAAGAATAAGTTGCACCTAACCCAAGCCATGGTATTTTAAATTGCCTCATATGCATGTGAAAGCTTGACAATGAATAAGGAAGACTGCTTTTTGGGTTGTGGTGCTGAAAATACAATGGACTGCTAGTAGAACAAACAAATCTGTCCTGGAAGAAGTACTGGCAGAATGCTCCTTGGCAGCAGGAATGGCCAGACTTCATTTCACCTACCTTGGTCATGTTGTCAGAAGGGACCATTTCCTGGAGAAGGATATCATGCTTGGTAAAGTGGAGGATCAATGAAAAAGGGGAAGGCCCACAACAAAATAGATTGACACAGTGGCTGCAATGAGGATTAATAAGGTATAATGAGGATTGTGAGGCTGGCCCAGGCCCAGGCAGTGTTTTGCTCTGTTGTATATAGGGTCCCTATGAGTCATAGCCAACTCGCCAGAACCTAACAACATATCTGGGGTGATTTTCAGGCTATGTTATCATGTGTCTTAATCTCCCATTTTTATCTACCATTGTTGGTCTTTGTCTAAAGGTCTCTTTTTAGTATTTAAGGTTTGACTGGTTTTTGCAAATTCCCTTAATTTATATTTATCTGGGATTGTCCTAATTTTACTATCATATTTAAGGGACAATTTTTCTGGCTACACAATTTTTGGTTCATGCTAAAAGGGCATGAAGGTGGCATCTTCTGACCCCCTTTAACTTGACAAGAGCAGCCCAAGGCTTTTTCTGAGGCTGCACATCTTGCCACCCTCCAACCTTTTTGCTAGTTCTGACACTAGCCATCCCTCCCACAGCACTTACTACTTCTCTACTGCATTCAATAATTCTTTGCAATGTCCACACAGAACTCACTGACAATAATCATGATTATAGAGTTTATTAGGGAAGTAACAGGCTAAAATTCAGGTTTAGGAACATGTTCAGGATACAGTTCTTTGATC
Organism: Orycteropus afer afer; assembly: GCF_000298275.1. Lineage (NCBI taxonomy): Eukaryota > Metazoa > Chordata > Mammalia > Tubulidentata > Orycteropodidae > Orycteropus > Orycteropus afer. Next base: position 1,007,899 of record NW_006921861.1, on the reverse strand, counting down.
AGGATATTCTCCCCTGTGATATGCCCTCAGGCACACTTCTCTGACCCTTTGCCTCTCAATCTGGCCTATGTCCTGCTTGGGCAAGGGTTACAAGGTTAAATCTATGTGCACACTCTCTGCCAGCAAGCCTCCTGCCGAATGGTAGTCACTCTGTGGGCCAGAAAACCTTCCATTCTGTCTCCTGTCTCTTGGCTCCACTGCTGCCATCTCTCATCCAGGCATCTGTCTCTCACCTGGGTGTGTATCACTCTCAGATTTGCATCTCTTTCTCAGCCGGGCATGTTTCATTCAAAGAGGCCCAGCACAGGGATCTCTGGTCCAAGGTCACACTCCACTCTCCTTCCGCCTCTTCTCTCTTGATGGCAGTGAGACTCCCCCCTTTGCATCTATGAGGGCTCATTTAAGCCTGGTAGAGTGACAAAACTAACCAATGCCATCAGAGTTCCACACACCTTATTTGCATGGTTCAACTCAGTAATGTGGTGGGAGTTATAAAGACATGCCTAGAAAATCCATAGCAAATAATCCACTGCACTGCTGTTGGCAATTCTTTTCTTTCAGGGTTTTATATATGTCATTCCATTGCCATCTTGTCTGCATGCTTTCTGCTGAGAAACCAGAGCTTTGTCTTACTGATTCTCCTTTGTAGGTGACTCAGTTTTTCCTGAGCTGTTTCCAGGAATCTTTCTGTTTGCTTTTGGAAAGTCTGATTATGATATGTCTTGTTTTCTTTTTGGGTCTATCCTTTGGGACTTGTTGAGCTTCTTGAATGCATATATTCTCTTCTTTTGTGATATTAGGGAAACTTTCTTCCAACTAATTTTTGACAATTTTGTTTGGTAGGTTTTTTTTTTTTTTTTTTTTTAATTTCTTCTTGTTCTGGAATTCTGCTCACATATAAATTATTTCTCTTGAGTGTGTCTCACATAATTCTTAGATGTTCTTCATCCTTCCCCCCTCACGATTGCTCCTCTAAGAGATTAGTATTCAAAGATTTCTCTTCAATTTCATTAAGTCTGTGTTCCACTGATTCAATTTAACTCTGTGTTCCATTGATTCAGTTTTATTCCTTTGTCCTTCCAATGTGTTATCTACTTCTGAAATTTTAGTATTAATCTTTTGGATTCCTATTGGCTGTTTTTATATGCTTTCTAATTTTCTATTTGTTTTATCAATTTGTTCTTTTTTTTTTTTTTTTTAATTCCTCTAGAGTTTTGTCTGTGTTTTCCTTGAATTTTCTCTTAACATTGAAGGTACCTATATAATTTTAATTTTCTTATCAGGTAGTTACAATAGTATTTCTTCCTCCAGAATATTTTTTTATTGCTGTATTTTGGTCACTTGTTTGAGACATTTTGTCCAGGTTTCTTCTTTTTTTTTTTTTTTCCAGTGGGATATGATTTTGTCTGTTGTCTTCAAGACATTGTAGGATAATTGTATTAATTTGTTGATTTTATGTGGGTTTGCTTTATCCTGACTTCTTGTTTTTTTTTTTTGTTTGTTTGTTTGTTTTAATACATCCAGGCAACTGGGCAGATGCGTTACTCTGGTCACTGGCTTGGCAGCATTGGAGCACTCAACACCTGTGTCCTGGTGGATTTGGTGGTAAGTGGAATTGTAGGCTTGAGTTTCTAATCACTGATCATGTACAGCAGCTGACGGCAGGCTGGGAAGGTGTTGTCTGCTATCTGTTGTTGCTCTAGTGGTGCTGGAGCAGGTGGTGACACTTATCCACTAGGTGGGACAAGAGGTATGGGTGTGTATGGATGGGTAGGGTTGCTGGCTTCCCATTGCCAGGGAAAAACAAAGAAAAAAATGGGGGAGGGAAGAAAAAAAGGAAAAGAAAGAAACCACAATAACAAGGGGGGAGAGGGAAGAGGAGAGACCTAAGAAGAAAGAAAAAGGGTGAAAAAAGAAAATTAAAAAGAATAAAAAATAAAAATGAGGCATAGTAATGGCACAAGTGGTAGCTGCAGTAGAAATTTTGCACTTGCTTCAGAGGAGTACACAGCACCCAAATACAGAGGGCCAGGATGGCACTACTGAACATGGAGGAGGTACAAAGCAAAGTACTCACTCAGCTGGATCAAAAAAAGAAGAAAAATAAAAGTTATGGGGAAGTGGGGGAAAAAAAAAAAAAAAAGGATGAGGGAAGAGGGAAGGACCAAGGAGAAGGGAAAAAAGAAAGAGGACAAAAGGTTGCAAATCTGAGAAGACCAGATGGGGGTAAGTGAAACAAGGATAGATTCAGCAGAGGCTAATCTTGCACAGATACCAGTGATACAAAACAACTGCAATCCTTGCAGAAACAACAGAATATAGATATAGAGTTATCCCTCACAGACACCCAGACACTGTGGGAGAGAGATCCAATGGATCTACCAACTCAGGACCATAATATTGGGGGACACCAGACTCAAATGGCACAACAAAATCCATAAAAGTCTTGTTCCTTATCCTACATTGGTGAGTAGTGACTGGGGTCTTAAAAGCTTTCAAGCAGCCATCTAAGATGCAGCTAATGGTCTCCTATTGTTGGAAGCAAAAAAGAGTGCAAAATAACAAGGGTATTTGGAAGCAATCAGCCCTAGGACACAATGGCCCTCAAGACCAGAAGAAATTGATGGTGCCTGGCTACCAATGCCAACCACTCAAGAATGGATCAAATCTGGAGATCCTGGATAGAGTGGGAGGAAATCGTGGAACAAAATCCAAAAATTCAATAATAACCAGAATTACTGGTCAGATGGAGTCTGGTGTGGCCCCCAATACTATGGCCCTGGGATACATTCTGGGCATGGAATATAGCTCACTCCCAGGGGCTGGTTCTCAGCCCAACAGTAAAAAAGATGTACATGTAGACCACTCAACCCAGGGTGATGCACCCACATACTCTATGGAAATGTATCCCTTGGAGCAATTGACCACAGGGCACCAGAGGGACTACATTCACATGGAGGAAATGTAGGACACACAGGAGTGCATCGGAGGGGCATGGGAGGAGGGTTAATGGGCAGGGAGGGGAGGAGACTGGTTGGGGTTGGGGATGGTAAATGGGGAGTGAAACTAAATGTACACATAATGTTGAATGTAAAACAGACTCTTAAAAATAAAAAATAAATTAGCCCCCTTAGGCAACATGGTGGACTAGGCAGAAAGACTGCACAGACACTCTTCAACAATGAAAAGGTTAACCAATTAACACAGACACAAAAGATAATCCTGGACCCGAGCCCTGAAGGGAAGGATATAGAAGTGGACTAAACCCCAACTAGAGAAGAATTTGCGTGAAAATGCCAAAAAAGGAGACATATGGAGCTGCAGTCTGGCAGCGATCCTGAGTGATCCTGATGGCACAGACACCTTGGAAACTCTGAGTGGTGGTAGGACCTAAGAATTAACAAAAAAATCAGCCCTACTACCCAGGAACTGCACGGAGGACTGTGCACGGTGGCTGCGGAATAAATGGAGAAGGTGAAGAGAAAGGCGGGCTGAGCTGTGGACTTTTGCTGGTCTAGATGGTGCCACCA
>NW_006921861.1:959490-981240 GCF_000298275.1 Orycteropus afer afer | reverse complement strand
GTTGTTGTATTTAGATCTCTGTTAACTGTTTGTGAAGAGCAGCCAAGGGTGGTTCAGGCTCTACTTGGTGGTTTTTTATCGTTGGCCCGTTGCTTTTCAGTCTTGCAGGCCTGAGTGTCCTTGGGGTTGCTGGAAAGCAGAACATGTTCTTAAGCCCCAGAATTCTGCTAGAGCGCTGTCTCTTTAAATATCCAAAATAGTCAAGCTGCTTTTTAAGCCTACAAAATGGCAAACCTCCAGACCAGCAAAAGTCTACAACTCAGCCCACCTTTCTCTTCACTTTCTCTGTTTGTTCCCCAGCCACTGTGCACAGTCCGTACAGTCCGTGGCTAGCTGGGTGATTTTTAGGTCCTACCACCACTCGGGAATGTCCAAGCCGTTTGTGCCGTCAAGGGCATTTAGGTCCCTGCCAGACCACAGCTCCATATGTCTCCTTTTTTGGTATTTTCATGGAAATTCTTCTGCTAGTTGGGGTTTAGTCTACTTCTGTGTCCTTCCCTTCAAGGTTCAGCAGTCCAAGATTATCTTCTGTGTCTTTGTCAATTGGTTTCCCTTTTCTTTGTTGAAGAGGGTCTGTGCAGTCTTTCTGCCTAATCTGCCATCTTGCCAGAACTCCCCACCATGCTGTTTTGACTACTGTGGCTGTATAGTAGGTTTTGAGATCTGGGAGTGTGAGACCTCCTACCTTGTTCTTCTACTATGAAGTTAGTAATTGTTTTTTCCATATCCTTAAAAAATTGTGTTGGTATCTGGATCAGGATTGCATTAAATGTGTAGATTGATTTGGGTAGTATTGATATTTTCCCAATATTCAGTCTTCCTATTCTCATGGATGTTTTGATTTGCATCTTTCTAATGGCTAATGATTAGGAACATTTCTTCATGTGTTTGTTGGCTGACAGAATATCCTCAATAATGTATTTGTTAAGGTATGATACATCCTATGTTATTAGAGTTATGAAAAATTTTTGAAAATGTTTAAATGACCTGAAAAAACATTCACAATACAAAAAGGCTTAAGAATTTTAAATTGTATTCAATTTCCTTTCAAAAATGTTTTCTCTATCTCACAACTCCACAAAGGTAACAGCTAAAACGGATAAAAATAGGAATTAATGAACAAGCAAATATAGACCAGGATATAGTTCAAAATATTTCAACAAACATCTGGAAGCCTCCACATGTGGTAAGGGCCTTGTTGGCAGAGGGGTGATGGGGAAGCATCATACCCCAGGACCTCACACAATCCTGGCATGCTGGGTTAAATAGGGTCCCCAACAAGGAGATCTGGTGCCCTGTATCCTTTGCCCAGCTAGACACACCTCCTCCTTTTCTCCATAAGTCTCTAGACTGGAAGTTTGTTCTCTGTGAATTTTGAACCAGCAGCCTGGACTTGAGGATGCTAGTCCCAGGTGTGGTAGTTAAGGCTGTGTGTCAGTTTGGATGGACCATTATTTTGAGTGTGTTGGCAGTTGAATGTAGTTATTCTCCATGAAGAGACTGGATGTGGTGTAATCAACTCCATGTTGGAATCTGCTGTGAGACATTGATCAGTGGAAGGGGTGTTTGGAAAGGCCCAAAAAGCAGGCCTTTGGGATGTGGCCTGCTTCCGGCATATATGGAGAAAATTTGGGAAAGTCTCTAGCTTTATAGCACATTTTGGATCCTCCATTTGGTGGGTCTTCATCTTCAGTTCCTGGACTTGAATCAGTGGCCTGCTGTGTTGCCTGATCTTGGGACTGTGCCATTTTACCTGCCAATCTTGGGTTCATTAGCCTCAACAGCCAACAGCTGCATGAGTCACAAGCCTCTAGCTTATTCCACTGGGCCTGAACAAGAGACAATGTTGAAGCCCAAGATTGAGGGGCCTTCACCCACCCTCTAGAGCCAGTACTCTGAATTCCAACTTCTAGCCTCCTAAACTGTAAAATAATAAATTCCTATTTGTTAAAGGTATTTGTTATAGCAGCATAAGAGACTTAAGATACTAGGCAAGGGTAGGGCTGAGAGTTGGAGTGGTGGGATATAACAAGGGAAGTGAAGGCTCACCCCAGCCAGGAAACCACTGCAGACCCTAGATTTGAGAGGGTGGCCAGGGGGAGGTCCATGGGAAAGTGAGGGCTCCCTCCTCCAAGATGAGCTCTCCCAGTACCTTCCTCAATCATGTCCACTCATTCTCAATTACTGACTGCCATAGGTCATTGAACACTGGAGGGAAATTTCTACATTGACAGAGAGAAGATTTAGAGGAAAAGGAGATAGTGTGGGAGGCAAAAAACAAAATTAAAAAAAAAAAAAGTAATGTCCTTCAGAAATCAGGTATTTTATCTTAATCTGAAACAAAAACTATAAAACAGGGCAATGAGAGAACAGAAAGAAATTTTAGAAACTAAAATACTTAATTTCTAAACTATAATAATTAATAAAAAAACTAAGAACAGGGATGGAAAGTAAAAATCAAGAAACTTGCAGAAAATACCAAACATAATTAAGAAATATATATACACACATATACATATATATATATATGTTGTTGTTGTTATGTGCCCTCGAGTCGGACCTGACTCATAGCGACCCCTCCTTGGGTTTCCGAGGCAGTATTACTACGGAAGTAGATTACCCCATCTTCCTTCTGAGGAGTGGCTGGTGGGTTTGAACTACCAGTCTTCTGGTTAGCAGTCAAGTGCCTTAGGCACTACACTACCAGAGCTTATATATATATTAATTTGGGAAATCAGTACGGAAGGTCCCAATTCTGACTAATAACAGTTCTAAAAAGAGTGAGTAAAAAACAAAAGAAAAAAAAATGATGCAGAAAGTAATGACATATGTTAGAACTGAATGCCATGAGTTTTCAGAATAAAATGGGCCAGGAAGTATCCAACACTTAGTTCCTATGAAGTCTGAAAAGACCATGGATAAAGAGGAGATCCCAATGGTATCCAGAGAGGGAGGTCACACACAAAGAATGAAGAATCAGAATGGCATTGGAACTCTGAGTGACAACCCTGGTGCTAAGAAGACTGTGAAAAAATGTATTCGAAGATGAGAGAAAACATGTTGTTAGGTGCTGTCAAGTCGGTTACAAGTCATAGCATCCCTAACATGTACAAGAGAATGAAACACTGCTAGGTCCAGTGCCATTCTCAGAGTTGTAGCCATGTTAGGCCCATTGTTGTAGCCACTGTGTCAATCCATCTCATTGAAGGTCTTCTCCTTTTTCCTCTCTTTACCAGGCATGATATCCTTTCTCCAAAGACTGGTTCCTACTATGTCCAAAGTACACAAGACAAAGTCTCACATCCTCAATTCTAAGGAGCATTCTGGCTGTATTTTTTCCACAACAGATTTGTTCAGACTTCTGGCAATCTACGGTTTATTCATTGCCAACACCATAATTCACAGGTATCAATTCTTCAGCGTTCCTTATTCATTGTCCAGCTTTCACATGCATATGAGATTACTGAAAATGGTCCATGACTTGGTTCAGGTCATCCTTGCTTTTCAGTACTTTAAAGAGGTCTTTTGTAGCAGATTGCAGGTCAATGCAATACACCATTTGATTTCTTGATTGATGTTCCATGGGCATTGATTGCGGATCCAAGTAAAATGAAATCATTGACAATTTCCATATTTTCTCCATTTATGAGGATGAAGATTTGTCTTTTTTTTTACACTGAAGTGTAGTCCATAATGAAGGCTGTAGTCTTTGATTTTCATCAGTAAGTGCTTCCAGTCCTCTTCACTTTCAGCAAGGAAGGTTTTATCATCTGCATATCACAGGTTGTTAATGAATCTTCCTCTAATCCTGATGCCTTATTCTTCTTCACATAGTTCAGCTTCTTGAATGTTCAAGAGGAAAAATGACTCAGCTTCAAAATCCATACTCAGCCAAAAATCAAGTGTTATAATGGAATTAAGACAACTTTAGTTATGCAAGGGCTCAAACATGGTTCCCCAACACTCTTTCTTAAGAAAGGTGTCATTTGGCAATACAAGGTGGCAATTTGGCAATCCAAGAAAGGAAGCTGAGGAAGTCAAAGCACAGGGAATCAAAAGGAGAGAGGCCTAGGGGAGTCCTGAGAACGCACCCAGTCAAAGATGAAGCTGGACATCAGGGGCTGGAGAGGCAAACACGCAACATCCAGGTGATAGAACTGTTGGGCTATTTGGGGAAAAAGCTAGTGCATATATAACAAATGAAAAAAGAGAGAGATAGAGAATTAACTCTAGTTAAAACAAAATAAGCCAGAAAGGGGGAAAAGAAAAAAAAAAAGTTGTAGTATACAACTTGGTTCAGCAGCAAGCAATATTTACATATTCACGATACAAAATCACTACTGATTTACCCAAATTGTTAAACTATAGATGTACAGGACGGAACATAGGCAGGGCAGGAGATGTTGGTGTAGGGGAGCTAAATCCCTAACTATCAGGAATGAAGAAATGACAGCAGAAGTATTTTCTTGAGAAATTTGAAGGGAAATGCTGCAAAAAACAGCTCGAAGAGTTGAAAAATAATTGCCTCTGGATGGAGCAGAATGGCAGCAACCAGCTGGTTTTCCCATATAACTTTTCAAGCAGGATTTAATCTTTTAAACTTCCACAATGGGTGCTGGGATGAGTGTGTCCAAAGCTATGAGCCATTTCACCCAACTCCCTTCAAAGAGCAGCAAGGAAACTTTGGCAAATTGACCTCAGTTCAAAGAGTGACTGGACTGGCTCTGGAACAGAAGAGGCTTGCCCAGTTTTCTGAACTGGTTCCTCTTTACTCTAAAGATCAGGCTGTCACCATGGGAAGCCAGGTCTCCTTCCATATGCAAAGGAAGCACATGACTAACTGATACGGGCGACCATCTTAAGTGTACAGCTGGTGCTGTGTATGGCTGAGCAGAGACAGGGAGAATCCGGGTAATGACATCTCTGAACAACTGCCCATCCAGTCAGACTGCTAGCTTTGGACTTCTGAGTGTAAGCTACTCCATTTTCTTAAAGGTGTGAGGTGGGTGTTCTTTACATGCAGCTTGACAAATTCAAGGATACATGACTCCATGTGTAAAACTGCTGAAATACCAAGTACAGTATCAGTCCTACTTTTGAAATGTGTATAGGTAGAAATATGTACAAATATGCCAAAATGCTAATAGTACTAATCTCTGGCAGATTTTTTTTTTTGCTTTCCTGTGTTCAGGTTCTGTACAGTAAGTATGATGAGTGATATTTTCCTCATATTCTTCCCTTGCTTTTCTGTCAACCTAGTTTTAAATCTTATTAAAAATGTATTTAATATTATTTGATAAAGGTATTATAAAAGTGTCTCTCCTCTTTACCTCTTCCTAGCCATGACTCTGGCTACACAGCTTCACTTATGATTCCCTAAATGTACAGACTAGCTCAAGTCCTTGCTGCAACATGCCTTCCTCCCTCTTTCTCCATCACTCTCCCTCATTCTAGCATATCTAGAATATTGTTGTGTGCAATCAAGTCAATTTCAACTCATTGCAATGCCATGTGACTGAGTAGAATTATCACATAAGGCTTTCTTGGCTGTAATCTTTACAGAAGTTGTTTGCCAGGTCTTTCTCCTCCTGAGCTACTGGGTAGGTTGAACAACCCAACCTTTCAGCTAGCAGCCAAGAGTTTAAATGTTGTGCCATTGAGATCCTCTAACTCCTATTCCTCATCCTTCAATTTGATCATTTACTTGTAGCTTTTCCTGACCATTAAATCCTTTCTCTCCTTCTCTGTGGGTACCTTCTCTTGTGCCCACACAGCCACTATATTTCCTTCTCAACTCCCAAACTCCCACCTTGGCCAGAGCACTCATTATACTAGTTTGCCATGTTCAGCAAGCCCCTAGGGGATAGGAACTGAATTGTATTCTGCAACTTTATACCTATCCCCCAGGTAGGAGCTCAGAGAACATGCAAAATGAGCAGAGTCCATGCCACCCCTCAAAGCAACTCAGTGACCAAGACAAGCCGAGCTGTCTTATGCTGCCTTCTTGCCTTGCGCTTCTCTCCCTGATCCCACCTATTTGTGTGCAGCTGTCCACCTGCTAGGCCTTGCCCAGGGCATCCCCAGAGGCTGGGACCTTGAAGCGGCTCAGTACACTTCTGAGAATCCTGAGGAGTGGGACAGCCCAGCCTACCCCTGCTCCTGAAAAAGACTTCTGGTAAAGTCCTTCTCCCTCTCCCCAGGCCTGCTTCTTTTGTCAATGAAGGAGTTGAACTTGAGCTCTAACATTCTACCCTTTCTAAAATGAAAATGGAGTAAGTCAGCAGACAGTTTTAAAGAAGAGAGCAAAAAGTTTATTGTGTTCAGCAGATCTTATTTTCATTACAGTACCAGGAAATTCATTTTCAATTCACTTTGGTTGCAGAGGATTCTGCAAACACTTAACAACCCCAAATGCTTGTTCCCAAGCAAGGGGAAGCACCTAAACACTATGGTGCATTTAATGGAACAGGATTACAGCAAAATAGAGGATTTATGAAGATTTGTACATAGTTTTTTTTTTTTTTTTAATTATAACATTTCTCTCCATTTTTACATTTGCCTTCTTATCACCATGGTTGGAAAACATAGTACTTGATAATCTTCTGTTCCATTAGGGAATTATGCCCATTTCTCTGGAAACTTAAGTGGTAGCAAGCAAGACAATGGGTAAAGCACAGGTGGGATGAGGCCTGAGCTCTCTGTACCATTACGTTCTATTCCAATCTTCCACATCTGGCCTCTGCACTGTAGGTAACTGGGGAACACCTGGGAAATGGCCTCTAGCTTCAGAAATCATCACCAATGAGTTTAAACTTTGTAGACTACTTCTGGGGAGCATGGAGCTGCTCTATTCAGATTCAAAGCTAATTTTGTGGCTTGTTTTTAAAACTGTCAACACTCAATGCTACCTTGTAGGAGAGATTCCCTCCTTGATTCTTTTAGTACTACTAGGCAATCCAGAAGGGTAAGGCTGGCCCACATTGATCCTTCCAAGATGATATCTAGTAGTTTCTGTATGATACACAGAAGTCAAAGAGCAAATAATTAATGAGAAATTTGTATCCTCCAGATACCCTGACTATAAATAATTGAGTTAATAAGGTCTAACTTGCCTGAATTCCACCAGGTAATTACCAAAATTCTCCTTATGATAGTGTCCTCACTGCATCAAGCTGGAGGGCATAAATTCCAATGAAAAAGGTCATCCTACCAAACTTCACGCTGTCAGAAGGGACCAGTCCCTGGAGAGGGTTAGTTTCACTAATGAGATGGATGACACAGTGGCCGTGACGATGGGCTAAAGCGTGGCAATGATTGTGAAGATGGTTGCAGGACCAGTCAGTGTTTTGTTCTATTGTACATAGGGTTACTATGAGTCAGAACAGACTTGATGGCACCTAACAGCAATGAAGAAACTGGACACACTGTAAGCCATGTTTATACTGATTAACTAGTCATGCCACAAAACAGTCCCATAAAATTAAATCCTTAAAAACTATTAAAGTTTCACAATGAATATATATATTACATAACTTTTCACATAATTTACTCTTTTTTCACCATCCAATGTTTGTTACCAAGACAAAGGCTGACTTAGGAGGTTTTACCAGTCTAACATCCAATTAAATTGGGTAACAGCATCAACACTTTATTCAGAAAAAAGCACATTCCCTTGTAACTTAGTTGTTGTTTTTTTTTTTTTTAAATAATTCATTTAGGCAAAGTTAGCCATTACAGTGTTAGAAAAAAACTACTTTCAAGTGTCCACATTTACTCAAGGAGAGAAGGAGTATGAGTCATTTTATACTCAGTACCGGAGGGTGGTGTCTGGCCTGTTCCAAATTTTGGTACCAGTAAAGGGTAATTCCTGGTTAATGGAAACTATGGGCTTTCCTTCCTCCAATCTCCTTTGCTATCTCTCTGATAATTGCATGACCATCCCTAGCTACCTCAGCCCTGCACTCGGGGACACGCAGTCCCAGTAGCTAGACAGAGGCTGTTAATTCAGGCATGGCTTCAGCAATAGTCACATGAGGACTCCATGTGACTTCATCAGCTCCATCCATAGAACTGTCTTTTAATACCCTTTAAACCTTTGCTCTCCTAAGACTGAGTTCACATGATGCATGGGCCCAGCCAATGCTAGCACACTTAGTGGGCATGCCAACATTTGTAGGTTCAATTTGAAATGCAACACTGTGACAGATTCTAACTCTATCAGTCTGTGGAAAACCAACATGCCTTATTCTCAGTGTGGTGAGTACTCAGTTCAACATTAAACCAAAACACAGGCATGCCCAAGACCCTGGTGATGGCATGCCTTGGCCCCATCAGCAGGTTCTGACCCCAATCAAACACTCTTGATAGAGCAGAAAGAGAGGCTCATACTGTTTCATGTCATTCTGACATCACTCTGCCACTTAATTCAGAAAGAAAATTTTCTACATGATGAGAAAAAAAATGCATTATACATAATGATGGCTAAAAAGAACACACTGTGAACAGTTTCTGTAACCTTGAACATCCAGTGCAATCAAATCTTGCTTCTTGAAAAAAAATTACCTTACCTCTTTATCAGTCACAATATGCTTGCTTATAATAGAGCTATTAGGTTTGGTGGACCAAGGTCAAATTTTCATGGTAACATCATTTCCTAGGGTATGAGAGGTTAACTCTGAGGGGTGTATATGCCACATGAATCAAGAAAAGAATTACTGGCACCAGAAGGGGCCCACTACATTATGGAAGCAAGATGGTGCACATTTAGAATCACCCACAGCAGACACTGAAAGTAGTGGGGTAAGGGTCAATGAGTGATAACAAGATCACACAGGACAGAGAGCAGAGTTTGCGCTGTATCTTCCCTACACAGAATATGCACAAAAGATTTGGTAGATATAGAGAAAGGAGCCAGGGCCACTTCCTAAGTACCCTGAAAAATGCATGCTTGTAGGTGGCAGTGTCAGCAGACAGCTCTCTGAAGGCTTAATTAAATCTGAAGATGAAGCCTAAACAAAAGTATTCTAAACAAAAGTGTTTTAGTCTTCCTGATAGGTCCCTTCAGCTGCCTTGACAAGGTGAGGGGAGGGCGATGGAGAACACGCTACCACCATTGCGAGCAGCAATGATTCTGAAGGTTCCTGGACTTGTAGGATCACAAATCAAATTATATGTTTAATCCTCCTTTGAGTCATTCCTCAATTGTTAATGGAATTATGAAAGCAAAGTTACATGCTCCTTCCGAATAGCTGGGAGGCTCCTAAGCTAACTTGTTAATTTGAAAATTAAAAAAACAAAAACAAAAACAAATTACTTGACATTTGTGATAAGACTTTGTAAGTAATTTAAAAAAGACTGCAAATCAAAATGCTATCTGGTTTAGAAGAGCAAGGACTGAACTAGCCATTTGCACTGTCCTCTCCTTGTATTTTTTAAAAAGCAGGCAAAATATGAAATGAAAATGAAAAAAAAATGAAAGTAAAAACAAAGAAAGCATGTGAATGTGAAGGTAGGTGTGATTCCACATTAGTGCTCTTGCCACCGGGCCTTATAGCTAGATGAAGAGATGTAGGGAAGGACACTTGAACTTCACCCTTCTCTGGCCAAAACCAGCTCAATGGCTCCTGTGCCGCATAGCACTGACTCATTCACCAGCAAAAGGTGATTCAGAAGGGACGATCTGTTTGTTGAAGAAACAAAAAGATTTTGGTGGAGACAGCAGTGACTAAAGGGCAAACTTTGTCTTAAGATGTCATAATGTGGACTCGGAACCCTATGCTGTCTCCAGCAACTTTTGCAACTTAAAGAGAATCTAAAGCCCTAAGTGATAGGAACACAGAAAAATGTATATAAACGTGAATTCCACAGTTAAAATTTCTCCTGGTCTTACACCGAGGAGCTGTTTTGTAGAGAGAAGCCAAAGCCAACCACACTTCTGAGAGAATCCTACACAGGAGTAGGCAAATGATCTGAGTCATCTTCTAGAGGGAAGTCCTGAACTAGATAATTACAAGGACTTAGTATGGCTATATCCAATAAAGAAATCATTAACAGACATTTTTTAAGAAAGTGGTAAGAAAAAGCAAAGACTTTTGACAAATATAAAAATTGTTTACAAAACAATTACCTCAAAAATTCACTGGGATTGGATGGGGAATAAGAATAATGTTTTCAAATCTGTCACAATGGTACTAATGGTTTATAAAAGGCAGTGACCAGATTCTTGTCTTTCTCACTTCCCTTACCTCCCAATACTCAAAAGCCATCCTACTTTTGATATTTACTCCATCCTGACCCCAACCCAAATTAATTTGTTTAGCTGTTGCACTAAGCCAGCCCTGAATTCACAAGGTTGGTTAGCTGGTTGGATTCTGATTAACAATGAGCCTAAGGTATGGGAAAGAATGCATGAGGGACACACGGAGCACAGCAGTGTGGCCAGTGGACTAAGCTGCTGCCGACACAACCCCAGATGATGGGTATCTGCCTGTAGCACAGGCTATTCCACGGTGAAAACTGAGGTAGGGAAGAGTGTGGTGGCTGTGGCTGGACTGGTTCCTATGATGTGCAATGTGTGTGTACTCATGGAAGTGCGTACCAAAGTATTCATTTCTTCCTGGTGCTGCTGTCATGCTCCCCTCTGGTTAGAAGGCTGCTCTGTACAGAGTCCTGGAAGATTAGCCACTGGTATTCTTCTGAGGTACAAAACTAGTAGTGCCTTAACCCCACCAGTGTGCAGAAGTCAAAATCAAACACTCAGAATCAAAGATGTGGCACATCTGCCCAACCAGTTCATCAGCAGTTGTACAGACAGATCAGAAAAAACTAGCATTTAATATAAAAACTGTTTTTCAAATGGCGCAATTTCCTATCCTCAGGAGATCATAATTCTTCATGTGTCTGAGGCCCTATGGAAAAGAAGAACAACGGAAAATAAAAAAGAATGTCTTCAAGTTATGAAAGTACAGATTAAGCAGGTCCCAACATGGTAACCCATAATTTGTGCCCCATCTCCACTTTCTCTTTTTAAAATTTTAGGACCTTTGGTTTGATGTTGTTGTGTTGTATTTTGAAAGCAAAAAAACAAAGGAGACATTTTTATTTTTAAACACACTGAAATTATCTGTAAATCCCCAATCTAACTAAACAGTTTCCACCTGTATATCTACTTTCAGTTAGTCTAAATGCATACATTTTCAGTCAGGATTCTTCTTTTCTCACTTAACAGCACATGAACATATTTACTATATATCAGTGTAGCTCATATTACTACAATAAGTATCTTCATGTATACAACTTTCCTTTTGCATTGAATAATTTCTTAAAGATAAATCTTAAGAGAAGACTTTTATTTGAATAGTATTATGCATATTCTTTGCCCATTTATCTATGGAAATCTTTAAGGCTTTACCCATCAATTGGAATGAATTTTTATGGCAAATACATAACCATTTATCTGTGCAGATATCATAGAATTTTCAGAATGTTTATGTGCATCACTCAAGTTCCATGTTTTTCTGCATTTGCTCTTTCAGAATTAATTTTGAGATGAATAAATCTTAAAATCCAGAGCAAAATGAATAAATTGCCAAGTGTATTAATAGTTTAAAAAAAGGACACTTTTGTATTCTCATCATTTTTTTCAAGTGGCTATCATTCAAGTTGTATACATAGTAGAAAAAAATATTGTAGAAACACTTGTCCTTTCTGTTTTCAGCCTAAACTAAATCCAACCCCAACCAACCCAATATGCTTGTTTTTAAAAATATGTTTTTTCCAAATTCATAGGTACTTTGCCTCAATTCTTGTCCACTTACTAGTAACCTGTCAGATTTAATAAAAACATAAAGAACAACAACAACAAAAAACTATGGAATCTGACAAGAGGTCCTCCAAATAATTTTAAGTTTGGCTTACATATCACAGAACTAATATATCTAAATAAAACAATCACAATCAGAATATCACCTTAGATATTTGCATGTTGTTGGTAGTTGCTACTGAGTCAATTCCAACTCATGGCAACCTATGTTTGCAGAGCAGAACTGCTCTATAGGGTCTTTAAGGATTCCATCTTTTGCAAACAGATTGCCAGGCCTATCTTCCAAGGCACCCTGTAGGTAGGTTTGAAACACGAATCTTTTGGCTAGTAGCCAAATGTTTAACCATTTGCACCACCTAGGAACTCCTTTTATCTTTGGAAGACTTTTACAAAACACAGTTAACATCACTGACTGACTATACATTTATTTAAATTTCCCATACAACTTAAAGTCTTACATTTTATTTTCTTTACTAAACAGGATTTACCCAATAACATGATTCATCAAGTGCAAATTAAATCATTCCCATAAGAATGGCCATTCTGAATGGTTATTCTGATGGCACCTGATGAATCATGTTATTGGGTAAATCCTGTTTAGTAAAGAAAATAAAAAGCAAGACTTTAAGTTGTATGGGAAATTTAAATAAATGTATAGTCAGTCAGTGATGTTAACTGTGTTTTACAAACACCCCATCTGAAAATAGGGCGCAGATGGGAAAAAATTACCCCTTGCTAACAACATTCTCCACAGTCAAAAGGAAGCATTCCCTTTCTAAAAAACAGTAGGCAGGCAGCCAATGCATTAATAGAAACTGTTTACAAGGCCAGCTGAAAAGGAAAATGAAAAATACATAATTGGAGGATGGTGGGATTAAAAGATTAATGATTTAAGAGATTTTTCTTTTCCTTTTCTCCATTATTATGTTGTTTATGCAATAAATAGAAATGAGACAAGTAAAAAAGTATGTATCTAAATCCAAAGGTTTGTACTTACCTTCTTGGCTTGGCTCTTTTGTCTTAGTCTCTTTCGATAGTGGTCCTGCCTCCTTCTCCTTTTGAAAACGGATCTGTAACTGTTTGATTTCTTGGTCATAGTCCTGCCACTCTGGGACAATTCGCATAGCTGCTTCTAGTTTGGGCTCTTTGGTCATTGGATTATTACACTGTGAAAACAAGGCAACATACTACAGATGAGTTTTTAAAAAAGGACATTAAATAGAACTCAAAGGTGTTTCTGCTCTTAGGTTACAAGTCCTCACAGCATAAGAACAATACTGAGGACTGGGGAGATGATGACAGATTGTCAGGGGCAATATGGTAATGAGCTAGAAAGCAACAATTACTTTTATTACACAGCAGTTTTGTGTAAGATTTTGCTTCTATCATCTCTGGCTCCAAGCAGAAAAGAGAACTGCTGAAATTATTCTGAGAAGTTCCATAACCCTTAAACTATACATCAACAAAGAAAAGACATCATACTGGATTAAGTTGCAGATGAGAACCACAAACAGCTTACCAAATCAATTGTCTTCGCCCTTTGCTTAGAGGCATCATCACACCAAGTCTCACACCAAAGCCATTCTTGCGGGAGTGATTTTATTGGCACCTGATGAATCATGTTATTGGGTAAATCCTGTTTAGTAAAGAAAATAAAATACAAGACTTTAAGTTCTACGGGAAACTTAAATAAATGTATAGTCAGTCAGTGGTATTAACTATGTACCACATGCAACTCACAGAATTTTAGAACTGAAAGTACTTACCAAATGCCTTGTTGTTGTTGTTAGGTGCTGCTGAGTCGGCTCTGACTCATAGCAACCCGACGTACAACAGAACAAAATACTGCCTGGACCTGTGCCACCCTTACAATCCTTGCTATACCTGAGCCCACTGTGATGGTTATGTTTGTATGTCAACTTGGCTAGGCCTGGTTGAGTGGCTGGGCAGCTGGATGTAGTATTCCCCATGATGAGACTGGTAATCAACTCCGTGGTGGACTCTACTGTGAGCAGCTGAGTACCTGCCTTTGGTTATGTGATCTGCTTCCTGTATATAAGGAGAAGTTTTGAGAATGGTCTCTAGCCTTTGGCACATTGGACCCTGCATGTAGCCTTGTTGTTGCTCAGCAGCCTGCAATGCTCTGCCGATCTTGGGACTTAGAGTTAATGGCCTGCTGTGTGGTTTGGTAACATCGGGACTGTGCCTTTTTACTTGTCAACCTTGGGCTTCTCAGTCTCAGTAGCCAACAGTGAAGAAATGTTTCTAGCTCCAGTGGGCTGGGAGCAGGAGGCAGAGCTGGACGCCAAGGTTGAGGAGCTTTCACCCAGCCTGTAGAGCCTGGCACTTTGAACTTGGATTCAAAGCCTCCAAAGCTTAAGAATAAACTCCTGTTTGTTAAGGCCATCCCATTTGTGGTTTATATTTCTTGTCAGAGCAGTACGAGGTAACCAGAACACCCATCATTACAGCCACTTTGTCAACCCATCTTTGTTGAGGGCCTTCCCCTTTTTTGTTGACCCTCCACTTTACCAAGCATGATATCCTTCTCCAGCGAATGGTCCTTTCTAACATGACCGAAGTAGGTGAAATGAAGTCTGGCCATTCTTGCTTCCAAGGAGCATTCTGGCTACACTTTTTCCAGGACAGATATGTTAGTTCTTCTGGCAATCCATGGTACTTTCAGTATTCTTCACAAACACCACAAGTAAAAAGCATCAACTCTTCTTTGGTCTTCCTTACCGCTTTCTTCATTGTCCAGCTTTCATATGCATACGAGGCAACTGAAAATACCATGGCTTGGGTTAGGCATACCATAGTCTTCAAAGAGACATCTTTGCTCTTCAGCACTTTAAATAGGACTTCTGCAGCAGATTTGCCCGCTGCAATACATCACCTGATTTGTTGACTGGTGCTTCTATTAGTGTTGACTGTGGAACCAAGTAATATGAAATCTTGGACAACATCAATCTTTTCTCCATTTAGCGTGATGCTGCTTGTTGATCCAGTTGTGAGGAATTTTGTTTTATGTTGAGATGCAATCCATACTGCAAACTGTAGTCTTTAATCTTCATCAGTAAGTGCTTCAAGTCATCTTTACTTTCCACAAGGTTGTGTCTTCTGAATACTGCAGGTTGTTAATGAGTCTTCCTCCAATCCTGATGCCACACTCTTCTTTATACAGTCCAGCTTCTCAGATTATCTGCTCAGCAGACAGACTGAATAAGTATGGTGAAAGGATAAAACTTAAACGCACTCCCTTCTGATTTTAAACCATGTTGTATCCCCTTGCTCTGTACGAATGACAGCCTCCTGGTTATGTGCATATTCCTCATGAGTACAATTAAATGTTCTGGAATTCCTGTTCTTCTCAATGCTATCCATAATTTATTGTGATCCACACAATCAGTTACTTTTGCATAGTCAATAAAACACAAGTGAATTTCTTTCTGGTATTCTTTGCTTTCAGCTAAGAGCCATCTGACATCAGCAATGATATCCCTTGTTCCACATTCTCTTCTGAATCCAGCTTGCACTTCTGGAAGTTCTTTGTTAATATACTGCTGCAACCATTTTTAAATTATCCTCAGCAAGATTTTATTTGCATGTGATATTAATGATATTGTTTGAGAATTTCCGCATTCTGTGAGATCACCTTTCTTTGGAATGGATACAAATATGGATCTCTTCCAGTCAGTTGGCCAGGTAACTGTCTTCCAAATTTCTTGGCACAGACAAATGAGTGGCTCCAATGCAGCATCTGTTTGTTGAAACATCTCCAGTGGGGATTCTGTTAATTTCTACAGCCTTATTCTTTGCCAATTCCTTCAGTGCAGCTTCAACTTATTCCTTCAATACCATGGGTATCATATGCCTCCTTGTGATCATATGCCTCCTCCTGAAATGGATGAACATCAACCAATTCCTTTTGGTACAGTGATGCTGTGTATTCCTGCCATCTTCTCTTGATGTTTCCTGCATCATTCAATATTTTGTCCATAGAATCTTTCAATATTGCAACTCAAGGCTGGAATTTTTTCTTCAGTTCTTTCAGCTTGAGAAATGCTGAGTGTGTTCTTCCCTTTTGGTTTTCTAACTCCAAGTCTTTGCACATTTCATTATAATAATTGACTTTGTCTTCTCAAGCTGCTCTTTGAAATCTTCTGTTTAGCTCTTTTATCTTGTAATTTCTTCCATTTGCTTTAGCTACTCTCTGTTCTAGGGCAAGTTTCAGAGTGTCTTCTAACATCCATTTTCATAATTTCCTGTCTTTTTAATGATCTTTTGCTTTCTTCATGGATGATGTTCTTGATGTCATCCCATAACTCATCTGGTTTTCTGTCACTGATGTTCAGTGCACCAGATCTAGTCTTTAGATTGTCTCTACATTTAGGAGGGATATAAGTAAGGTCATATTTTGGCTCTCATGGACTTCTTTTGTCCTCAGCTTCAATTTGAACTTGCATTTGAGCAGCTGATGGTCTGTTCCACAATCAGCTCCTGGCCTTGTATTGGCTAAAGATACTGAGCTTTTCCATGAGCTCTTTCCACAGATGTAATCGATCAGATGCCTGTGCATTCCATATGGTGAAGTCCACATATAGCCACCATTTATGTTGTTGAGAAAAGGTATTTGCAATGAGTAAGTCATTGGTCTTGCAAAATTCCATCACACGATCTCCAGCATCATTTCTATTACCAGGGCCATATTTTCCAACTACTGGTGATTCTTCTGTTTCCAACTTTTGCATTCCAATCACCAGTAATAATCAACACATCTTGATTGCATGTTTGGTCAATTTTAGACTGCAGAAGTTGGTCAACATCTTCAATTTCCTCATCTTTGGCTTTGCTGGTTGGTGTGTAAATTTGAACAGTAGTAGTATTAACTGGTCTTCCTTGGAGGCGTATGGATATTATCCCATCATTGAGAGTACTGTACTTCATGATAGATCTTGAAACATTCTTTGTGACAATGAATGCCATGCTATTCCTCTTTGTCATTCCCAGCATAGATCATGTTTGTCTGATTCAAAATAGCCAAAACCAGTCCATTTCAGCTCCTTGATGCCCAGGATATTAATCTTTATGCATTCCATTTCATTTTTGACAACTTCCAATTTTCCCAGATTCATACTTTGTACATCCCATGTTCCAGTTATTAATGGATGTTTTCAGCTGTTTCTTCTCATTTTGAGTTGTGCCACATCAGCAAATGGAGGCCCTGAAAGCTCTACTCCATCGACATTACTAAGGTAGACACTACTTTTCTTTGAGATATGGATGGCCCCTTCCTTCTTCCAAGTCTGTCTTAGTCTGGAAGCTCCACTGAAACCTGTCCACCATGGGTGAACCTGCTGGTATTTGAAATACTGGTGGCATTGCCTCCAGCCTCACAGCAATACACAAGCCACCATAGTATGACAAACTGACAGATGAGTGGTGGACCAAAAGCCTTAGAAAAGCTTAAGATTTTACTTACAAGTGTTTTTAAAAACCTATAAATTTACATAATTTAAAACAAAATTTTTTATGCTTACATTGATAAAACAGTTACTCATAATAAGCCACAAAAAACTTTAGCTTAAAACTTATAAGTAACCTGTATCTAGACTGTCCTGCATGAGGGCAATTGTAAGAAAAATCCTCCTATCTTTTGAAAGTAAAACAAGTATACAGACTAGTGGGTTTTGCATTTTAGTTTTGCATACAGGTAGTCCTCTGAGTCTACTTTGTCTACTGGGCCTGCTCCCAAAGAGATGAGGACCACACGTTTTCTAGCCAAATATACTTTATGCTTTGAAGTTTTCTCTCAAGAGATCTTTCAAGTATGGCACAGTATTATGTTCCATTGTCCTAAGACTAACATGGAATATAACTCTAATGGATTAAAATATGTAAAAATGATCAACTATGATACTTGTATAAAGAATGATCTAGTTAACAACTGTTCATACCTTTTTCTGTACGCTAGGACAAAATGATTTTCTTTATCAAAATTTTCAACAAACTAAAATTAAAAAGTAGCTAAGTAAGTGCTAAAGGGGCAGGGAGGTGGCATATTCTGACCTCCTCAAACTACACAAGAGGAGGACAGAATCACTATCAGCAGCCCAAGGCCTGCTGCTCCTATAAGGCCAAGACATGCTGCCACCTTCCAGCCCTCTCATCAACCCTGACAACAACTGTTCCTCCCACACCACTCACCAACTCACTGCTAGGTTCATTAATCACTGCAGTGGTCACAGAGAACTCACAGATTATGGGGTTTATTAGGGAAGCAACAGGCTACAATTCAAGTTCAGGAACGTGCTCAGTCTCTCAGTCTCTCTCCATAGGATGTCTCTCTCTCAGCAGCGTGTCTCTCTTACATCTCTTAGCAGTGTGTCTTTCTCAGGCAGCAGTCAGAGAGACTCTCTAGACCTGCCTCTAGGAGGGCTCCTTTCTGAGCCTGGCAGAGTGGCCAAAACTAACCAATCCCCACATCAGAATTCTATGTATCTGAGAGCAAGCAAACTTCCCAGAAGATTGCTTCCTGACACTCCAAGAGAAATACACCAGGTGGATAGCTTTAACAATCAGCTTCTCAAGGCAAAAGGGGAGTTAAAAAGACTATGGCTAGAAAAGTATACCATGTAATTTCCTACACCACATAAGATAGCAAATACTGGTCTCAATGTATTCCAGTTTCACTTAAACTTTTACAAATTACTGAACGTGCAGCATTCCAGCAGATAGTCGAAACAGGAATATAGTAGCAGTTCCAATTTTATACTTAGCTTAAAAAAAGTAAAGCTTTACTTCTAGTATTGGTGGACCAGGCAGATGAGACTAGCGCTCCTGGTAAGGACTACTAGAAAAGCTGAATAATTCATGAAAAACACAAGCTTGAAGAGAGCTAACAAGACAGTAAAGAATAATTAGGCCAGAGGAAAACTAAGGCCCAGAAAGGTAAACCTGCTATGGGGGGTTGCTTTTTGCCTAGGGTTATATGTATCTAAGACCTGTGACTGGGAAAAGTTCTGGTGAACCCCTTTGCTATGGGTTGGTACATCAAAGGTATACACTCTACTAGTATGGCCCACTAAGGATGCCAATCTAACTTCAAATCATCAGAATCTTAAAAGTAGATTAAAATAATCCTAAATTTCCAAGCTTCCCATGCTGTAGGCAAAAACAAATATAAATTCTGTTTGTTACACGATAGCATTATTCTAGACTTCAAATTGGGCAACTCTGCTGCAAAAGACCTCTGTGAAGTATTAAAAGGCAAAGATATCACTTTGAAGACTACAGTGTGCCTGACTCAAATTATGATATTTTCAATCACCTCATATACATGTGAAAGGTGGATAATGAATATGGAAGAATGAAGAATTGAAGCTCCTGAATTATGGTGCTGGTGAAGAATATTAAATATACCATGCATTGCCAGAAGAACAAACAAATCTGTCTCGTAAGAAATACAGCCAGAATGCTCATCAGAAGTGAGGATGGTGAGACTTTGTCTCATGTGCTTTGCACATGTTAGTAAGAGGGACCAATCCCTGGAGAAGGACATCATGCTTAGTAAAGTAATGGCAAGTAAAAAAGAGGAAGACCTTCACCAAGATGAAATGACAACAGTATCTGCAACAATGAGCCAAACATAACAACTGTCAGGCTGGAGCAGGACCAGGCAATGTTTCATTATGTTGTACATGGAGTTGCTATGTGCCCGAACCAATTCGATGACACTTGTGATATTTAAGGTTATGTATCAACTTGGCTGGGTCTGGTTTTGAGTGGCTGGGTAGCTAGATGTAGTTATTCCCCATGATGAGACTGGTAATCAACTCTATGGTGAAATCTACTAGAGCAGCTGAGCAGCTGCCTTACAGATGTGGTCTGCTTCCAGTATATAAGAAGATTTGATAAGAGTCTCAGCAGCTTTTGGCATGCTTGAATCCTGAATGTAACCGAGTCATCATTCAGCAGCCTGCCAATATTCAGACTGTTAATGGACTTCAATTAGTGGCCTACTGTGTGATTTGATAACTTTGGGACGATGCCATTGTATTCCTGACCTTGGGTTTGTCAGCCTCAGCATTCAGCAGGTTCCTGAGTGAAGAGATGCCTCCAGTTCCATTGGGCCAGAAAAAAAGGCAAAGCTGAAGCCTACAGTCAAAGGGCTTTCACCCAGGCCCTAGATCTGGTACTCTGAATTTGGACTTCTAGCCTCCTAAACAGTAAGAGAATAAACTCATTTGTTCATCCAATTTGTGATATTTTCTGTTACAGTAGCATAAAGTATCCAAAGCACCTAACAACAGACTTAAAATTTTTTCTATAACAATTCTGCAAACATAATGCCTGACTATAAAACTATAGAAATACAGATATGTGGGAAACAAGAGAACAAAAAGATAACACAAATAACAGAATCAGACACAATGTAGCTCCATAAATCAGAGATAACAGGTCCCACTAATTAATAATACCTGATTTCATTTTACTTGAATCCACAATCAATGCCCATGGAAGTAGTGGCCAGGAAATCAGAAGATGTACTGCACTGGTCAAATCTACTGCAAATGACCTTTAACACTTAAAGTGTTAAAAGACCAAAGATGTCACTCTGAAGACTAAGATGCGCCAGACATTAGGTATAGTATTTTCAAATGGATGCGACAGCTGGACAATGAACAAAGAAGACCACAGAAGAACTCATGTACTTGAGTTGTGGTGCTGGTGACTGACTGAACTCATACATCAGTCTTAGAAGAAGTACACTTGGAATGCTCATTAGAAGCAAGAATGGCCATATTTTCTCTTTCATACTTTGGTTATGTTGTGAGAAGGGACCATTCTCTGGAAAAGGAAAAGCTTAGTTAAGATAGAGGGTCAGTGAAAAGAGGGAAGATTGTTAACAAGATAGATTGACACAGTGGCTGCAATGATGGACTCAAGCACGGCACTAATTGTGAGGATTGCACAGGAACAGGCAGTGTTTTGTTCTGTTGTACAAAGGGTCACTATGAGTCCAGACTTACTCAACGGCCTCTAACAACAGCAGCAACCTACTTACTAAGTTTAAAAAAAAAAAAAAAAAGATCGACAATTTCAACAAGAACTGGAAACTGTAAAAAATAAGCCAAATGGACTTCCAGTAAGATGGCAGAATAGACACAGAAGCTACACAGACAACAACAGCAAAAGAAGAGAAAACAATTGACACAGATACAGAAGATAATCATGGAGGACTGAGCTTTGAAAGGAAGGTTACAGAAGGAGATTAAATACCAACTAGTAGAAGAATCTGAATCAAAAATAATGAATAAGGACAAAAACAGAGCTGCATGCAGAGTATCAGCTACTCTGATAGCATAGCTAGTTTGAATATTTACAGGTAGTGTAAGAACCTGGGAAATAACCTAAAAATCAACCCTGCTCGCCAAGGGCTGCATAGACAACTACACTAGTGGCTGATAACTAGAAACAAAAACAGCAAATAAGGAGACAAAGTGAGCTGTGGACATTCAGCTGTCCTGAGGGCGTAGCCATTTTGAATACTTAAAAGTGGTGAGGCAATTTTTGATATTTAAAGTGGCAGCTGTCCAATCACAGTGACCTAAGAATAGGCTCCACTTGCCTAGCACAGCACGGACAATCACAATGGAGGCTAAGGACTGGAAAGGTATTATATTCCACTTGTTACTCTTATATTTCACAATCTCTTGGTGAATGGAGGTGCAGCCACCCCCACCCTCCACCCACCATCTGGACCAGAAAGGAATTCCATACCAGTCTGTGTGCACTGATGGGACCTGGGAGTTCTGCTCCACCTGCATGCCAGTTTGATTTGATTTGATTTTTACTTATTTATTTATTTTAATTTATTGTGATTTGGGTGAAGATTTACAGAGCAAATTCACTTTCCATACAGCAGT
>NW_006921861.1:940083-955420 GCF_000298275.1 Orycteropus afer afer | reverse complement strand
TTCTGCCTAGTCCGCCATCTTGCCAGAACTCCGCTAGTTTGATTTTAAATTATGTTTTTTTTTCTTCTTTTCTATTTTTATTCCTTTTCCCCTTCCCACATTCTAGTTTTTGTTTTTACTTCTCTTCCTTTTTCTGGTTACCATCTTTTTTCTTTTTTTGGTTTTTCACATCACTTGTTTTTATTTT
This sequence comes from Orycteropus afer afer, assembly GCF_000298275.1. Classification (NCBI taxonomy): domain Eukaryota; kingdom Metazoa; phylum Chordata; class Mammalia; order Tubulidentata; family Orycteropodidae; genus Orycteropus; species Orycteropus afer. The sequence goes on along the minus strand of NW_006921861.1, from coordinate 955,233 downwards.
TTGCAGTTTTCTCATTTTTTTCTTTATTACTCTTGCTCTTTGTTCTTATTCCAACCTCCCCAGATATTGTGTAGTTTTCTTCTCTTTTTCTATTTCTTTTGTCTTTTTAAAGTGTTAGTTGTTGTTAGGTGTCATCAAGTCACGTCCAACTCATAGCAACCTTATGTACAAAACAACAAAACACTGCCTGGTCTTGTGCCAGCCTCACAATCCTTGCTATACCTGAGTCCATCATTGCAGCCACTGTGTCTATCCATCTCACAGAGGGCCTTTCCCTTCTTTGTTGATCCTCCATTTTACCAAGCATGATATCTTTCTCCAGGGAATGGTTCCTACTGACAACATGACCAAAGTAGGTGAAACAATGTCTGGCCATTCTTGCTTTCAAGGAGCATTATGGCTGCACTTCTTCCAGGACAGATTTGTTAGCCTTTTTAGCAGACCATACAATTAGCATTGTTCTCCAATTCCACAACTCAAAAGGATCAACTCTTCTTCGGTCACCCTTATTCACTGTCCAGCTCTCACATGCATAAGAGATGATTGAAAATACCATGGATTGGGTTGGGCGCACCTTCGTCTTCAAGGAGACATTTTTGCTCTTCAGCATTTGAAAGAGGTCTTTTGCAGCAGATTTGTCCAATGCGATACATCGTCTGGTATCTTGACTGCTGCTTCCATTGGTTTTGATTGTAGAAGCAAGTAATATGAAAACGCTGACAAAGTCAATCTTTTCTCCATCCACCATGAAGCTGTTTATTTGGACCAGTTGTGAGAATTTTTGTTTACTTTATATTGAGGTGTAATTCATACTGCAGATTGTAGTCTTTAATCTTCATCAGTAAGTGCTTCAAGTCATCCTCACTTTAAGCAAGCAAAGTTGTGTCATCTGCATATCGCAGGTTGTTAATGAGTCTTCCTCCAATCCTGATGCCACATTCTTCTTTATATAATCCAGCTTCTTAGATTATTTGCTCAGCATACAAGTTGAAGAAGTATGGTGAAAGGATACAACCCTTGAAGTGCTCCCTTCTTGATTTTGAACCATGCACTATCTCTTTGTTCTGTTCAAATGACAGCCTCCTTATCTATGTACAGGTTCCTCATGAGTACAAACAAGTGTCCTGGAATTCCCATTCTTCTCAATGTTATCCATAATTTGCTATGATACACACAATGAAATGCTTTTGCATAGTCAATAAAACATAAGTAAACATCTTTCTGGTATTCTTTGCTTTCAGCTAAGATTTATCTGACATCAGCAATGATACACCTCATTCCATGTTCTCTTCTGAATCCAGCTTGTATTTCTAGAAGCTCTCTGTAAATATACTGCTGCAACCATTTTTGAGTTATCTTCAGTAAGATTTTACTTACATGTGATATTAATGATGTTGTTGTTATGTGCCATCGAGTCAGACCCAACTCATAGTGACCTCTCCTTGGGTTTCCGAGGCGGTATCACTACGGAAGTAGACTCCCAACCTTTCTTCCGAGGAGTGGCTGGTGGGTTTGAACCGCCTGCCTTCTGGTTAGTAGTCAAGTGCCTTAGGCACTATGCTACCAGAGCTCCTGATATTAATGATAGTGTTCCATAATTTCCACATTTTGTGGGATGACTTTTTTTTGAAATGGTTAAAAATATGAATCTCTTCCAGTCAGTTGGCCAGGTCTCTTGGCATAGTTGAGTGAGTGCCTCCAGCATCCATTTGTTGAAACATCTCAATGTGTAGTCCTTCAATTCCAGAAGCCTTGTTCTTCGCCAATTCCTTCAGTGCAGCTTTGACTTCTTCCTTCAATACCATTGGTTTTTGGTCATATGCTTCCTCCTGAAATGGATGAACATCGACCAATTCTTTTTGGTACAGTGACTGCGTATTCCTTCCATCTTCTTTTGATGCTTCCTGCATCACTCAATATGTTGTGTACAGAGTCTTTCAATATTGCAATTCGAAGCTGAAATTTCCTCTTCAGTTCTTTCAGCTGGAGAAATGCTGAGTATATTCTTCCCTTTAGGTTTTCTAACTCCAGGTCTTTACACATATTATGAGAGTAATTGGCTTTGCTCGAGCTGCTCTGTCAAATCTTCTATTCAGCTCTTTTATCTTGTCATTTCTTCCATTTGCTTTAGCTATTCTCTGCTCAAGGACAAGTTTCAGTCTCTTCTGACATCCACTTTGGTCTTTGCTTCCTTTCTTGTGTTTTTAATGACCTCTTGCTTTCTTCATGGATGATGTGCTTGATGTCATCCCACAATTCCTCTGGATTTAAGTCACTGGTGTTCAATGCATCAAATTAATTCTTTAAATGATCTCTTTCAAATGGCTGCTTTTAAATGGCTTCTTTAAATGGCTTCTTTGCATTTGGGGGGGGCTCTATTTTAAAGCCAGGGGCCGAGGTAGGCAGATCTGGGGGCTGCTTTTCACTTGGGGGGGGGGCTCTTTATTAAAGTTGAGAGCTGAGTTAGCAGGCCTAGGGCTTAGAGGCTGCTTTTCACCTGAGGGTGGCTATATATTAAGGCTGAGATCTAAAGTAGGCAAGCCTGGGGCTTGTAGGCTGCTTTTCACTTGGGGGCAACTCTTTATTAAGGCCAGGGCCTGAAGTAGGCAGGGCCTGGGGCTTGGAGGCTGCTTTTCACTTGGGGGCAATCTTTATTATGGCTGGGGCCTGAGGTAGGCAGGCCCAGGGCTTGGAGGCTACTTCTCCCTTGGGTCTGGCTCTATATTAAAGCTGGGGCCTGAGGTAGGCGGGCCTAGGGCAGGGGGCTGCTTTTTGTTTGGGGCTGCCTCTTTATTAAGGCCAGGGCCTGACGCAGGTAGGCCCAAGGCTGCTTTTTGGTTGGGTGTGGCTCTTTAAGGCCAGGGCCTAAGGTAGGTGGGCCCGGGCTTGGAGGCTGCATTACACTTGGGGGTGGCTTTATATTAAGGCCGGGGCCTGAGGTAGGTGGGCCTGGGGCTATTTAAAGTATCTCTTTAAATACTGCTTCTCATTTATTGATTCTCTATTTTTTGTTTTTGTGGTTGTTCCTGTGTGTTTATGTGGTGTGTGTTTTTTGTCCTCCTGTTTATACTTATTTTGGTGGGTTTTGTGATTGTTGTTTTTGTCTAAATGAGTAGGAGACAGCAATTGTACCCACACAATCCAACCATAGCAGCACCTCCTGCAGCTCCACCAACTGAGTGAGGGCCACTTGCTTCTGTACCAACTGACCAATAAGAAACAACAACCAACATGAAACCAACTCACTCTTAACTGCTCTTCACAAACAGCTAACAGAGATCTGGGCAACTACTCTCCTTTTCTATCACACTCACCAGGAGACAGGTGGTGAGTACGTAAGTGCTGCAAACAAGTGAATAAAGGAGCACAGTACACTGCTTACTTAGATTTAAAAAAACAACAACAACAACTTGGTCAAATCACACCAACACACAATCACCAATTAAATAATACAACGACACCAAAATGTCTCAGAGACATCAGACCATCACAGTCCACACAAAGAAGCAAAATGAAATAGTAGAAACAAGAGATCAGGATAAACACCCAGAAAACATCTGTCAAGAAGAAGCAGCATTGGAATTCCCTGACAAGGAATTCGAAACAATTATATTTAGTTACCTTCAATGGAGTGAGAAAAAGATCAAGGAAAACACTGACAAAATTAAGGAAAACACAGATATTACGCTATAACAATTTGGGAAGAAAATACAAGCATAAAATGACAAAATATGAAAAAGTGAAAATTATACAAAATCTACAGATAGAAATCCAGAAGATTAATACTAAAATTTCAGAAAGAGATAACACATTGAACAGACAAAGAAGTAGAGTCAAATCCAAGGTATGACGGAATTATTAAGATTGAAGACAAATACCTTGCTTGACAATTTCTCTTAGAGCCATCAGCACAAGGCTGGTCCCCATGAGGTGGAGGTTAAAGATGTCCCAAATGTCCAAATTATTGTGCCACTCCATTATTTCAGACATTAACTCCATGTCCTCCTCTCAGTAATCTCCTGTCTTAGGGTTCTATATTTTGCTGTAACACCTCACAGAACTCACAAACACCAAGAGATTGTCTCACATAGTGGTGGTGGAGGCTGGGAGGTTGGCAAGTCCCAGGTTTATGAATAGGTCTGGAGGATCATCCCAATTCTTGGGGTTTGATGAACCTCAATCAGCAGATCAGATGATAGCTGCTCTCTCAAATGCAGGGATGAGAAGACGGTGAGCCAAAATGCAGAACCAGAACACGTGGAGGGAAAACCTTCCCAGAAAATTCCTATATGTACCTTCAAGGAAGCTAAGGGTGGTGATTTGAGTTCTACCCTCTAGCAAGGCAGGACTCAAGATATATCCCACCTGTGCTGCTCCAAAAGAAATAGAGCCAAGTGGATGGCTCTAATAGGGGTTTAAAAGCAGCTACTCACCTGCTCATGGCAAATTTCACCAGGGAGCCAACTGCCAGTAATTATAGGGAATAACTATTACCAGCTGCCCAGCCAAGTTGACACATGACCTTAACTAACATACCACCTTAAACAAGCATGGATAATAGGATTTACAATACATCACAAAATGGAGGACAACAGCTAGAAGGGCCACATCAAGGAATTCACCACACACATCAATACTACTTTGGTAGGGTGGAGCCGGGGGTTTAGGGGCTGCTTTTTGCTTGAGGTGGCTCTATTTTAAGGCTGGGGCCTGAGGTATGCTGGCCCAGGGCTCAGGGGCTGCTTATTGCCTGGAGACAGCTCTATTTGAAGGCTGGGACCCACGGCAGGTGGGCCTGGAGCTTAGGGGCTGCTTTAACCTTGGGGGCGGCTCTATTTTAAGGCTGTTGCCCAAGGTAGGCAGGTGCAGAGGGGTTACTAACAACTAAGGGAGATAAATTTGTCCGTCAGTTTGTTATCCTGTGGTGGCTTATGTGTTGCTGTCAGGCTGCAACCCATGCCATCATTGTTGGAAAATGACAGCAGGGTGGACAGGTTTCAGAGGAGCTTCCAGGCTAAGACAGACTTGGAAGAAGGAAGAGGCCAACCACTTTTCAAACAACTGGGCAGTGAAAAACTGATGAATAGCAGTGAAATACTAGGAGCTCTGGTAGCATAGTGGCTAAAGTACTTGACTGCTAACCAGAAGGCTGGCGGCTCAAACCCACCAGCCACTCCTCGGAGGAAGGTTGGGCAATCCTACTTCCGTAGTGATACTGCCTTGGAAACCCAAGGAGGGGTCGCTATGAGTCGGGTCCGACTCGACGGCACATAACAACAACAACTGTCTGATGTACTACTGGAAAACTTAATGAACAGCCCTGAAACATTTTAGGGTATAGTGCAGGAACATGAGCCCATCAGGTCAGAAGGGACTCAAAATTTGGGAACAGCTGACTGCTCAGAGTAGAGCTGACCTTAACAATATGGATAGAGAAAAATTTTGGGGACCACCACTGGCTGGTGTGGCATGACTAAAAATGGGCAGAAACAGATGCAAACAACCAGAAATAATTGGAACATGGAACATATGAAGTATGAATCTAGTAAAATTGGAAGTTGTCAAAAATGACATAGAACACGTAAAGATTGATATCCTATGCATTAATGAGCTGAAATGGAATGGTTCTGGCCATTTTGAACCAGACAACCATATGATTTACTATTCCGGGAGTGATAAATCAAAGAGGAATAGTGTGGTGTTCATTGTCACAAAGACTGTATCAAGATCTGTCCTGAATTACAATGCCAATGCTATAAATGATAGGATAATATCCATATGCCTACAGGGAAGACCAGTTAATCATACTACTACTCAAATCTATTCACCAACCACCAAAGCCAAAGATGACAAAATTGAAGATTTCTACCAACTTCTGCAGTCTGTAATTGACCGAATATGCAATCAAGGTGTGTTGATTATCACTGGTGACTGGAATGGAAAAGCTGGAAACACATTGGAAGATATGGCCTTGGAGAAAGAAAAATGCTAGAGACCACATGATAGGATTCTGTAAGACCAACAAGTTATTCATTGCAAATACCTTTCTTCAACAACATAAGCGACAACTATGACAGGGGGATTAAACCAGACAGAATACATAGCAATCAGAATGACTACATATGTGGCAAGAGGAGATGGAAAAGTTCAATAACTTCAGCCAAAACAAGGCTAGGAGCTGATTGTGGAAAAGACCATCAACTACTCATATGCAGGTTCAAGATGAAGTTGAAGACAATTAAAACAAGTCCATGAGAGCCAAAATATGACCTTGATAATTGTGATAGTTGGACTTGTGTGTCAACTTAGCTGGACCACAATTCTGAGTGGTTTAAGCAGTTGTGATGTGCATTATTCCCATGATGAGATCGGATGTATATTTTTTGAGCAGCCAATCCACTGAAAGGGAGTTTCCCTAGGAGTGTGTCCTGCTTCCAATAGATTAATGGATATCCTGGGAAAAGAGACACTCTTCTGTGGATCGGGATCCTGTTGTGCTGCCTACAACTGTCCATGAGCAAACAATCCACCATTCGGACTGCTGCTCTTGGATTCATCATTCCTTGGAGTCAACAGCCAGTATACTGCATGCCAACTTTGAGCTTGTCAGCCCCTGCAGCTGCATGAGTCAGGAAAAGCTTCAAGCTTGACATTTGATCCAAGAACTTGGGACTTGCCAGCTTCTATGAGTGTGTGCACCATTTTCCTAAGATTTTTCCCTCTATCTCTTTATAAGCTTTACTGCTTTTGCTTCTCTAGAGAACCTAGCCTAACACCTTTGGTACTGGGAGTGGTTCTAGAGAGATAAAATCATAAGGATGGGGTTCCGAAACTGGTTCTCATTGTTTCTGTTTTGGTTCTCCAATGTCATTAATCATAAAGGCACTGGTGACTCTGCCTCTATAAGTAAAGAGGACCCTGCTAAACGATGGCAGGACGTGGCAACATTAATATGCAAATTAGCACCACCAATAGATCAAGTATTTTTCCAAAGTGTGGTTGTGGGTGATCATGTATTTGATACTTTTCTTTAATTTTTTTCAGCATGAGGAATATAAAGAAGCTGTTTGGTTGGTCCTACTTACATTAGACAAAGTGATGAAAGAATGACATGAATTCAGGGCTGCTGACTCTCAGCTCAAATGCCGCATTAAAGACCTCTATGTTACCAGTTGTGCTCTGAAAGAAAGCCTTATTTCTTCTAGTAACAGAGCTGATGTTGCTGAAAACCAAACTCAGAGCTTTATTATAAGGGTGGCTGAATTACAACACCAGTTGAATTGCCAACACAGAATGGTGTCTGAAGTTAAAGGGAAGGCCTTGATTGGGAAAAGTGAGATCCTGAAACCTGGAATGAGGATACATGAGCAGACAGTCAGAAAGATGAGGATATGGAGCTTGTAAATTCTGTTCAATCCCTCTCATCTGAAGGGATTATTATAAAACCCTTAACCCTTCCACCTCCATTTGATGGGATTAACCCAACTGTTCCTGTTGCATAATTGCCTGGGGTAGGTGCCATTAAAGACATTGATGAATTTTCTCAGGAACTGCCCCTACCACCCATTGTTGTTGCTAGACTTATAACTAAAGTTAAGTCTAAGCAAGCCCCAAAAGGTGAAATACAAAGTGCGACTGAGGAGGTGGTACGCTACACTCACAAAGACCTACTTGATTTTACTAACATGTACAGACAAAAACCTGGAGAATATGTATGGGAATGGCTACTGAGGGTGCAGAATAATGGTGCAGGGAATGTAATATTCGATCATTGTGAGTTTATTGATTTAGACCCACTAAGTACAGATTTGTCATTCAACAGTTCAGCTGAAGAGGTTGTTGTTGTTGTTATGTGCTGTCAAGTCAGCCCCAACTCATAGTGACCCCTCCTTGGGTTTCCAAGGCAGTATCACTACAGAAGTAGGATTGCCCAACCTTCCTTCCGAGGAGTGGCTGGTGGGTTTGAACCACCAGCCTTCTGGTTAGCAGTCAAGTACCTTAGGTACTACGCTACCAGAGCTCCTACTAAAGAGGTTAGGAAAGGATTTAACTGTTTATTTGGTTGGCTCACTGAAGCATGGATGATGCAGTAGCCTGTCTTAGGTCAAGCTGAAGTACTAGACCTGTTTTGGTATAATGTAGAAGGTATCCAGAGGCTTAGGAAAATTGGTCTGTTAAAATGGATTTATCACAGCCAAAAACGAAGAGTCCAGAGGACATGCCTTTCACCACTAGGGTGAGGAACAAATTTGTGAAGGGAGCCCCAGGATCACTGAAGACTTCTGTGATTGCTGTTTTATGTAAGCCAGATTTGACAGTGGGAACAGATCTAGCTGAACTAAGTCACTTACCTAAAATGGGGCTGTCTGAACCCCATGGTACTAGGTGCCAAGTGGCAGCAGTTAATCGAAAAACACAAGACAGGCGTGGTTACCATAATGGCCAGCAGAGTGAAAACAGTAATGAGAATACTCTGACTCATGTGGAATTATGGCATTGGCTACTTAGGCATGGTGTTCCTAATAGTGAAAAACATGGCAAACCTACTAAATATTAACCTGATCTGTATAGACAGATGAATTCTAGGTCACGTGAAAAGCAGCCTAGATTGAATCACCAGAATACAGAGTCACGGCCTCTCAATCAATTCCCAGACTTCAGTCAATTTACAAACACACAATCTCTTGAATGAAGTGGAGACCAGGTCCCCTTTAGGAAAGACTCCACTACACTGCCAAAAATTTATAATGTCAATCTTTCTCCCAGCCTTCCCCAAAGGAATCTGAGGCCTTTTACAAGTGTTCATTAGGGAAAAGGAAATAATCAAACTTTTCACAGATTACTAGACAGTGGCTCTGAACTGAAACTAATTCTAGGAGACCCAAAGCATCACTGTGGCCCACCAGTCAGAAAGGGGCCACATGGAGGTCAAGATGCTGTTGGAGTCTTAGGCTCAGGTGTGTCTCACAGTGGGTCTAGTGGGTCCCCAAACCCATCCTGTAGTGATTTCCCCAGTTCCAGAATATATAATTAGAACAGATATACTGAGCAATTGGCGTAATTTCCACAATGGGTGCCTGACATGTGGAGTAAGGGCTATTATGGTAGGAAAAGCCAACTGGAAGCCATTAGAACTACCTCTACCTAGAAAATTAGTAAACCAAAAGCAATACCGCATCCCTGGAGGGGTTGCAGAGATTACTGTAACCAACAAGGACTTAAAGGATGCAGGAGTGGTGATTCTACCACATCCCCATTTAATTCGCCTATTTGGCCTGGTGCAAAAAACAGATCTTGGAGAATGACAATAGATTATTGTCAACTTAATCAGATGGTGAATCCAACTGCAGCTGCTGTTCCTGATGTGCTTTCATTGCTTGAGCAAGTTAGCACATCTCCTGGTACCTGGTATGCAGTATTGATCTGGCCAATGCCCTTTTCTCAATACCAATTTCAAAGGACCATCAGAAGTAGTTACCTTCAGCTAGCAAGGCCAACAATATACTTTCACAGTGCTTCATCAGTGGTATATCAAATCCCCAGCACTATGTCATAATTTAGTCCGTAGGGCTCTTGATCATCTTTCCCTTCCACAAGACATAACAGTGGTCCATTATATTGATGACATTATGCTGATTGGACCTAGTAAGGAAGAAATATCCATGACACTAGACTTATTGGTGAGACAATGCATGCTAGAGGGTGGGAAATTAACCCGACAAAAATTTAGGCACCTTCCACATCAGTGAAATTTCTAGGGGTCCAGTGGTGTGGGGCATGTCGAGATATTCCTACTAAAGTGAAGGATAAGTTATTGTATCTGGCTTCCCCCACAACTAAAAAGAAGTCACAACATCTGGTGGACCTCTTTAGATCTTCAAGGCAACATATTCCTCATTTGGGTGTGTTGCTTTGGACTATTTATCAAGTGACTCAGAAAGCTGCTAGTTTTGAATGCAGCCTAGAACAATAGAAGGCTCTACAAGTGCAGGCTGCCATGCAAACTGTTCTACCACTTGGGCCATATGATCTGGGTGATCCAATGGTGCTCGAAGTGTCTGTACCAGGTAGAGATGCTGTGTGCAGTCTTTGGCAGATTCCTACTGGTGAATCACAACGCAGACCTTTGGGATTTTGGAGCAAAGCCCTGCCATCCTCTGCATAGATAACTATTCTCCTGTTGAGAAACAGTATTTGTTTTGTTACTGGGCTTTAGTAGAGATGGAACAACTAACCAAGGGCTACCAATGGTTCACTATGAGGCCTAAGCTGCCTGTCAAGAACTGGGTGTTGTCTGACCCACAGAATCATAAAGTTAGATGTACACAGCTGCACTCCATAATTAAATGGAAGTAGTATATCAGAGATCAGGCTCCAGCAGGACCTGAAGGCACAAGGAAGTTTCACATGGAAGTGGCCCAAATGGCTATGGTCTCCAATCCAGTCACATTACCTTCCCTTTCCAAGTCTCAATCTATGGCCTCATGGAGAGTTCCTTATGATCAATTGACTGAGGAAGAGAAAACTCCTGCCTGGTTAACAGATGGTTCTGCATGATATGCAGGCACCACTGGAAAGTGGAAAGAAGCAGCAATGTAGCCCCTTTCTGGGACTTCTCTGAAGGACAGTGGTGAAGGGAAATCCTCCCAATGGGCAGAACTTTGAGCTTTGTATCTGGCTATTCACTGTGCATGGAACAAGAAATGGCCAAATGTACAACTGTATACGGATTCATGGGCCATGGGCAATGGACTGGCCAGATAGTCTGGGACGTGGAAGAAGCATGATTGGAAAATTGGCGATAAGGATGTTTGGGGAAGAGGTATATGGATAGAGCTCTCTGAATGGGCCAAAGGAGTAAAGATATTTGTGCCTCATGTGAATGCCCACCAAAAGGTGACCTCGTTGTTAAACAGGAGCACTATAAAAATCAGGTGGATAAGATGACACGTTCAATGGAAACCAGTCATCCTTTTCCCCCAGTTACTCCTGTCATTGTTCAATGGGCTCATGAACAAAGTGGCCACGATGGCAGGGATGGAGGTTATTCATGGGAACAGCAACAGAGACCTCCACTTACCAAGGCTAATTTGGCTACTGCCACTGCTGAGTGCCCAATCTACCAGCAGCAGAAACCAGCACCAAGTCTGCGATATGAAACCATTCCTTGGGGTGATCAGCCAGCAATTTGGTGGCAAGTTCAGTACATTGGACCACTTTCATCATGGAAAGGACAGCATTTTGTTCTTACTGGAATAGATACTTATTCTGGATATGGATTTGCCTTCTCTGCACACAATGATTCTGCCAAAACTACCATCCATGGAATTTCAGAATACCTTATCCCCCATCATGGTATCCCACACAGCATTGCTTTGATTAAATGACTCATTTCACAGCAAATGAAGGGTGGCAATGGGCCTATGCTCATGGAATTCACTGGTTTTACCACGCTCCCCATCATCCTGAAGCAGCAGGCTTGACAGAATGATGGAATGGCCTTCTTAAAACACCACTACGGCACCAGCTAGGTGGCAATACCTTGAAAGGTTGGGGTACTGTTCTCCAGGAGTCTGTATATGTTCTAAGCCAGGGTCCAATAAACAGTGCTGTTTCTCCAATAGCCAGGGTTCACAGGTCCAGTAACCAAGGGGTAGAAATGGGAGTGGTACCACTCACTAATACTCCTAGTGACCCACTCAAAAAAATGTATGCTTCCTGTCCCTGCTACCCCATGCTCTGTGGGTCTGGAGATCTTAGTCTCAAAAGGAGTAACTCTCCCACCTGGAGACACAATACTGAGTGCATTGAACTGAAAGTTAAGAATGCCACTTGGTGATTTTGGCTTCCTCATGCCTCTGGATCAACAGACAAAGAAGAGTATCTGGTGTGATAGATCCCGATTACCAAGGGAAAAATAGATTAACATTACATAATGGAGGTAAAGAAGAAATTGTCTGGAATACAGGAGATTCGTTAGGACTTCTCTTAGTACTACTATACCCTATGAGTAATGTCAATGGAAAATTACAGGAACCTAATTCTAATATGACTACTAATGGCCCAACCCTTCAGGAATGAAGGTTTGGGCCACCCCACCAGTCAAAGAACCTGACCAGCTGAGGTGCTTTTTGAGGGGAAGAGAAATATGGAATGGGGGGTGGAATAAGGTAGTTCTGAATATAAGCTATGAGCATGAGACCAGTTGCAGAAATGAGGACTGTGACTGTTTTGAACTATGAAATGTAAACTGGGTTAATGCGGTTATACACATGTTAGTGTATCATGCTAGGCACTGATATGACTTTATAATTGTCCTTATTTAGACATTATATATTGTTGAGGAGATGTATACAACTGCCAAGTTGACAAGGACTGTGATAGTTGGAGTTTTGTATCACCGTGGCTGGACCACAATTCTGAATGGTTTAAGCAGTTATGATGTGGGTTATTCCCATGATGAGATAGTAAGTATATGTTGTAAGTACCCAATCCATTTAAAGGGAGTTTTCCTAGGGGTGTGGCCTGCTTCCAATAAATTTATGGACATTTGCAAAACAGAGGTACTCTTTTGTTTATTGGGATCCTGTTGTGCTGTCTACAACTGTCCGTAAGTGAACAATCCACCATTTGGCCTGGAGAATTTGGATTTGTCATTCATTAGAGTCAACAGCCAGTATACTGCCTCCCAACCTTGAGCTCGTCAGCCCTTGCAGCAGCTGTGTCATTTGGGAGAGACCTCCACCTTGACATTTTATCCAAGAACTTGGGAGTTTTCAGCTTCTATAAAGTGTGTGAGCCATTTTCCTAAGATAAAAATTTTTTTCTCTATATATAAGCTTTACTGTTTTGCTTCTCCACAGAACCAAGCCTAACACAATAATAGCCCTCCTGAATTTAGAAACCATTTAAAGAATAGATTTGGTGCACTGAACACCAATGACTGAAAATCAGAGGAATTGTGGGATGACATCAAGAACATCATCCATGAAGAAAGCTGTTGTTGTTGTTTCCTTCCGAGGAGTGGCTGGTGGGTTTGAACTGCCAGCCGTCTGGTTAGCAGGCAAGTGTCTTAGCCACTATGCTACCAGAGCTCCCTTGAAGAAAGCTAGAGGTCATTAAAAGGACAGGCAAGGAAGAAAAGACCAACGTGGATGTCAGAAGAGACTCTGAACCTTGCTCTTGAGTGGAGAGCAGCTGAAGCAAATGAAGAAATGACAAGATAAAAGAGCTGAACAGAAAATTGCAAAGACCAGCTCAAGAAGTAAAAGCCAGTTACTACAATGAAATGTGCAAAGACGAGAAGTTAGAAAACCAGAGAGGAAGAAAACTCTTGGCATTTCTCAAGCTGAAAGAACAGAGGAAAAAAAAATTTAAGCCTCAAGTTGCAATAAGGAAAGACTCTAATGGGAAAAAGATTGAATGATGCAGGAAGCATCAAAAGAAGATGGAAGGAATACACAGAGTCACTATACCAAAAAGAAGCAGTCAATGTTCATTCATTTCAGCAGGTGTCATATATTCAAGAATCAATAATACTGAAGGAAGACGTCAAGGCTGCCCTGAAGGAACTGGTGAAGAGCAACACATCAGAAACTGATGGAATACCCGTTGAGATGTTTCAACAAACAGATGCCACGCTGGAGGTACTCACTTGGCTATGCCAAGAGATCTGGAAGAGAGCCACCTGGCCAACTGACTGGAAGAGATCCATATCTGTACCCATTTCAAAGAAAGCTGATCCAACAGAATGTGGAAATTATCAAACAATATCATTAATATCACACGCAAGTAAAATCTTACTGAAGATAATTAAAAAAACGGCTGAGCACTATATTGACAGAGAGTTTCCAGAACTGCAAAGTGGATTCAAAAGGGGATATGGAATGAGAGATATCATTGCTGATGTCAGAGGGATCTTAGCTGAGAGCAAAGAATATCAGAAAGATGCTTACTTATGTTTTACTGACTATGCACAAACATTTGTTGTATGCATCATAGCAATTTATGAATACCACTGATAAGACTGGGAATTTCAGAACACTTCATTGTACTCATGAGGAACTTGTACACAGATCACAGGAGGCTGTTGTTTGAACAGAACAAGGGGATACTGCATGGTTCAAAATCAAGAAAGGAGTACATCAAGGTTGTATCCTTTCACCATACTTATTCAACTTGTATGCTGAGAAAATAATCCAAGAAGCTGGATTATATGAAGAAGAATGTAGCTTCAGGATCGGAGGAAGATTCATTAACAAGTTGCGATACGCAGATCACACAGCTTCGCTTGCTGAAAGTGAGGATGACTCGAAGCATTGAATGATGAAGACTGAAGACTATAGTCTGCAGTATGGATTACACTTCAATATAAAAAACCAAAAACCCTTAAAACTGGACCAATAAACAGCTTCATGATAAATGGAGAAAACACTGAAGTTGTCAAGGACTTCATATTACTTGGTTCCATAATCAACACCAATGGAAGCAGCAGTCAAGACATCAGATGACATATTGCATTGGGCAATCTGCTGCAAAAGACCTCTTTCAAATGCTGAAGAGCAAAGATGTCTCTTTGAAGACTAAGTTGCACCTAACCTAAGCCATGGTATTTTCAATCACCTCATATGCATCAAAAGAAGATGGAAGGGTTACAGATGAGGAGAGACAACTCAGGGACGCCCAGAGTAGCAAGCCGGAACAGCAGGAGAAAGGGGATAAAATCCAGGAAGCCAGAGAGAAGAGCAATCAGCCGTAGGGATTAGGTGAGGAGGGGAAATTCAGGCCCGCCCAGAGTAGCAGGCCGGAAGAGCAGGAGAAAGGGGATAAAAGCCTTGAACTCAGACAGAAGAGTAGTCAGCCCCAGGGTTACAAGTGAGGAGGGGAAACTCAGGCCTGCCCAGAGCAGCAGGCCGGAAGAGCAGGAGAAAGGGGATAAAAGCCTTGAACCCAGACAGAAGAGTAGTCAGCCCGAGGGTTACAGGTGAGGAGAGATAACTCAGGGACACTCAGAGTAGCAGGCCAGAAGAGCAGGAAAAAGGGGATAAAATCCAGGAAGCCAGAGAGAAGAGCAATCAGCCGAAGGAATTAGGTGAGGAGGGGAAACTCAGGCCTGCCCAGAGTAACAGGCCGGAAGAGCAGGAGAAAGGG